>NW_022681471.1:118087139-118375251 GCF_009764315.1 Trachypithecus francoisi
ACAAGTATACATATGTAACAAACCTGCACGTTATGCACATGTACCCTAGAACTTAAAGTATAATAATAAAAAAAAAAAAAAAGCAAAAATTAGCCAGGCATGGTGGTGGCTCCCTGTAATCCCAGCTACTTGGGTGGTTGAGGAAGGAGAATCGCTTGAACCCAGGAGGCAGAGGTTGTAGTGAGCAGAGATAGTGCCACTACACTCCAGCCTGGGAGACAGAGCAAGACTGTCTCAAAGAGAGAGAGAGAGAGAGAGAGAGAGAGAGAATGTAATATTCGGCTTTTAGGGAATGTAGACAGAAAATCCAAAGTAATATTCGGCTTTTGACATTCAAAATCGGATTAGCAGCAGGCAAGGGTTTAGAAGCCAAGAGATTGTCTTGAGGAAGGACTTTCCAGAATCCTTTGTCTCCTCCTGTAGCCAATAGTGAATAAAGTTGGAAGACTCAGCTCCTGGGTTTTTTACTATAGGGCAAAGGGGAGGACTTTGTCTGCCATGAAGGCTTCTCAAGCTCAGGTGCTGCCTCAATTTCAGCTCGGTGTCCCCAGGGCCTGACATGCTGAAGATACTCAATGAATGTTTATGGAATGAATGGAGAGCCAAGAGACCATCGTCAGTAAGCATCCTGTCGCTGAAGGTGTGGTCCATGGACCAGCAGCATCAGCATCACCTGGGATCTTGTTAGAAATGCAGCGCGTTGGCCGCGCGCGGTTGCTCAAGCCTGTAATCCCAGCACTTTGGAGGCCGAGACGGGCGGATCACGAGGTCAGGAGATCGAGACATCCTGGCTAACACGGTGAAACCCCGTCTCTACTAAAAAAAAATACAAAAAACTAGCCGGGCGAGGTGGCGGGTGCCTGTAGTCCCAGCTACTCGGGAGGCTGATGCAGGAGAATGGCGTAAACCGGGGAGGCAGAGCTTGCAGTGAGCTGAGATCCGGCCACTGCACTCCAGCCTGGGTGACAGAGCTAGACTCCGTCTCAAAAAAAAAAAAAAAGAAAGAAAGAAATGCAGCGTCTCAGGTCCCATCCCTGGCACGCTGTCAGAATCTTCATTTTCACAACCTCCAGGTGATCCTGTGCACATTCATGTTTGAGCACCACTGCCTCAGCACACTGCAGGATCGGGGACTGGATGACCACAAGGTTGGCAAACTTCTTCAACAGTCAAACAGTAAATATTTTCTGCTTTGTGGGTCACATATGGTCTCTGTATTAACTACTCAACACTGTTGCTACAGCATGAAAGCAGCCAGTGGCAATAGGTGAATGAATGAGCACAGCTGTGTGTGTGTGTGTTTTTTTTTTTTTTTGGAGGTAGAGTCTCGCTGTCTCCCAGGCTGGAGTGCAGTGGCACAATCTCGGCTCACTGCAAGCTCCACTTTCCAGGTTCATGCCATTCTTCTGTCTCAGCCTCCAGAGCAGCTGGGACTACAGGCGCTCGCCACTACACCCAGCTAATTTTTATTTTTTATTTTTTTGGTGTTTTTTTTAGTAGAGACAGGGTTTCACCGTGTTAGCCAGGATGGTCTCGATCTCCTGACCTCGTGATCCGCCTGCCTCAGCCTCCCAAAGTGCTGGAATTACAGGCGTGAGCCACGGCGCCTGGCCCCTACAGCTGTGTTTTAATAAAACTTTATTTACAAAAACAGGAGGCCAGCAGGATTTGGTCTGTGGGCCATAGTTTGCTGACTCATGGTTTTCCATAAGGCAAGGTGTCTGATTTCATGGAAATAATACTTTTTAATCCAATCTCCCTTCCCACCCTTGCTTCCACCCTGAGCTTCCAAAAGGGAAGGAATTCCCAGTGACCCTCAGAGAAATGTGTAGCTTGACTTCTTAGCAGCTGAGGGAGCTCCTGCAGAATATCCTTTGCTTTCCATAGCCCCATTCCTATTAGGAAGTGTTATCTGCATGAAATTTTTGAGAGAAGAGATGCTTCAGAACTTTCTCTTTTTTTATTTTTCTCTTAAAGTATCAATAAAAATGTGTATATATTATACAAAAGAATGTATATCCCATGTATTCATACCCTAAAGAAAAGCAATAAAATGAACACCCATGTACCATTACCCAGCCTAAGGAGTAGAGGTTTACTATATCCAGAAGCCCCTGCACCCCTTATGTCCATCTACAATTGAACTCCCCTCTCCACCCCACCAGAGGTAACCATTATCCTTAATGTGTCTTAATCTCCCCCCGCTTTGCTTTCTATTTTTTTTTTTTATCGCCCTATGCATGTATCCTTTTTCCTTTCATGGAACTGTATGCAAATGGAATCATACTGCATAACTCCCTCTATGATTCTTCTCATCAAACCTCTCATTTCTGAGATTCAGCCACGTTGGTGCATGTAGCTATAGTTCTTTCTTTTTCACTGCAGTATTGTACTCCATTATATGAATCTACCACAATTGATGTATCCATTCTGTTGCGGGCAGACACATGGGTTGTTTCCAATTTGGGGCTCTTACACTTTCATGAATGTTCTTGCACACATCTCTCGTACATGTATACAAGAGATTCTCAAGGGTGTATGCCTTGGAATGAAATTGCCAGTTTGTAGGGTGTGCACATGTCAATCATTCTCCAACCAGCCATGGATAAGGCTTCCTAGTGCTCCACACCCTTGTTTCATGGATTTATTTATTCCAGTTCCTTCTATCCCTTCATCTCTTTTTTAGTCATAGTTCTAGCTTCATGCTTTTGGTTTCTTTCTCTAGTAACTCTTCAGTTCTGCTACATGATTCATTCATTCGGCAAATATTTACTAAGCATCTATGCTATACCCATACATTGAGTTGGGCAATAGAGCTTGGACAAACATAAGACATGGGCTCTACCCTCAAGGGGTTCAGTTATTAATTAAGACCAACATAAAAACAAATTATTTTAAAATAATGTGGTTTGGGCAAAAGTAGAAATTTGTGCAAGGCATTATGGGAGCACTGAGGAGGGGCACCCAGGGCTTGGGTCCAAGAGGCCATTGACTGCAGATGGGGTAGGGTGGAGATAATTACCAGCTTCTTAGACACTGTCAATGTGGATTACCACACACACACACACACACACACAAGGATTCCCACCTTCAGAGTGCCAGCCAAACTTAAAAACTGACTGTGAGTGTTAGATGTCAAATCCCAGTCCTTTTCCCACAGCGGAAGGCACATGAATTAAGTTGAAGTTTCCTTTGAAAATGTATTCTTCCAAGTTCCTAACATCAGGCTCTACATCCCGGCCATCCTCCCTCCTCTGCTCGAGTTGTGCATTCAGTTTATGTCATGGCGAACAATGCCCTACATAGAGAGGGGCTTTGGAAGCCCCACACTTACCAAAAAGCCTCTACCCTACCCGAACCACCCCTGGGAGTCCTGGGATCCAGGCAAAACTCACTTTGTGCTCTTAGCATAAAGTTGATATTAAGTGCTGTTCCAAAAGAAAAAAGCAGCGTCCAATTGGGCACAAGGTCACTGAGGAATAGGCAGAGACCACGAGTAGTCCACACAATTAGCCTCAGAGCCACTCCCCATTTTTGTACATGGTTGCTGGTGGGATTTTCCACCCAACTGCTAGTGCCCATGTCTTGGTTGGTTGGCTGCCCTAGGCTGCCATAGCCTGCTTGGTCCTTGGGTACAGACATCTGAAGTTGCTCAGGGAGCCCATTGGCAAAACGGCTGATGGGTACAGGGTGTAAACCCCCCTTGTCCCCCGATGGAGACACTATCTCCAGAGCACTGCTGCAGGATTGAGTCAGTTTTATCTCAACGGGGTTTCCCTGATGCACCCTGTGCAGCTGTCTGTACCCAAGGACCAAGCAGATTCTGGCAGCCCCCCAACCAAGACATGGGTGCTGGTTACTGGGTGGCACAGAGCTAGATGCATTCCCCATCCTGCCTTGGCTTAGGCATTGACATGTGACTGAGTTCTGGCTAATGGAATGTGGACAGAAGTAAGGTGTACTGTGTCCTCACCTGGGCTGTGGAACCTCCTACAGGATCCTCCATACTTCCTTCCCCCACCTGCCTTTCTGAGGCAGAGGACCTAGTGGATGACACTGACGCTCTAGGGGAGGGCAGAGCCTCAGGCAGAAGGGACCTGGATCTCTGCATGACTGCATGGAGCAAAACCTTCATCCTCACATGGCCAGCTGGACTTTATGTGAGCAAGAAATAAATGTCTATTGTGTTAGGCCCCTCAGAATTGGGGGTCTGTTATAGCAGCTAACATTGCCTAAATTAATTCAATGAAGAAGCTGGACTATGACAAAAGTAATCTTCAATATTGCTCTATTGAGCCAAGGATGGGCCCTGATGGCAACAATCCTAATGAGAGGCAAGGAAACTCACACAAAAAAACTAGCTGCCTGTATCAAAAATGTCCCTTCCCAATTTGAGAAGCAGGGTGGTATGCAAAAGCCAAGGCCAGCAGGTAAAAGCATGAATTCTGCTTTTGTCATTTGCTAGTGATGTGACCTCACAAGGAGGCTTCCTCTCTAAGGCTTAGTTTCTTTATCTGTAAAACGGAGATAACCATGTCTAATTCTTGTGGTTCTATCACTCAGTTTCAATAAGATTATGCATTTAACGTGTCCATACAATGCCCGACACCTGGTAGGCCTGTCTGAAATAAGAGTTTTCCATTTTCTTCCTTGTCTTTCTCTACACCACCATTTCCCCCATAATCACTGGGTAGTGTTTGACCTCAGCAAAATGGCATACACATATACCTTCTCCCAATTTCTCAAGTGTAGGAGAAAGGCAGAGGCTGGTGCTGGCCTTCTCTGTCATGCTGGGGCCACTGGACCAAGGCTTTCATTCCCTTGATTGATCACGTTCATTTCAAACTGCATTTGACTGCCCAGAAAAATTCATCTCCAGCTTCATAGTGAACTAGAAGGCTGGCCTGGCCCAAAGACACCTCAGTAAATCTGCTACCCAGCTCCAGGGGCGGGCAGCCAGGCATCTGGTCCCTCAGTCTCAGTCATGCAGCTATGACTGACAGCAGCAGGGAGCTGAAGCTCTGATGTGAAGATCTGCTTTGGCTTCTAGAAAAATAGCAGCAGCAGCAGCAGCGGCGGCGGCAGCAGTGACAGCAGGCTCCATTGAAAAGCAGCCCTGCCAGCACAGCTGAGGTTGATGCCCCGCTGCCCAGGGACCCACACCGGAGGGTAAAACAGCAGGTAATTGATGGCTTCCCAAACTAACTTAGCAGACTGAATTGACTCTGGAGTTTAAGACAGGTTTGATTCCAGCCTGACCCTAGCAGGCCATTTCCTGACAGCTCAGAGCAGAGAACAAGAACTGAATGTTGCTTCCTCAGCTGTATGCAGAAATAATCCCTGGCAAGTGTGGGTGGCTCTAGTAGTGGGTCTCAACCCTGGCTGCACATTAGAATCACCTGGGAGCTTTAAAAAATCCTGATACCCAGGCCACGCCCCAGACCAATTACATCAGAATTTCTGGGGCCAGGACCCAGGCATCTGTTGCTTTTAAAGCTCCCCAGGTGATTCCACTGTGCAGCCAGAGGTGAGAATTGCTGGTCTACAGCTTTCAAGTACCAGTCCAAGCATTAACTCCCTTGATGTACGCGAGGTAGTGTAAGTGCTGTTAATCCTATTTGACAAAGGAGACAATAAACTCAGACAGGAAGAATAATTTGCTTAGTCTATGCTTGATGAGTGAAGAAGCTGGGATGCAGTTCAGGCCTTTGGTGTTTAAATCATTCACCTAATGCCTACTCTTCTGGCCTCATCTTCTTCTATAAAATGGGAATAGCATTAGTACCTACTTCACAGGGTTGTTGTTAGGATGAAGTAACTCAATCTTTTTTTTTTTTTTAATTCATTTGACTTAATATGTACATATAACCTTCCAGTGTGCCCAGGACTATTCAAGCACTTTACAAATGTTAACTTAGGTTAGTTTGCTAAAATGCCTCCTGTGCCCTCCTACACCACCAGGGAAATTGATCTAGGGAGCAATTTAGCAACACTATCAATTGCCTCTAAAATATGTGAACTTTTAACCCAACAAATCCATCTTTTATAATTTGTGAAAAAGAAATAATTAAGGGCCTATGCAAAGATTGAACCACAAGGGTGATAGGGTGATCACTGCAGTTTTATTTAAAATGACAAAAATACATTGGAACACTAAGCTTCAAATATAAGGGATTCATTAAATAGTGTATCAAAAGCAGAAACAGTGTGGCTCAATTCTAAGTGGTGTATGGCAAATGGATCCTAGAGTAGCTTCATGTTCACGCCCTGTGTAATGCTCCCACTGTGGAATGTGAGCAGGACCTGAGACTTGCTTCTAACAAATAGAATATGGCAAAGGTGATGGGGTGTCACTCTTGTGGTTAGATTATGATAGATATAGATAGAGATATAATACTTATCTTACAGGCCTTAAGGAAACAAACCACCATGTTATGAACTGCCTACAGAGAGGGCCACCTGGCAGGCAACTATGGGTGGCCTCTAGGACCTAAGGGCAGCCTCCATTCAACAGCCAGGAAGAAGCCAGGCCCTCAGTCATATAGCTTCAAGAGAATAAATTGTGTCAACAACCCCAATGAGCTTAGATGAGAGAATTCTTCCCCAGTCAAACCTCCAGCTGAGAATACAGCTTGACCTACCTCATGCTAGCAGCCTTGTGAGACTCTGAGCAGAGAATCAAGCTAAACTGTGCCTGAACTCCTGATTCATGGAAACTGTAAGATAATTAATATGTGTTGTTTTTAGCCTCTGAATTTGTTACATTGAAATAGAAAACTAATACAGATTATTTTAGATGAAAGGACATTTATAAAATATGATTAAATTACAAAGCTCAGATTATAAAGGACTATGATACACACACACACACACACACACACACACCACACACACAGAGAGAGACTCTGAAAAGTAGCAATACAGTAAAATTGGAATCACTTTGATTTCTTTCTTTTTGATTCTCTGTATTTTCTAAAATTACTTTTATTATTAATATTAGAAAACATGAAAATAAATATTAAATAAAATATTCAAGTGTTAAGAGTGGTTATCTCTGGGTGGTAAATTATGTATTAATTTTATATTCTGAAATTCTAGGAAGTTATTTGAATTTCTCTGCTATGAAGAGCTGACACTACCTAGTGTAATTAAACAGAATAAATAAATAATCCCCAATTGTTTGTTCCAGTGTAGAAAAAATTCTACCATCATTGCTCCCAGATTTATTAAGACAGAAAAACCATCCACCTAGGGCCTGTAGTCCATTCTCACATTGCTATAAAGACTACCTGAGACTGGGTAATTTATAAAGAAAAGAAGTTTAATTGGCTCATGGTTCTACAGGCTGTACAAGAAGCATGGCTGGGAGGCCTTAGGAAACTTACAATCACGGCAGAAGGTGAAGGGGAAGTAGGCACATATTACATATGTGGAGCAGGAGAAAGAGAGTGAAGAGGGAGGTGCTACACACTTTTAAACAACCAGATCTCGTGAGAACTCACTATCGCAACAACAGAAAGAGGGAAATCCACCTCCACCTCCATGATCCAATCACCTCCCACCAGGTCCCTCCCTCAACACTGGGAATTACAAATCGCTATGAGATTTGGGCAAGGACACAGACCCAAACCGTATCAACCTGTCTGCCACAAATCAAGATACAGGATAACAGAGCTAACAGCACAAATTCTAGTATGACATGGCCAGGATTCTAAGCCTGGCTACCCAAGTATTGTATTTTCTGAAATTGGGCAAATTATTTGGCCTTTGTATATCTGTTTCCTCATCTATAAAATGGGATAATATCTATCTCACAGGGCAAGCGTATCATGGGGACTCAGTAAGATCATGTACATAATTTATCCTTAAATGAGCCTGACATGTAATAGGTACTCAGTGAACATTGGTTAGTGTTACCATCATCATTATTATTATTACCAACCTCCCATCATAGGGGTAGCCATTATTTCAGTCCCAGTATTATTCTTAGGTTCAGTTCTTAAAACAAGTGCAGAAGAAAAACATAAGAATTATAATGATGGGCCAGGTGCGCTGGATCACGACTGTAATCCCAGCACTTTGGGAGGCTGAGGTGGGTGAACTGCTTGAGCCCTGGAGTTTGAGACCAGCCTGGGCAACATGGCAAAATGCTGTCTCCACAAAAAAAATATATAAAAATTAGCCAGATGTGGTGGTGTGCACCTGTAGTCCCAGCTACTAGGGAGGCTGAGGTAGGAGGATTGCTTGAACCCAGGAGGCCAAGGCTGTAGTGAGCTGTGATCACACCACTGCACTCTAGCCTGGGTAACAGAGCAAGACCCTGTCTCAAAAAAAATTATAATTATGACATATTTGTTCAGATACTAGAAGGAGTCTCACATCTCTTGAAAGACCTAAAGTGGATGCTGTGGGATGCTGAAGACACATTTTGCCCATTTCAATGTTAGAAAGAGTTTAATAAAATTAGCATTATGCTTCTGCCAGGATGACATGGGTGGCAGAACTGGCCCTTTAAAAATCTGAGTCAAGCTGGTTTGAGGTTTATTGCATGCTATAATAAACTGGTTAGTTATGGTGTGAGGTGAGCCAGGTCTAGGTCAAAGCTCTCTCTCAACATTCCAGAGGCCTCTGGGAGCTGGGTGGGAAGCACTCCAAGGCTGCCATGAAGCACAGCTGAAGAGATACAGCTGCCCTCGGGATATTGTCAAAATCTGGGCTTGGCTGGGGCAGGCCAGGCCAAGAAGACTTGACAAACAGGCTGGAGCAGGGGAGAGGCCAACACCAGGGGACCCGTAAGCAGGGCGTCTGTTGGTGTGGCCACAGGCAATAGGCAAACACCCTGCCAGGCAGACAGATGGAGTCAAGGATGTCCTACAAAGTTTTCCCTGTCTAAGACAGACCTGGCCTTTGGAGTCTGGCAGAGAGAGGTGGGCAGAGGCTAGGCCAAGCCAACCAATGTCACAAAGGAGCAAAGTTACTAGTGGCAGTGCCAGAGCTCCAAAGTGCCAAGGATGGCTTGTTGTCTCAAGGAGCAATTCTAAGGGATGAGTCCTCTCAGAAGCATGTGGCTCCAAGACACTCCCATGCACAGGCAGTGAATTTCCCCCAGAGTGACCAGAAGTGAAATCCATCTACATCTTTCCCCAGAAAATTCCTAAAGATCATCCTGTTTCCTCAGGAGGGCCTGTGTCCACTCACAAAGAAGAACTAAGCAGCCAAATGGTGGCATCCATTTTGTTTAGATTAGGATCTCAGTAGTGCATGACAGAAAGGAACAATGTATCCCAGACTCAGAGAAGGGACAGTGCCTCTCTGGCAGGTCCAACATTCTTATCATTATCCTTTAAAAGAACCTTCGGATGTGTTTGTTTTTGAAGAATTGGCCTGTGAAGATTCCAATCTTGAAATCCTAGAGCCAGCTTTCTAGCAACCAAACAGATGGAAACAAGTCTAGGCGTAAATATTTTCTTGTGCATGGTAGGACTGTCCACAATTTAACCAGTTTCTTACCCTGGAAGGAAAATGTCTAACTTGAAAGGACACTCTACTTTGGTGCTTTCCTTTTTGCTTTCATAGCAAAAGCTATATCCAGGTCATTGTCTCCTTAGTACCAGAACTCTGGAGGAGCCATTTTGCCCTGCCTTTGGCTGCTAAATCCTACATCTCCAAATCACTTTTCTGAGGTATACAATACCCAACTCAAACTCCTGTGATGCTGTCAACATTCATCAGGGCAAGTAATGCCAGATGCTGTAACAACCACCAAATCTCCATGAATTAACATGATAAAAGTTTATTTCTTGCTCACGCAAAGTCCACTCTGATGAATGGTTCTCCTCCAGGGGAGACTCAGGAATTTGGCGTGTGTCCATCTTGAGGCTCTGCCATCCTGTGGGTGCAAGATTGCCTGGGTATCATCCAACTGCCAGACAGGACAGAGGGAGAGCTTGGAGGGTCCTATACCTAACCCCTAGCCATCTCAGTCTGAAGGTTACACATACCCCTGCCACTTGCATCCCACTGGAGAGAACTAGTCATGTGCAAAGAGAACTGGGACAAGACAGTCCCTGGCTGGGTAGACCCTCCCTGGCAAAAACGCAACACTAGAGAAGGGGGAACCCAAATCTTTGATTTTCAGCCAGTCTTTTCTTCCATGGTGCTTCTTTTGTTTCTTTTTTTTGAGACAGAGTCTCACTCTATCACCCAGGCTGGAGTACAGTGGCATGATCACAGCTCACCCTAGAGCCTCAACTTCCCAGGCTCCAGCAATCCTCCCACCTCAGCCTCCCAAGTAGCTTGGACTACAGGCATGTACCACCACACCTGGCTAATTTTTAAAAATTTTTTGTAGAGATGGGGTCTCTGTTGCCCAGGCTAAAGTCTCAAACTCCTGGGTTCAAGTGATCCTCTTACCTCGGTCCCCCAGAGTGCTGAGATTACAGGCATGAGCCATCATGCATGGCCCCACAGTGCTTCTTTACCTACTGAATTAATGCTGAAATCTTTAGGATGGTATGCAAAGCCTAATATACCCGCAATTCACCATGGATGCCATCTTCTAGCTCATCAGGATGATCCAGTTTTCCCCTGGATATATCAGTTAGCTTTCATTGCATAGCAAACCATTCCAAAACTTAGTAGCTTAAAACAATACAGTTCTTCAAGCCACAATTTGCACTGAGCTTAGCTGAGAGGTTCTTCTGGTACAGCTAGTCTCACTCATGTCTGTGGTCAGCTGCTAAGCTGGCTGAGGGCTATAAGTCTAGAAGTTTCCTCAGCTGGGACAGCTGGTCATTGCTTCACATGGTCTGTCATCCTCCAGCAGGCTAGTCCTGGCTTCCAAATATGGCAGTTTCTGCTTTATGACAATGAGAGCAGAATTGTGTTGAGCCATCTGAGACCCAAGCTTAGAACTCACGTAGCCACACTTCTGCAGCATTTTATTGGACAAAGCATGTCAAAGCCAGCTCAGATTCAAGGGGTAGAGAACAGATTCCATATCTTGATAAGAGGAAGTTCAAAACTACTACTGTAACCAATGTACTGTGCTCTCCCATGCCTTCTCTACAATGTGCCTGTAACTGAAACCTTCCCTTTCTCCTTGTCTTTGCCTGTGGACAAGGCCCAATTCAAATGCCTCTGAATCCACAATAGCTTCTGCCTTAGTTTAAGTTGTTCCAAAAACAGAGCCTGAGACAAGAACTTGAGTACAGATATTGAGTGAAGAAGTGAAGAGAGTAAAACAGATATGGAGGACAAGCCAATATAAGGGTGCTCTACTGAGATCTCTGTTGTAGGCAGTGAGAGGTAAATTCCACAAAGATCCCTGAGAAGCTATGGGATGCCTCTCAGACAGAGTCTTGCTCTGTTGCTCAGGCTGGAGTGCAGTGGTGCAAGGTTGACTCACTACAACCTCCACCTGCCACGACAAGAGATCCTCCCACCTCAGTCTCCCAAGTAGCTGGGACTACAGGCATGCACTACCATGCCCAGCTAATTTTTGTATTTTTGTATAAACAAGGTTTCACCATGTTGCCTAGGATGGTCTCAAACTCCTGGGCTCAAGCAATCCTCCTACCTCCGCCTCCCAAAGTGCTGGTATTACTGGTGAGCCACCACGCCTGGCCCCCACCTTCTATTGGTTGAGACTTACCCCACTGAACAGTATCTTCCCCGCACTTTCAAACTGCTCTTGCACATAGACCAAGCCAGCTCCCACAGCATTACAGAAAGCCCTGAGGCAGAAAGATACATGTGCCGACTTGAGGTGGGATGCTGTCAGCATGACTCCGAGTTTGCCTGGAAGTATCCACTGCAGCTGTGTCTGAAATCAGAGGGAGACCAGAGGTTTTGTGAGGTGCCAAAAATGTCAGGTATAATTTCCCTGATATCTTGTTGGAAGTAAATTCTTCCTCCTCAGAGATCCTGTGCTCCAAAGTTTCCATCACTCCAGTGGTACCCATCATACAGTTTTTAATTGCAGACATTCATAAACGTGTATAATCTCCCCTGTTGAACTACAAGCTCCTGGAAAACAGGAGCCACACTGGATAGAATTTTTAAAAATCCTACCTTGGCCCCTAATGCAAAGCTCCGTCAGTTTTGCTGGCTGCGTAAGGGAAGAAACTCCTAGATCCAAGACATTGGAATATACTATTTCATTCATTTGTTCTGTCAACATGTAACTGTAAGTGCCTACAATGGACAGTACCAGAGCATCTGTAAACAAACAAACAAATAAAAACAAGCAGGAGACCCACTCTCCCCAGTCTTGAGAATCTTTTAATCTAGTTGTATATATAAACCACACATATATACCATAAAGTCTAAAACACCAAAGCACAAGTAAGCATGTCTAAGGCAGTGTCATCAGAGTGACCTGAGTAGACAATAGTTAAGTAGGGAAGCTCAGATGAGGTGTTACATTGGTCTGGCGGCTGTAACAGAGGTCTATCTGAAGGAGATAATACAATAAAAAGGCAGTGCTATCTTCACCAAATGGTTCAAAATTTTTACTACGTTCTTCAGATCATAGATATAATATACACACTTTATGGAAGATCTGGAAGAAGCCATAAAGAACAAAGAACAAAGTTAGTGCTCCCTCATAATCCTACCACCCAAAGGCAATCTCTGAAAACACTGTGGCACAGTTCCTTCTTGCTTCTTCCCACAGATTTTTTTTTTTTTTTTTTTTTTTTTTGAGGAGGAGGAGGAGTCTCGCTCTGTCGCCCAGGCTGGAGTGCAGTGGCGTGATCTCGGCTCACTGCAAGCTTCACCTCCCGGGTTCCCGCCATTCTCCCGCCTCAGCCTCTGAGTAGCTGGGACTACAGGCGCCCGCCACCTCGCCCGGCTAGTTTTTTGTATTTTTAGTAGAGACAGGGTTTCACCGTGTTAGCCAGGAGGGTCTCGATCTCCTGACCTCGTGATCCACCCGCCTCGGCCTCCCAAAGTGCTGGGATTACAGGCTTGAGCCACCGCGCCCGGCCTTTCCCACAGATTTCTGTTATATGGTTGAAGTCGTACTAGGTATTGATTCCTGGTTTATTTAGCATGAGAACTATTAAGAGACAGAGAAAATTAAATCCAAGTCCCACACTGTATACATGAGAAATAGAAGCCCCAAAGAAATCAACATAAAAAGGCCCCAGAACTGAGATCAGAATGGAGGTCTCCCAATCTTAATCCAGTCCTTTTTCTATATGACACTACTTCTATTTACCTTTTCCTCACCACATAATTGTGAATCCAGACTTCAGAAACTTATGTTTGGGGCTTTAAAATTCCCAAATCAGTATGTACACCTAAAATTGTCTGTGTACATATGTATGCACCACTGTGGAAAGAGCTAATGGCCACCACCATGGCTGCTATGAGAGTTAAAGAAGATAACATAAATGAGAAAGCACCCAACATACAGCAGGGACTCTGGAAGTGTGACTGGGGCAGACACATGTGTGTAGAGAAGGGCAGAGAAGAAATCCCAGCTCTGTTTTCTCCACACATCCTCAAGTGTAGGCCCACAATGTTCTGTAGCTCAGACTAGAATATAAAATAAACTTCTCAGCCAGGAAGGTGGCTCTGCCAGGTCTCCTCTGTGTCTCGGTGGATTCATTTTTCTATAAACTTTATGGTCCTTTGCAAAGAACGACTACAAGTGCTGCAGATGTTGCAGGCTCCTGTGAGCAGATGTTCATGACTGTAAAAATCTCAGGGAAATTATACCTCAGCCTTTTAAGTCAATGAGCTAAAACCCAATATAATGTTCTGGGCTCGTTTATTATTTTCCCCCATTAGAGCAGGCTGTGTATCAGTAGCAATGAAACAACTGCACTTCTTGGGGAGTAGCCCACGGTCACTGGAGTCCCAGATAAGCCCAATCGCTCTGTGTCTTAGTCACTATAATTCTTTTTTTCTGGGCTTAACTGACAACACAAACCCTCTGGTACCAGAGGAGAAACACATTCAGGGACTCTGTGGGTGACAAAGAAAGCAACACCCCTTCCACCCCTCCTCCCACAGCAACTTCCAATCCCTCCGCTGCTATGATCGCACAGGTCAGTGACGAGAGGATCAGAGCACTGAAAGAGAGCTTTGGAATTATTTAGCCTCCCTCTTGTGCTGGAACCCAATATAATCATAAAAATTGTGTATAATAATCATGAAGGCATAAAGGAATTTTAGGAACAGAGCATTAGAAGAAGCCACAGCTTGCTTGCTTTTTTCTTTCTCTCTTTTTTCTTTATTTCAGCAAATGCAAGAACATCTCTTTTGTTCACATATATATCAGTGCCTTTTGCAAGGAGGGATCAGGTCACTTGTATAAAGCTGTGAATAATTTCTCTTCAAGAGTAAGGACAGGACATAACATTCTCACCACCATGAGCAAACAAGTACGCAGGCTGTTCTTTTTCCTCCCCACCACCCAACCTCTCCTCCCTTCATACCACTCCTGCTTCCCAAGTTTAGAAGTAAATGAGTAATTTAAAACAACCTCCCTGGCATGATGCTTCAACATTAGGCCAGGGCATTGCAAAAAACATGCTCCAAGTAATTTTCAAAAGCAGAGTCTGTTCAAAAGCACACTCTGCTCCTCCCTCAGACAACTAAACAGGGTGCAGATTGGTTTACAACCTGATTCCCTGCAAATGGAATAAAAATGGAGTAGCATCCCTTAAAACAGAATTCTGGAGAAAGCCACATGAAAATATTGAACCCACTTTAAATGCCCAAGGGGAGAACAAGATTCCCACGAAGGCAAACACTATGAACAATTTCTAACCAGCAAACAAAGAGGCACTTCATTGCTGAGCCCGTCCCAAGCAAAGCAGCCAGGAGCCACCCTGGTTCTTTTGGTGGCGGTAGGCAAAGGTCCAGGTTCCCTTAGTTTATCCAAAGTGGTTCATCATCCACTTAAATATGCAGAGTTTGTTTTCAAAAGTCATTGCCAAAGGCTTCTCTCACAGTCTGACTGACTCAATAGATCCATGGAGTGAACCAGGGCTGCTTAGTAAGTTTGGTGGTCAGAAGCTGAAGAATTTCCATCTGACAGCTTCTATTTTCTCTATGAAAATAATGACAAGTTTATTTCCTGTAAATTCAGTTCAAGTGGTGTGAGTTTGTGTGGGTGGTGGTGGTGGTGGTGGTGATGGTGGTGGTGGAATGTCTAGGAAAATGAAGAGGGCTAGAAATAACCCCTGCAGAAAATGGGAGAAGGGAAGCTAAGGACATAAAAGATAGCTGTTTCAAAAACACCACAGAACTGACCCAATAAAGGTTGTTAATTTTGTTCATCTTTTCGAATACTCAGATGTTTGTTTCATTGATATTTCTCTATTGTTTTTATATTTTCTATTTCATTAATTTCCATTCTAATCTGTGTTCTTTCCTTTCTTCTGCTTTCTTTGGGTTTTAATTTTCTGTCGTTTTTTCTAATTTTCTAAAGGTGGAAAATTAGGTTATTGACTGGGGATCTTTCTTCTTTTTAATATAGGTATGTACAGCTATAGATTTATCTGTAAGCCCTGCTTTAGCTGCATTTCATAAGTATTGTCTATTTCTTGCTTCAATTCTGACAGCTTTTGCTTCATGTATTTTAGGACTCTGTTGTTAGGTGAACATATGTTTATGATTGTTATATCTTCCTGATGAATTGACTCTTTTATCATCATAAAATGTCCTTCTTTGTCACCAGTAACAATTTCTGTCTTAAAGTCTATTTTGTCTGATATTAGAATAGCCATTCTATCTCTTTTTGATTACTGTTTCATGATATATCTTTTTCTGTCCTTTTGCTTTCAACTTATTTGTGTCTTTGAATCTAAAGTATATATCTTGTAGACTATGTATTATTGGATCATGCTTTCTGTAATCTATTCTGTCAATCTCTGCCTTTTGATCGGAGTGTTTAACTCATTTATACTTAATGTAATTATTAATACTGTGAGATCTACATCTACCATTTTGCTATATTTTTGAGTCATTTTCTTAGTGATTGCCCTGGGTATTGGAACTTACATTTTAACATATAAAATTTGTATCTTAACATATAAAAAATCTAGTTTCACAACTTATTTTCAATAATATACAATAACTTTTCTCCTACATAGTTCCATTCCTTCCTGCCTCTTTTGTGCTGTTATTTTTCTATAAATTACATCTTTATACATTATATGTTCATCAACAGATTTATAATTATTGGTTTATGTAGTTGTCTTATAAATCAGAGAGAAGAAAAGAAAGAGTTACAAAGAAATATACTGTTTTTTATCTTTACCTATGTAGTTACCTTTACTGGTGTTCTTTATTTCTTGATGTGGAGTCAACTTACTATCTAGTGTTCTTTCATTTCAGTATTTAGTATGTCTTGTAGGACAGGTCTGCTTGTGACAAATTCTTTCCATTTTTGTTTATTTGAGAATGACTTCATTTCTAAAGAACAGTTTTGCTGAACATCAAATTCTCGGTTGATAATTGTTCTTTCAGCACTTTGAATATGTCATCCCACTATTTTCTGGCTTCAGTGGTTTCTGGTGAAAAATCAGCTCTTAATCTTATAGAGGATCCCTTGTATGTGATGAGTTGCTTCTTTTTTGCTACTTTCAAGATTCTTTCTTTACCTTTGATTTTCAACAGTTTGATTACAAGATGTCTTAGTGTGATGCTCTGAGTTTTTCCAACTTGGAGTTCACTGAGCTTCTTGGATTTGTAGATTCATGTTTGTCATCAAATTTGGGAAGGTTTCATCCATTATTTCTGCCCCTTTATCTGTCTTCTCTCTTTCTGGGACTCCCACTATACAACTAATGATATGCTTGACAGTGTCCCACAGGCCTCTGAGGCTCTGTTCATTTTTCTTCATTTTTTAATTTCTTTCCTAAGATTGAACAATCTCAATTCACCTATCTTCAAGTTCACTGATTCTTTCTTCAGCCTAAAGAAATTTGCTGTTTTTCCCCTCTAGTACTTTTCAACCCTGAATTTTTATTTGTCTGCTTTTATAATTTCTATCTCTTCATTGGTATTCTCTATTTGGTGAGACAACATTCTCATGCTTTCCTTTAGTTTTTAAGATACCGTTTCCCTCCACTGTTGAATCTACTTAAAATAACTAATTTAAATTATGTATTTGTCTAATAAGCCCAGATCTGGGCCTCCTCAAGAACAGTTTCTATTGATTGCTTTTACTCCCATATTTGGGGCATATTTTCTTGTTTCTTTTTATGTCCTATAATTTGTCATTACAAACTGGACATTTTGTATAATGTGATGTGGCAACTCTGAAAATCAGATCATTCCTCCTCCCCATGGTTTGTGGTTGTTACTGTTTGGTGTTGTTGCTCTTTGTTCAGTGACATTTCTGAACTAATTCTGTAAAATCTGTATTCTTTGTCTCTACTCAGCTTAGTAGTTAATAATTGTACTGTCATTTCCTTAAATGCCTTGAACCAATAAATCTGAGTCTTTGCTGAGGGACTCTGTGCATGTTAGGACACACCTTTAACACTCAGCCAGTATGAATGGTCTTACAGTTCTTGTCTAGATTCAGCCATTTTCTTTAATTGTTATAAGCCATTGGTTAATTTACAGAACTAGTTTAGAACTCTGTCTTAGCCTTCCCTTTCTGCTTATGCAGAAGCCTAAGGTCAGTCAGAAGTGAGGACTTAGGACCTTCTCAGTTATTTCTTGAGCATGTATGCAGCCCTGAGTATGCACACAAACCTGTACATGTGAACATGTGTGTAGTCTTCTAAATTTCCAAGAATATGTGACAGCTTTTCAAGGCCATCTATGAACATCTCATTCCCTAGTTTTTCCATTTATGTTTTTTAGTTAGCTTGTTATTTGACTCAACTTTTACCACTGCCTCCAGCAGCCATAATATTAAACAATTGTTGCCGATTATTTTTGACAAATGCCCTTGAGAAGGCAGTTCACACTGAATGAGCTCCGAGTCAGGTCAAATACAGACAAGCATTGTGGGTGAGCTTTTCCAGGGAACTATAAAATAGGTCAAATTATGACAGTTCTCTAAGAATGGGGCTTTGAAAGAGCTCCAACTCTCTTCTGACTCACCCAGTGGCTACCAGGTTGCTGGTTCTCACTGCAGTTGCATAGATCAAGCACACCCAAGCCAGTCTTTACTTCTGCAGGCTATTAGCTTTCAAGGCTATTGCAGAACTGAGGAGAAGAAGATGGGAACTAAACAAGTTAAAATACCAGAAAACTCACTGTTCTTACTGAGGGACACCCTATTTAAAAATTTAAATGCTTCCCAGATTGCTACAAGCTTTGGGTTAATTTCCAGAGTTCTGAAAAAGTTGATTTTGACCTCATTTGCCAGTGTTCTTGTTACTTTTATGCAGCAGAGGATTTTCAGAGGTCCCTGCTCCAACACTCCCAGTAAAATTATTCCCAGGCAGTTCGCTTTTAAAGAATGCCTATGGTCTTGGGCAGGAGTAAGATGGATTAGCTAAAAGTGTGGAAGTAAAGACGGCTGTTGCTTCTTCTCAGTAGGTATTGCATTATTGTTTCCAATTATCCACCCTTCCCTGTATCCATGCCCTTTGCTCTGTGATGTTGCATTTCTTTGATCTACAGGTGGAGTATATTTCTCTTCTCCATTAATGATGTTTCTTGGCCACGTGGAACACAGACAAAAGTGAGCAAGTCAGTTCTGAGCTTACACCTTAAAGCACTTGATGTTCCCCCTTACCCCTTTTATGCTTCTGCCATTGCTACAAGAACATATTCAACTAAAACATTCTGGTCAAGAAGGAAGAGAGACACCTGGAGCTAGTCTGGACCCAACCTTCAACTTGCAGCCAAGTTTAGCCAAGCTCAGTCTATATCATCCAAATGCCAGTCAACTCACAGGTGCATGAGCAAGAACAAATTATTTAAGCCACTGAGATTTAGAATGGCTTTTAATGCAGCATTATTGTGGTGATAGCTGAGTTACTGTGGTGATAGCTGAGTGATACAAAACATATTTTTTGGTTACACCCTTAGACTCTGCCTATTCTAAGAGCTGGATCTCAAATGTATCTGTCAGTTATTTGTGCCACCACCACTTTCCCTTTTTCCCTCTAAACAAATGGAAGAGTTTGCTCCTCCTTCTCTGGACTAAGATAAGGAGCCATTGAAAATTTTTGTCAGTTATAGAATGAACATCTGATATAAAAGGCAACAAGTATAACAGATCCAGCACACCCAAGCCAGTCTTTACGTCTCAGGAAAGCAACCAGCAAATCACTCTCCAGATAGCAGAAACCCAAAGTCAAAAGATCAGGTATTTTTCCAAAAGAGAAATGGTCAGTTCTTCCCTGAGGAACGGTTTGCAACATGGAAAGCTATAATGGAAACTCCAGTTTTCATTCCAGGCATTTTTTTTTCCTCCAGAAAACTAGGTATTTGCTTTAAAGCAGTTTGAGATCATTCTTTTGTGATTGCATGACATCATTTGTAGGGAAAAATGTTTTTTGCCTCAGTACCTTTCTGGTCAAAATTTGCCCTGAGAAATGGTAGGCCGTGTGGAAGATATATGAGAAAATGGGTGGGAAGGTACATGGTAAACTTTATAGGTGTTTTTAAAAGTATTCGTACTTTCTCTATTGACTACTGTCTTTTGCTCAGTTAAGTTTTTAGTCTTTAATAGGTAAGCAAGTGCTAACTTACCAATGATAATGTTAATCATGAATGATGATCAGTTATCATTAGAATAATATTAGAGATTGAAGTAAATATGTAAGAATTGGTTAATCCTTTTCTGGATATAGGAAAGAGTGTGTTGGTGAATAAATATACATGGGTGAAAGTTGAAGCCCAGTAGTTCACTGTTTGATGCCTCTGTCCTCAATCTTAAGACATGTTTTATTTAAGTAACCCCCTTTCAAAAGGGGCCTGTGCACATCAAAGAAGTGTTGATTTTCTAAATGAAAGAGAAACATATTTCCTTGAGAACCAAAAAGTAAACCAAGCACAACTGCTTGTTTAGGGATTTACAATATATGGTAGATTCACATTTTTCTTGAGTTTGTGATAGCCACTCTTTTTTGCCTATCATGACTCTCATCATACTCTTCTTTTAAGTAATGGAACCCTAATTTTATTCAATATAACTATAGTATAGCTTAAAGGTTACATTTTCCCAGTCTCTTGTAATTAGATGTAATCGAATGACTAAACATTGGTCAATGAAATGTAAAAGAATATATACACACCCACACACACATACACACATATATGTATACGTATATATAGTACATATATGTATATAGTATATATGTATATGTGTGTGTATATATATATATATATGCAGTTTACAGAAAGTCTCTTTGAAAGGGTGGTAATTCCCTCCTCCTTCCTACTGTCTGAATATGGATGTGATGGCTGCAGATCCAAGCTAACCATATTGGACCACGATGTAACTTAGAGGAAAAAAACCCCATATGCTAAGGATTATAAAGCAAAATGATACTCAACAGGCTTCCTGACACAACATGAAGCCACCATACTGGCCCTGGCCTATTACCTCCAGATTTCTTTTACCTTAGATAAAAATAAAATTCTGCCCCTTAAAATCAGGTCCACTGTATAATGTACATGTGGTAAAATTCCACCTATTTTAGCTATACAGTTTGATGAATTTTGACAAGTTTACCCAGTCATGTAACCACCACCACATTCAAGATGTAGAACATTTCCATCCTACCCCCAAAAATTCTCTCATGTTCCCTTGCATTCAGTCCCTTCCCTCATCCCAGCCCCTAGCAATCTCTGATTTGATTTGTCCAATTTACTTTGTCCAGAATGTCACATAATCGGAAACATACTATGTAGCCTTTTGTATCTAGCTTTTCTCACTTAGCATAATGCTTTTGAGATCTGTTTATGTCATTGCATGTATGAATAGTTTGTGCCTTTTGTGGCTCAGTCACCCCAATTTGTTTATCCATTTATCAGTTAATGGATATTTAGGTTGTGTCCAGCTGCTATCACTATTTGTGTACAAGATCTTGTGTGGACATTGTTGTTCCTTTTTTTTTTTTTTTTTTTTTTGAGACAGGGTCTCACTCTGTCATCCAGGCTGGAGTGCAGTGGTGCGATCATGGCTCACTGCAGCCTCCATCTCCTAGGCTCAAGCAATCCTCCCACCTCAGCCTTCCAAGCAGCTGGGACTACAGGCATGGCCACTGATATGGTTTGTCACTGTGTCCCCACCCAAATCTCATCTTCAATTGTAATCCCCACGTGTCGAGGGAGGGACCTGTAATCCCCACATGTTGATGGAGGGAAGTGATTGGATCATGGGGGCCATTTCCCCCATGCTGTTCTTGTGACAGTGAAATCTCATGTGATCTGATGGTTTTATAAGTGTTTGACAGTTCCTCCTTCACACTCTTTCTTGTCACCTTGTGAAGAAGGTCCCTACTTCCCCTTCCACCATGACTGTAATTTCCTGAGGCCTCCCCAGCCATGCAGAACTGTGAGTCAATTAAACCTCTTTCCTTTATAAATTACCCAGTATCAGGTATTTCTTTACAGCAGTGGGAAAATGGACTAACACAGCCACAATGCCTGGCAGGTTTTTTTTTTTTTTTTTTTTAGTAGAGATGAGGTCTCACTATGTTGCCCAGGCTGGTGTCAAACTCCTGGTCTCAAGCAATCCTACCTGCCTTGGCCTCCCACAGTGCTGGGATTACAGGCATGAGCCACTACATCTAACCTGTTCAGTTCTCTTTAATGGGATTGATGAGTAGTATGATAGGTATATGTTTAATTTTATAAGAATTTGCTAAATCTGTTTCACTCACCACCAATGTATAAGAGTTCCAATTGCTCTACATTTTTGTCAGCACTTTACAGTGTCAGAATTTTTCATTTTACCTATTTTAGTAGACATGCAGTGGTACCTCTTTGTGATTTTAATCTGCATTTCTCTTAATGATTAATAATGTTGAGCATCTTTTAAGGGGTTTATATGCCATCCATATTTCTTCTTTTATGAAATGTGTTCAAATCTTTTGCCCATATTTTTAATTGTCTTATTAGTGAGTTGTATTTAGAATATAAATCCTCATAATACAGTGTATTTTGTAAATACTTTCTTCCAGAGTGCAACTGATCCTTTCATTTTCTTAAAATTGTCTTCAAAGAGCAGAAGTTTTCATTTTGATGACGTCTAATTAACCAATTCTTTCTTTTATGGTTTGTGCTTTTTGTGCTCTTTTAAAGAATACTTTGCCGACCCAAGACCCTAAAGATTTCCCCTTACGTTTTTTTCCAGATTTTTTCCAGTTTTAGGTAAGGGTTGAAATTCACTTTATTTGCATATGGTTATGGTTGTTTCAGCACCATTTGTTGAAAGACTATCCTTTCTACATTGAATGATCTTAGCACTTTGTCAAAAAAAAAATAGTTAACCATGTATATAGTGAACTATTTATGGACTTTTATTTTGTCCCACTGATGTTATGTCTGTCCTTATGCCAATGCCATCCTGTCTTGATTATTATAGCTTTATAGTAAGTCTTCTAATCAGATAGTGAAAGCCCACTGACTTTGTCTTTGTTGTTGTTTTTTTTTTTTTTTTAATTTTCTTGGGTGTTTTAGTTCCTTGAATTTTCCATACAAATTTTAGAGTCAGCCTGCCAGTTTCTACCAAAAAAATAATTCTTGGATTTTTGACTGGATGGCTTGGAATCTATAATTTGGAAAGAACTGACAATCTGACAATATTGAGTATTCTAATTTATGAACATGATATATCAAAAGAGAAAAAGGCTGGGCATGGTGGTTCATGCTTATAATCCCAGCACTTAGGGAAGCCAAGGTGGGAGGATTGCATGAACCAAGAAGTTCCAAGACCAGCCTAGGCAACATAGCAAGACCTCTTCTCTATAAAAAAAAATTTTAAATTAACCAGGCATGGTGGTGCACACCTGCATTTCCAGTGACGTGGGAGGCTGAGGTGGGAGGATCACTTGAGCCTGGAAATTAAGGCTGCAATGAGCAATGATCACACCACTGCACCCCAGCCTGAGTGACAGAGCGAGATCCTGTCTCAAACAAAAAGAGAGAGAGAGAGAGAAAAAGAAATAAAATGCAATCTTGTTTCAAACACTATTACCTAAAGTTTTTTGCTACATGCAGCCAAACCTAATGCTAACCAATGTAGAAGTAGTCAAAACTCTTCATGAATGCAGCAGACACTGTATTAAAATATAGAGATGCTTAAAAAAGGGGTGGAGCATGTCAAAAGGACACAGGAGCCAACCTGAAAGAGCTTCTGATTGGCAAAGGTGAAACAATTTTAGCAACAAACTAAATAACTCGAAGTATTACAATATATTAGATTAGATTAGATTAGATTATGAGATTACAACTCAAAGATTACAATAAATAGTTATGAATCCACATGATGTAAATAAATAATTGAATGAATAAATGGGAAAGAAGAGACAATATTCCTTACAGAATTCCAATTAACACATGTAGAAAGAATGAGGGAAATCGAAAAGTCACTCTGAGAACACTGCAGCAAAAATTGCTTCAGGCAAGATTCACTGAAGTGTATGCATATGTCAAAATTAATCCAAATGTACACTTTACATATGTACAGTTTGTTGTACATCGATTATGTCCTAATACAGCTGAAAAGTGTATAAATTTTATTGCATTTTATTCTCCAGTGAAAAGTTAACAATTTGGTGCTTCACTCAAATAGGGCAGGTGAACTTTCTGTAGACTGAAAAACTGTTCTAATACCTATACTTAAGGTCTCAAAGCATATCCAAGGGAATCCTAGCAGGCTCTGTTGGTGGTCTGCTCTTACACCCTCTCCCTTACTACTTCAGATGCTGGCCTGACTTCCTATAGCCAGCACTGCATTGGCCTGAGGGATTTCTGTGGCTACTGAAGCCCACTTTGCCTGCCCACTTGTCAGGCCAGAAGTGCCAGGGAATTGATGCCCCCAGAGGAACTGCCCTCAACCAGTGAGTGCTAGGAGTTGACTGATGTTCAAATACTCCAGCTTCCTCATGTCTTAGGTGGAGTAACTATGAAATGCATGTTCTACGTGGTTTCCCAGAGTACCACAACAGAATTGTGCTCTCCGGTTACCCACAGAGCTAAATCATTGACTGCCTTCCCATCCTTATCCCACTTCCTTACTGGTATTTCCTTTACTTCCATATAAACTACTTGAACTTGAATCCTTCACTGAGGTCTAGCTTCTGGGGAACCTTAACAAAGACAAATACATAGTGGGCATCTTTGCTGAATAGATGAGCATCTCTTAGAAAAATTGCTAAGGAACATACTCCCCCCAAATAGAAAAACTACCAAGAATTTAAAGAATGTAAACACTTGGTTTTTTAATTCTACAAATAGGCTACAAATTACATTATAGATAATATAATTATCTATAAAACCAGTACAATTAAAAATAAGCAATAATATTTGCAACTGGCTTACAGTTGATCTGCTTCTGTTTCTGATGAATAACTCATGCAACTGCAGCCATGACTCAGTTTATTCTTAGCCTAGCAGTATGTATTTGTCTATTTGTCACTTTTCAGCAACTCTTCGCCCCTGGAGTTTTTGTTTTTGCTACCCTTTACTTGTTTGTTTTCTTATCTGAGAAGAAAAGGGGAGGGCAAGCTCATTGAACAAAGCTGCACTTTTATAAGGCAATTATTTATCCCAATGAGAGGGGGTGCTGAGCTCAAGACTTGAACACAATGGGCTGACAATGAACAATTTGTGTCACACATTAACATGACAATTTAAAAACCATAAGAAATAAATATTGGAAATGAAATCATTCTGAAAATAGCAGCAACTGACATGATTACTTGTTACCTCTGTGAAGACAGTGTTGCTAAGTATGATAGATTGCAAAAACTGCCCCATATTCTTTACTTTTCCCTTTAACCACGTCCCCTTTGCCATGTAACTTTGCAGTGTCCTTCTCCTGTGCCTCTCTAGGCTGTCATGTGGCTTGCTTTAGGATAACAGGATGTAGGGGAACATAACATAAGCAGAGGCTTGAAAGGAGCTTCCATGACTGGACTGGCCTGCTCTTGCCCTCTGCCATCACCATGAGGACATGCTCAGGATGGCCTGCTGGAGGGTGAGACAGGCTTGTGGAGCACAGTGAAGCCACCCTACTCATTTTAGCCAAGGCTATCTTGGACCAGCTGACAGTCAATCACCAGATATGTGAGTGATCCCAGGCAAGACCAGATGTGATGCCCAGCTGAGCCCAGCTTAAATCACTAACCCACAGACACATTAGCTACATTTGTACTTAATATTTTAAGCCACTGAGTTTTGCAGTGGTTTGTTACATAGCATTTTGGTGGAGATAAATAATCAAATACAGTAAAGTTGGAGTTTAAAAAATATAGCCTTTCTTGGGGCAATGTGGCCCAAAATTCACATGAAAATAAATAAATTCAGCAAGTCATCTGAGTACTTATAAATATCTAGATTAGTGATGGATTCTAAAACACCAAGATCAGAGTTTGCAAGCTGTTGGCCCACCACTCACATCCAGTCTAGGGATGTGCCCCTACAGAATGGTGAAAGCACAATTTATTGTCTTTTTTAAGTCAGAAAGAGTACATGAGTCCATATTAGACAGCTTATCTCTATTCATTTAAACTTCTTTCCCTACTATAAATTGGATGTAAAATCTAAAGCTAAGCCCTAGGTTCAGGAAAACTTGACTCTATATATAGCAGCCAGGGTTCAGAGAAACAAAACTACTAGGAGCTATGCAGAATAGGAATTTATTATAGGGATTTGACCTGTATTAATCCATTCTCACACTGCCATAAATAACTGCCTGAGACTGGGTGATATATAAAGAAAATAGGTTTAATTGACTCATAGTTCCACATGGCTGGGAGGCCTCAGGAAACATACAATCATGGTGGAAGACAAAGGGGAAGCAAGGCATGTTTTACATGGTGGCAGGAGAGAGAGACAGTGAAGGGGGAAGTGCCTTTTTTAAACCATCAGATCTCCTGAGAACTCACTCACTCTCATGAGAACAGCATGGGGGAAACTGCCCCCATGATCCAATCACCTCCCACCAGGTCCCTCCCTCAACATGTGGGGATTACAACTGGATATGAAATTTGGGTGGGGACACAGGGCCAAATCATATCATGACTTAAGCAATTATGGGAACTGGTAAAACAGCTTCAGTTTGGTTGTTTCATCTGTGTCCAGTGCTGAGCCTGAAGTTGGGTACACATGAAGTAGGTGAGAAGGAGGGCAACTGAGACCTGTGAGAAACTAGCTGAAACTTATGTTAGCCTTTCTCCATCTCCAAGCCTCCACCTTTACTGCCTTGGGTGACCTGCAGGAGACATTGGCACTCTTGCCATAAAGCCACTCTCATACCTGGCCTGGGATATGGAGACACTGAAGGAAGAGATCCTCTGAGAACTGAAACTGCAAACCTGGCTGCTGACTTACCAACAAGATGTCCCAGCTGATCCATGAAAATGTGCACAAGCTGCAACAGGGCCTGACCTACTCCTGAGAGCAAACTGGCTATTTCCACCTTCCAAATTTCCTGCAAACTTATCCTGTGGCTGACCCTAACTAGAAATATGCAGGGAAAGGAACTCTGGGAAATGTAGTACCAGCTTAATCAAGCTGACACATTATAGAGCCACCACATATTGACACTTATTTGAACAACTGAAAACTTGGGTGGACATCAGAAGTCAGCTATTATATCCTAAGCTTTAAGTTTCTGGATGAAAACTAGAGATGAGCCATCAAGTTCCTGCCGTGTGTCTCAGAAAGCTTTTGACTGCGAGTCAGACTGACTTAATATAGGGAAACTTTATTGTCTCACATAATAAGACGTTCAAAGGTAGTATGGTTTCAGAGAAGAGTAATTAATGGCTGAAGAACTCCATATAGGATCCACGTTCTTTCTATCTTTTTGCCCATCATCCTTAGCATGTTAGATTTGTCCTTAGGCTTATCTCTTCCTGGTCACAGGGTGACTGAAGCAGTTCCAATCATCACACCGTAACATCCAAAGCTGTCTAGCAGTGAAGCATGACGAAGCTTTTTCCAGAAGTCTCCCTAGCAGATCTCTCTTGACACTCCATTGGCCAGAACTGATCACATGTCCACCCTAAACCAATCATTGGCCAGGAAAATGGGATTACAAAAATTTTGCTTCATAAGCTATGTTCTCCACACAACATATAACATATGCTCCAAAGTGCAGCTATTAGGTCAAAAGGCATGAATAGCACTTTTTTTTTAAATGTTAAACTAAACTGGTCCTGTCATTGACATCACTTTTCCCTTCTGTCACTAGAGTCTATCACTGGAATGTTTATATACTGATAACCAGTGTATGAATGGTGTGGGCTGCCCTGAATCACCTGGTTACCCATCACCTGGATCAAACCAGGTTTCTATCAGCAAGGAATAACAGGACAGAGGGATGGGCAGTGGCTTTTTTGTGTGTCTATGCATTCACCTGGCATTTACTTTGCACCTGCGACCATATCAAGAGCACAAGATATGAAAGCCTCACAAATAACATGTATGGAGTGGGGAAGAATTTCTCCTTGGCCCAGAGAAATAAAATGTGACCATCTTGTGAATTCAATAGGGAAGCTTAAAAATAGATGTATAAAATGGCCAACAAGCATGTAAGAAGATGTCCAACATCATTAGTCATTAGGGAAATGCAAATCAAAACCCAATGAGGTACTACTTCACACCCACCAGGATTTTCCAAAAACATGGAAAATAACCAGTGTTGGTGAGGATGCAGAGCAATCAGAACCCTTGTGCAGTACTGGTGGGAATGTAAAATGATGCAGCTGCTGTGGAAAACAGTTTGGCCATTCCTCAAAAAGCTAAATGTGGAGTTGCCATATGACTCAGTAATTCCACTGCTAGGTATATACCCAAGAAAAAATACAAACGTTTGTCCATATAAAAATCTGCATACAAATGTTCATATCAGCAGTATTTATAATAGCCAAAAGGTGGGCAGAATACAAATGTCCATCAATGAAAGATTAAACAAGTTATGGTATATACATATAATGAGATATTATGCAGCCATAAAAAGAAATGAGGCACTGATACGTGCTACAATACAGATGGACCTTGAAATATTATGCTAAGTAAAAGAAGTCTAATATAAAAGGTCACAAATTGTATGATTTCAGTTATATGAAATGGCCAGAAAAGACAAATGTATAGAGACAGAAAGCAGATTCATGGTTCCCAGGGACTAGGGGAAACTAAATGGAAAGTTACTGCTCAGTGGGTATGTGGTTTCCTTTGGGGGTGATGGAAATGTGGCAGTTGCACAACACTGCAAATGAACTAAATGCCACTGAATTGTTCCCTTTAAAACACAGTTAATTTTATGTTAGGTGACTTTCACTGCAATAAAAAAAAATCATTTTAAAAAATAGAAACATGAGAAAAAACAGCTTTTCCCACCTTTAAATGTCATTGTTAAGACTAAAATGGTTGAAACTGCTACAGCCACCTTGTGATCATGAGAAAACAAGTCTGCTAGGATGGCAGAGCAAAAAGATGGAAGGAACCTGGGTTCTAGATGGGTTGCCAAGTCATTTAATTAAACCTGCCACAGATCACTCTTCCTTAGGACTTTTTATTTTGTGAGATAATAAATTCCCTTGTCAAGTAGTCCTAGGGATTAGCTGTTTTGCCAAATGTTTTTACTTTTTTCCCTTTTACTATATTTGCTTCTTGGAAGCTGCTAGATTTCTGGAAACTTAATGATTCCAGGTACTCCCATGATCATTTTCAGGCACCACAGCTTTTGAAAACGCCCCTATTTACCTGAAGAAAACAGACATGCACCATTCCTGCTGTTATGAAAGCCACCCCTGTGAACCTAACCATTCCAGGCCTTCCAGAAATGGGGACTGAAACAGGATAGCTCCCTTCTGTTCAGATTTTACCTACAGTCCATAGGCACTTGAGGTTCTACAGTCAGAAGGAACCTGATCTGCAACAGGATGAACCTCCTTCTTTCAGTCCCAATCTTTCTTCGATTAATTTTAATGTTTCCATATATGCTATTGGGGCCTCTTTCCATTCCCACCACCACATATAGGTGCATGTGAACATATGTGTACACACTTGCACAAGCCCCACAGTATACTCCCAGATAAAATACTTTTTATAATCTTGAAAATCACTCAGAAATCACAATACCACAAATCCCCCAATATAATTCTACCTCAGCCTTCCCAACCTCATCTCCAAAGGAAGCCACCTTGGTGGAAAGAGAAAGGCACCTTGCCACCTCCTGCCCCATCCTCTGGGATACTTGAGCCATGGTTGTGGAGTCCATGTTGGAAGCCACACCTGCCATTCATCAGGAGCCCAGGCAGGGTCTCCTTTGTATTATCCAGGATATTTTGTATGAAGCACTCAATCAATGTCTATTAAGTTTGATGTCAGGTATAACAAATCCCAACTATGACTTTGTGACACTGAATAGCTCACAAAATGCTTCTACATGCATCATGTTATTTTATTTGGACTCCAGTTCCTCAAGGTGGGTCTTCTTCTTATCCATACTTTATGAAGGGAAGCCAAGAAGTTAGGAGGGGTGATTTTCACAGACCCATGGCCTGAAAAGACCATCTAGGACTCTAGCCTAGATCTTCTCACCCCAGATGTCTTGCTCTTTTTCTTTCTGTTCTCTGTTGTGGACATCTGAGAACCAGCTGCCAGTACCGAGTACTCAGGATCCTCCTCTAGAAGACTCAAGAGTCTCCAGGGACTCCCTACCATCCTACCCTCACCCCCACCCCTATCCCCACCATCCAGGCTGTCGGATGCTCCTTTTCCTAACCTCATTGTTACAGCATTTATCTGCAACTGTGCTAAGAAAAGGCTGCTTTCATGGTCAGGTTCATGAACTGGGGAGGAAATAGTAGCACTGCAGGAGTGATGTAGACAAAAACAGAATCACCTCTAGAAATCCACCAGCAGCAGCCACTAAGCCACTATACCTCTAGGATCTTTTTCATTTTCCAAAAGACAGTCTTTCATAAAAACCATGAATGCTTGGCGAGATCAGAAAGGGCCTTTTATCTTTTGGTCTCCCCCAGTCCCATCCTACTCCAACTCCAAGGAATACCTGGTGGACACCATAATGTTGGAAACTGAATACAGACTTTGTGTTAGTTTCCTATTGATGCTGTAGCAAATTGTCATAAACTTAGTGGCTTAACACAATACTGATTATCTTAGGTCAAAAACCTGAGTACAGTGTGGCTCAGCTGAATCCTCTGCTTAGAGTTTCTCAAAAAAGAAAAAGACAGGAGATCAGCAGGTTATGATACTTTCTGGAGGCTCTGGGGATGAATCTGCTTCCACGCACATTCAAGTTGTTGGCAGAACTCAGTTCCTTGTGACTATAGGGTTAAGGTCCCTGTCTCCTCACTTGTTGCTAGCTAGTTCCTTATGGTTGCCTTGCATTCCTCATTACATTGCCACTCCATCCACAAATCTTTTTCATGCTTCAAATTTCTCTGACTTCCTCTTCTGCATTTAAGGGCTACTGTGATTACATTGAGTCTGCTGGATAATCCCAGATAATCTCCCTATTTTAAGGTCAACTGATTAGTAACCTTAACTGCATGTGTGAAATCCCCTTTGCCAGGTAACATACTATAACCACAGGAGTGGCATCAGAGGGTGGAGATCATGACAGCCAAAATTCTGCTTATCACAGTCTGCCCTCTGGTGGCCCCTATAATTCCCATCCATTCCATGTGCAAACCCATCCCAAGGTCCCCAAAGGTCTCATTCCATTACAGCATCAACTCAAAGTCCAAAAATCTCATCTGAATCTCACTAGTTCAAAAGTTCCACATCTTGTCATTTACATCATCTAAACTAAGTACAGATACAGCTCTGGGTATAATCCCTACAACTTCTGGGGCACAATTCCTCTCCATCTGTGGATGTATGAAACTAAAGAAACAAGTTATCTGCTCTCAACATACAATGGTGGGACAGGCATAAGGTAACAGTTACAGATATTATGTTTTAAAAAAAGAGGAAATGGAAGGTAAAAAGGAATCATTGACCCAAGGCAATTTTTAACTCCAGCCAAACTCCATTAGGTTTCCAGGACTAGAAATAATCCTCTATTTCTCAACTTTACCTTCTGGGTTCTCAGCTTCACCCTCTGGACTCTTGGTCCCACCCTTTGAGTCATCCTCCCTTTTTATGAAAGCTGGTATTTGTTTGTACCTAAGTATTTATATCAGCTTGCTGCCTGCCAGTAGAGTTTGGGGGCTATAACAGCCTTCTTCCATTTAACATACTCTCTGTTCCTTTTGGTGCAAGCCAACAGTGTTTCTAGTGGTATACAATTCTTAAGAATTTTGGGAATCTCCCATGGATGTCATGGAATGAAAGCCAGGTCCACAAAATTTTTGAAATAACTTCCATCTGTTTTGGACTTCTGCTAAGATGGCTGAGGGATAATGCTCTTAACCTTTCTAAAGACCCCCTGATTTGATTGTGAGAATCTGTGAGTCACACATTTAACCTCTTTAGAGAGGCTTTGCGTGACTGAATACTTTGACCTTTGCAATTCCAACAGACTAAAGATTTCCCAAATCATCAAGTACTGGTTCCCTTTTGTTTAATGGTTCTTCCCTCAACTTACCTCTTTCCTCTCATGTTTAGCTAAAAAGAAAAAGAACAAACCAATGTGCACCTTCAACATTTTGCTTGGAAATCTCAGTGAAATTAATAAGTTCATCATTCACAAGTTCTGCTTTCCACATTATTGCAGGACACAATTCTGGTAAGCTCTCTGCCACCATAACAAGGATCCTGGGTAAGTCACTTCACTTCTCAAGGTTAAAGTTTTCCTCATCTGCATAATAATTGTAGTTTCAATTTTTAGGAGAGAGAATTCCACAGAATGATCTAAACCATCTTCTGAGTAGCTTTGGATTTTAGACATTACTGGATTTCACAAAAAGAAGGATGTCATCAAATCATTCAGTGGTCACATTTTGACCAGTTTAAGGAAAGGAGGAGGGTCAATTTGGCCAAGTTGTTTGCCCATCTTTAAATCAAGAGTGGGCTGGTGGTCTCTGAGATACTCTCTGGGACATGGGTCACATCTTCTATTTCCCAATGTTCATCACAATGCTAAGGCCTCATAGGTAACCAGGCAATGGTCAATTTTTATTTAACAAACACATGTCTAGCACGTACTAGGCACTATTTTAAGTGATGTGCATGGGGGTGGCACTATTATCAGTAATGTGTAGATGACGGAGTGAGGCACAGAGAAGCAAATAACTTGCCCAAGATTACAAAGTTATTAAGGAATAGAGCCAGGATTTGAATCCAGGCAGTCTAACTCCAGACCCCATGCTTTTATCAACTATGTTATGCTTCCAGAGTGCCACCCTTCAGGCCACCTACTCTTATTCATCCTAACAGTGGGATTACAAGAGGTAACAAGAGGAAATTTTCTCCAACCTCACCCTATTGCCTCCAACTTAAGTAAGAGTGGTGCTTGGAAGAAGGAAACAGACTAGAACCAGAGTTTGGGAAGGCAGTAGAAAGTAAGGAAGTTGGATATTAATGAGCTTGAAACGTAAAAAGTTCAACCTCAGTCTGTTTCTGCATGACTTCTGCCTCACTGAAGCTTGAAGCTGACTTCCCAGGTCTCTAAAGTATCATCGGAGGAGGCTGAGAAATTCTAGAGTCAGAGAGCAAACAAAGTGAAAAGGGGATCAGTTGTAGTCTTCACAGAGTCAAGCCAAGCTGAATACACAGTGGGAACCAATGAAAAAAATGTGATGGAATCATATTTTGAAACATTCTTTACTTATTGCATCTATCAGAGAGGAAGAAACTGTTATTTAAGACTTAAACTCACTATAACCAGCCGTTCTGCCATCTAAGGGAAATTATTATTATTTGGAAACAAATGTCTACATGTTGCTTCCCCTCACTGAGGCTGGTCAAGTAAAGAATGAGAAAATATGGAAATGTTAAAGCCTCTTTCATTCTTCTGTGCTGCTAAAGGTGAGGTCACAAACAGGCAATGCGTGGGCCCAACCTGGCTTGCAGACCTGTTTTGTTTGGCCTGTGTATTGTCAGCCTGCACAGTGGTTTCTTTCCCCTCAGTGTTTTAAATGAGAAATAGCTGATAGCTGCCAACATAGAAAAATCATGCAAGTATCCTTGACAGATGTATTGCAAATAAGTTCTACTGTTCTTCAGCTTGCCAAAACTCTCTTAAGTCCTGAATTCTGATAAAAAGTTCTTAACTTTAATGAAATTCAATGTATCAATTTTTTTTCTAAAGTTAGTGCTTTATATGCCCTGTTTAAAAAACTTTTTACGAGACACATGAATATATTATCCTACGCATTCTTCTAGAAGCTTTATTGTTTTATCTTTCACATTCAGATCTATGATACATATTGAATTAATTTTTCTGCAAGGTAGGTATTCCAGGTTCATTCTTTTTTCCATGTGGATATCCAATTACTCCAGCATCATTCATTGGAAAGACCATCTTTTCCACCACTGAATTATGATGGCTTTTAAAAAAATGTTAAGTCAAGGGATCACATATGTGTGGCTATGTGTCTGGGCTCTCTATTCTATACCATTAACCTATCATTTGCAACAATATTACACTGTCTTAATTACTGTAGCTGTATGAGTCTTGGAACCTGGTAGTCTAAATCCAAGTTCGTTCTTCAAGATTATCTTGATGATTCATTGTGCTGCACACTTAAATTTGGTGCATGTGTGTATGTAACAACCCAACTAAAAAAATAAATAACACAAAAGGGGGTTACTGTGGGGTGAGGGAGACGAGATACTGAGTCTCTGTCAAGGAATCTGACATTTATCAACACAGGTGCTTGCATGGCAATAATTTAGGGCTGCCTTTATACAAAGGGTATGCAGTCTCCAATTTGCCACAATCCCCTCCATTCCCCCATTGTTCCCTACCACTGAAGCAGATGGGCCAGTGCTCACTTCTCATGTTACTCCTGACTCACTTCCCTCAATTTATATTGCTGCCTGAATCCTGGTGATATTTGAATTAATGGACTAATTTAGCAGAGCCTGTTGATATAGCTTCGACCATGTGAAGGGTTACTCCTGATAACAGTAAGAAAGCTAAATTGCTCTGGGTAATTGAGAGAAATGGAGAGAAGGCTGAGAGGCTCTTCTGTAACAGTTTCTCAGTCTTAGCACTATTGACATTTAGGGCCAGATCATTCTTTGTTGTGGGGGATTGTCCTGTGCATTGTAGGATGTTTGGCAACATCCTTGGCCTCCACCCACGAGATGCCAATAGCATCCTCCAGTTGTGACAACCAAACCTATCTCTAGGCATTGCCAAGTTGCAGACATTGCCAGACACTGCAGAGGCAGAATTGCACTCAGTTGAGAACAACTGGCCTAAACCCATCGTGGAAGCAGTAAGGGTAGAAGAGATCTGATGTGGGGATAGAATAACTGGATTAGAAATGGTTACAGGACCCCTAAAGTTCCCACCTCCCCACCTTCCTTCAGCCAGCAGAAGCAGAACAATAGATCTATAAAAAGCAAAAGGAGGAACACTTTGAGAGAGAGTGGCCTACGCAACATGGAGCCGTAAAGAGCACAGCTGCATCACAAACTCCAAGGGGTGTCTTCTCATATAAAATACAAGGTCATGTCCTTGCCATGGTCAGAAATTTAAAAAATAATAAATTTTAAAATATAACATGAACAATGTCCCCTGGAGCTGTGCAATGTGATGGTTCTGGATACAAACTATTTAAAAGCTCTCATCTCTCTAAATATTCTACAAATTCTGCCCCATATCCATTCCACCCCATCCTCCATACACATACACACAAATGCCTCATGTAAATGATATTTTGGGGGAAAATAGATGGCCAATCTATCAAACTAATTCCTAGGAAGCATACCAGAGCCAGAAGTGACTAGGATAAAAACATCAGTCCCTCCACCATTACCTCTGCCTCTCAGAACTTACAGAAAGATTGGGATGCAGGCTCCCAGCACACATGGGTTGAAGTTCAAGCCAATTTCATTTGAATTTCAAAGGACCTGCATCACAATTCTCTGTATCTGTGTTTGTTTTGGTTTCCTTTATTCTGTTCCCTATGTATTATCTTTCTTCCCCCTGGCTTTCCTTCAGCCTTGTAGATTTTATTAACTCTAACACAGGGATAGAGGCACTCGCTTTTTTCTGTAGTGCTATGCCCAGAATAGAAATGGTCCACCCCAGGTACAAGAATAAGGGGTGTATTCTCTGTAGAAAATGTTAAAACAATAAAATTGACTAAAAGTTACTTGGCTTTTATCATCACCATGAACCCATTAAGTCTAAACAATGTCAATGATAAAATACTCATCCTCCTAAAAATATTCTGTGCACTCTAACATCACAATTAAAAGAACTAGAGAGGCAAGAGCAAACACATTCAAAAGCTAGCAGAAGGCAAGAAGTAACTAAGATCAGAGCAGAACTGAAGGAGATAGAGACACAAAAAACCCTCCAAAAAATCAATGAATACAGGAGTTGGTTTTTTGAAAAGATCAACAAAATTGACAGACCGCTAGCAAGACTAATAAAGAAGAAAAGAGAGAGGAATCAAATAGACGCAATAAAAATGATAAAGGGGATATCACCACCGACCCCACAGAAATACAAACTACCATCAGAGAATACTATAAACACCTCTACACAAATCAACTAGAAAATCTAGAAGAAATGGATAATTTCCTGGACACTTACACTCTTCCAAGACTAAACCAGGAAGAAGCTGAATCCCTGAATAGACCAATAGCAGGCTGAAATTGAGGCAATAATAATAGCCTACCCACCAAAAGAAGTCCAGGACCAGATGGATTCACAGCTGAATTCTACCAGAGGTACAAGGAGAGCTGGTACCATTCCTTCGGAAACGATTCCAATCAATAAAAAAGAGGGAATCCTCCCTAACTCATTTTATGAGGCCAACATCATCCTGATACCAAAGCCTGGCAGAGACACAACAAAAAAAGAGAATTTTAGACCAATATCCCTGATGAACATCGATGCAAAAATTCTCAATAAAATACTGGCAAACCGGATTCAGCAGCACATCAAAAAGCTTATCCACCATGATCAAGTGGGCTTCATCCCTGGGATGCAAGGCTGGTTCAACATATGCAAATCAATAAACGTAATCCAGCATATAAACAGAACCAAAGACAAGAACCACATGATTATCTCAATAGATGCAGAAAAGGCTTTTGACAAAATTCAACAGCCCTTCATGCTAAAAACGCTCAATAAATTCGGTATTGATGGAACATACCTCAAAATAATAAGAGCTATTTATGACAAACCCATAGCTAATATCATACTGAATGGGCAAAAACTGCAAAAATTCCCTTTGAAAACTGGCACAAGACAGGGATGCCCTCTCTCACCACTCCTATTCAACACAGTGTTGGAAGTTCTGGCCAGGGCAATCAGGCAAGAGAAAGAAATCAAGGGTATTCAGTTGGGAAAAGAAGAAGTCAAATTGTCCCTGTTTGGAGATGACATGATTGTATATTTAGAAAACCCCATCGTCTCAGCCTCAAATCTCCTTAAGCGGATAAGCAACTTCAGCAAAGTCTCAGGATACAAAATCAATGTGCAAAAATCACAAGCATTCTTATACACCAGTAACAGACAAACAGAGAGCCAAATCAGGAATGAACTTCCATTCACAATTGCTTCAAAGAGAATAAAATACCTAGGAATCCAACTTACAAGGGATGTAAAGGACCTCTTCAAGGAGAATTACAAACCTCTGCTCAGTGAAATAAAAGAGGACACAAACAAATGGAAAAACATACCATGCTCATGGATAGGAAGAATCAATATCGTGAAAATGGCCATACTGCCCAGGTCATTTATAGATTCAATGCCATCCCCATCAAGCTACCAATGAGTTTCTTCACAGAATTGGAAAAAACGGCTTTAAAGTTCATATGGAACCAAAAAAGAGCCCGCATTGCCAAGACAATCCTAAGTCAAAAGGACAAAGCTGGAGGCGTCACGCTACCTGACTTCAAACTATACTACAAGGCTACAGTAACCAAAACAGCATGCTACTGGTACCAAAACAGAGATATAGACCAATGGAACAGAACAGAGTCCTCAGAAATAATACCACACATCTACAGCCATCTGATCTTTGACAAACCTGAGAGAAACAAGAAATGGGGAAAGGATTCCCTATTTAATAAGTGGTGCTGGGAAAATTGGCTAGCCATAAGTAGAAAGCTGAGACTGGATCCTTTCCTTACTCCTTATACGAAGATTAATTCAAGGTGGATTAGAGACTTAAATGTTAGACCTAATACCATAAAAACCCTAGAAGAAAATCTAGGTAGTACCATTCAGGACATAGGCATGGGCAAGGACTTCATGTCTAAAACACCAAAAGCAACGGCAGCAAAAGCAAAAATTGACACATGGGATCTAATTAAACTAAAGAGCTTCTGCACAGCAAAAGAAACTACCACAGAGTGAACAGGCAACCTACAGAATGGGAGAAAATTTTTGCAATCTACTCATCTGACAAAGGCTAATATCCAGAATCTACAAAGAACTCAAACAAATATACAAGAAAAAAACAAACAACCCCATCAGAAAGTGGGCAAAGGATATGAACAGACATTTCTCAAAAGAAGACATTCATACAGCCAACAGACACATGAAAAAATGCTCATCATCACTGGCCATCAGAGAAATGCAAATCAAAACCACAATGAGATACCATCTCACACCAGTTAGAATGGCAATCATTCAAAAGTCAGGAAACAACAGGTGTTGGAGAGGATGTGGAGAAATAGGAACACTTTTACACTGTTGGTGGGATTGTAAACTAGTTCAACCATTATGGAAAACAGTATGGCGATTCCTCAAGGATCTAGAACTAGAAGTACCATATGACCAGCCATCCCACTACTGGGTATATACCCAAAGGATTATAAATTATTCTACTACAAAGACACATGCACACGTATGTTTATTGCGGCACTATTCACAATAGCAAAGACTTGGAATCAACCAAATGTCCATCTGTGACAGACTGGATTAAGAAAATGTGGCACATATACACCATGGAATACTATGCAGCCATCAAAAAGGATGAGTTTGCGTCCTTTGTAGGGACATGGATGCAGCTGGAAACCATCATTCTTAGCAAACTATCACAAGAAGAGAAAACCAAACACTGCATGTTCTCACTCATAGGTGGGAACTGAACAATGAGATCTCTTGGACTCGGGAAGGGGAACATCACACACTGGGGCCTATCATGGGGAGGGGGGAGGGGGGAGGGATTGCATTGGGAGTTATATACATGATATAAATGATGAATTGATGGGTGCTGATGAGTTGATGGGTGCAGCACACCAACATGGCACAAGTATACATATGTAATAAACCTGCACGTTATGCACATGTACCCTAGAACTTAAATAAAAAAAAAAAAAAAATTTTGTGGTCTACATTCTAAACAATTACTGTGGCTATTGTTGAGTTTAAAATACACACACACACACATATATATATGCATATGGGTGTATCTATATATATATACACACACACACACATATGTGTATATGGGTATATACACAGACACATGTGTATATATACACATATATGTGTATATGGGTATATACACACATATACACACGTGTGTATATATATACACACACACACATATATAATGTCTTCTGCTGATGATGCTAGAGGATTTTCACAGGTGAATCTTGAAATTTTTACAGTTTCTGTGTCAATTCCTTCTTTCTGCCAAATCTGCTAAGAGGATTTCAGGGCAAATAAAGGAAAATATATCTGGGTTATAATTTAATACCCAAAGATAAAGATCCTTTTCCCTCTGTTTGAAAGAAAAATGCAATGAGGTAAACACCACTCAGAGCCTGGAAATACTTTTGTTCATACTTCCAGAACACTTCACATTTGAAAAACAATACAGCAGAGTTCTTTGAAGTTACAGTTTGCCATGGAGATGCTTTACTTGAAGCATTTTCTCCTGCAGGCTTGGTAATTTTTCAAAAGTGTTAAATAAACTCATAGAGCACTCTTGTTCAAAAGGAATTGTATATTTCAGCTTCATTTCCACACTCTATTTCTGCCCTTTGATAGACTGCTTGATAAAAAGGGAGTCCTGCACCCCTCAGTCATCTCAGGGCCCCTGACATCTCCCCCAAAAAGAGCTGAAGACGGAAAAAGTCTCACATCATTCACTAGGACTCCTGCTTACCAGGGCTTAGTCACTTGTGTTCTGGGCTTTGGTCCTTTGCCCAAACACATGCCAGAAGATACATAACAAATTAAACTAGCAGGTTTGGTCCATGTTAAAACATTAGTTTACAGTCTTCCAGTAAAGCATTTTCTTTCTAGGGAGTAGGAAAATTTGGGGAGAACACACATCATTCCTTGAATACTCATGAAGTAGGCAACTTCATGCACTTCTTAAATCTTGAAAAGAGCTGTAATCTCAGGGTGGTTTATGCCTTCTCATGCAAGGCCTTCCCATTTGGCCTTGTGCCCTACCTTTGCATCCTTCTCTGCTCCATATTCCATATCCATCTGCTGTAATTTGAATGTTTGTCCCCAGCAAAACTCAACAGTGAAACTTAATCCCCAAAGTGGCAGTGTTGAGAGGTGGGGCCTTTGAGAGTTAATTAGGTCATGATGGCTGCCCTTATGAATGAATTAATCCATTCATGAATTAATGGGTTATCATGGGATTGGGACTGTGGCTTTATAAGCAGCAGCAGCTGAGAGACCTGAGCTAGCATACTCAGCCCCCTCACCATGTGATATCACCCACTACCTTGAGACTCTACAGAGAGTCCCATCAGCAAGAATGCCCTCACCAGATATGACCCCTCCACCTTGGACTTCTTAATCTCTATAATTGTAAGAAATAAATTGCATTTCTTTATAATTATCCAGTTTTGGGTATTCTGTTATAAGCAACAGAAAACAAATTAAGACACCATCTATTCCATCCACAGGAGAATTTCTTTGCAGTTCCAGAATATATCATGTTCTTATCCTATCCCACCTTAGCACATGCAGCTCTCTCTGCCTGGAATATCCTCTTCCTAGTAAACGCCTATCCCTCTTTTAAGACTTTTCCATGAAGCCTTCCTGAATCCTCATAATCTGAGTTAAATATCCCTCCTGTGTGTTTTCAGAGCAACCTGGTCTTGTGTCTTCTGGTACATACTGTGTTCACCGAAACTTTTTCCTCTGGAGCTCGCAGCTAGACTAAATTTCCTGGTCTCCCTTGTGGTTAACTTTTGTCAGATGACTGAATTCCAGGAAATGAAGAAAAGTGATGTGTGTTACTTCTGTGAAAGGTAATTGTATGTTCTCCACCATCTCTCTTTTCTCAAACTATTGGCTAATGGGAGGAAACTCCCCAGCCCTAGGGAACCATGGCGCCACACATGTAAGGAGTCTGGGTCCCTGAACAACCACAAGGAAAACAGGACAACTGTAAGCATCCACCCTGGATGGTGAGGTGAATGAGATTCATTGAATTCCCAGGGTTGTCACAGCAGTTGATCCTACCCTTATACAACATAGCACCTATCCCACTCTGCACTGCAATTCATTTGTAGGTCTCTGTCCCACCGGACTGTGGGCTCCTTGGGGAAGGAGGTGTGTCTTGTTAGTCTCATCTCCAGCCCCTAATGTAGTGCTCAGTTAAACAGGAGGAACACATAAAATAAATATCGATGGAAGGAGGGTCATGGGAAGGAACAAACTCATGGATAGAAAATGTAGCACAGCGAAAACTATGCCCTGGAAACACAATTAGCCTTTGCTCTGAATCAGCTGAGACTCTGGATGAGTCAGTTTTGCCTTTCTGCACCACAGTTTCTTTGACTGTAAAATCAGATTGGCTAGTCAGTAGTTCAAGCTTTAGCGTACATCAGCATTGCCCAGAGGGCTTATTAACACACGGATTGCTGGGTTCCACTACCAGAGTTCCTGATTTAGTTGGTGCAGGGGAGGGGTGGCAAGAATTTGCATTTCTAATAAGTCCCTGATGATGCTGATATTGCTGGCCTGGGGACCACACTTTGAGAACTGCTTGCATAGATTATCTCAGATCCCTTTTATCTCTAAAGTAAATGACCCAGTCATCCACATCAATGCTTAGGAATGGTCAGAGCCTGGTGACCTCCAGCATCCTAGCTTATGGGCCAAATGATAGATGATTCTTCCAGAGTCAGTTTGTCCTTTGGGACTAGTAGATTGGAAATATCCTATGTGTAGCCCACCATTTGCATTCACAATATGGAATAAAACCCCTCACCCAATAGGAGAGGTGCCTCCCCAAATTATTCAAATTTTAAAAGTAAGAAACTATAACTAGGGTGCCAGATTACTTGGTTGAGATTTCAAGCGAACTCTTCCTGATCCTTCCCCATCACCTCAACTCCAGCTAAGGACATCATGATGGGAATATTTTTGAACAAAAGAACACTGATTTTGAACAAAAGATAAAGCAAATAACCTGGCCACACATTAAGCCAAGTTTTCAATTTAGCAGATCTTTAAAATGCACTGTGAGTCAGCCATGATATCCCATGACTGCCAAGTATTTACTGTGTGCAGGTATTTAAGAACCTGTCTCAGATCACCAGGAGGTAAAAATAACCAAATCTCAGACTTTGACTTAACTGGAAAGATTCCCAACTCCTTTTCCCATTACTTTCATTAAATGCATGAGACCAAATGCAAACCACAATATACTGACACCAAGACTTCATAAAACCCACACTTAGTTATCATACATTTATTTTTAACACAGCACCCCAGTTTCACATCATGTATATTTTCCAAAGTTGGAGATCTTTACGTTCTTCACAGACTTTTCAACAAGTGTGAAAAAGAGGCAGTAAGGTTAGCTTGAGTCTACAAGTCACAATCCAAATATAGGACACCTATGTTTAAGGTCAATATACATAATGTTCCCAAATGCTTAGCAAATGAATGAGACTCTGGCTGAGTAAAATATTAACACGACTTGTTAGCACATTATCATGAAAAGACAGAAGGCATCAAATATATACTTTGCTGTTACACTTTTTACTGTTCAATGTACCTGTAGTGAAAAAATATACATTTTTCTTTCAAGGTTAAAATAGACCATCAGCTCATTATCTCTCTTAGCCAACAGATATGAAGACTAAAATGGCTCTTCTTGCTTCTGGCTCACTTGAACATCTTATTTGTGCTAAAGACAAAAAGGATGGCAGTGCTAAAGAAAAGGGTATACTTGGTTCCCAAGATAGGTGCAGTTGAGGTTCTCGCACAAGGTGACTTAAAACAAAAATAACACAACTCAGTTGATCCAATCTCCACACAATGGGGTTGTTGCATCAACTGTTCCAGCCCCAGGGAAGAGTTCCCTGAAAGAGCTTTAGGACCTAGCCCTGTTGTTCAACAGAGTGCTTCAGGATGGAACTGGTACCTGAAGGTTTCTTCACTGTAGTTCCCAAATTCCAACTTAAGCCCTTTTAAAGTCTGGTGTCTTCTGGTCTTCAGAGTCATAAACCACTTCTCTAATCTCCCACAGCCATGACATTAGCTTACAGCAAGACCAGAGTATTCACAAAACATGAAAAAATAAGCATTCCCCAATTGTTGACAGCAGAGCAAGGCTTCTATAACTAGAACATGTCCTGTGTATTGAAACCCTGCAATGCCTCCTAGAAAAGGTCCCTTTATCATCATGTGTGTTAGCATGTATAGAAAATAACTATACAAGCCTAAAAGCAACTGTGTACTTCGGATATCTTGCTCATACTAACAGACTGACTGCTTTAGGGCATGCATGTAAGGCAGCCTCCAAAAGCCTCTTTTAGGGGAGGGCAACAGCTCTTTGAATCTGCTTGCATTGCTTTTAAAGTCTGGCCCTCCATGTCTGCTGCTCTTGGGAAATTCACATAACCAGATGCATTTCTCCTTACAAACAAGCGAAGCAGGGTATCACAGAGTAATACCCACATTCAAATTGCCATCAATGACTGATCTATCGGTGTGGGTGGGATCTCCCTTAGCTTGTGCTGAAGGAGGAGTGAGATACGTGAGCTGAGGTGAGGACTCCAAAAACACAAATCCCCACTTCTTACTAGGAAACTGAACCATACTGAGTCATGATACAAAAAAAAAGTAACAAAATACCCATAACTAAAGTATAAATTCAACTGATCCTTGAAATCAGAGTTTTAAAAGAATACACTTGAAACAGTAAAGCAGTTAGAAAGAAAAACCAAAATTACTAGTGTTCTCTTTAAATAGAGGGGGAAAACACCTCTTAACTACTACATTTTGTTCACATTCAGAATGTTCAAACCAGAATCTAATGATCCCTACTTGTCAATAATATGGGAAGATCTGGTTGCTATGATATGTTATATTCTTTTCTTTTTATTTTTAAAACCACATTCCCTTGGTGATATCTAGTGAGAAGGTGTGATTCTAGTTTGTGTTGAACAAATGTTTTTAGCTCTAAGGTGTTATACTGTAATTGAGATCTTTCCAACTACTGCTTAAAAGAAGATATTGGCAAATGGCTGCCTTAACTGCAAAAAACACGTGAATTCCAATATTACCTTATTGATCTTCTGAGTACACATCTATTATTACCATGGCTGTGAGATCATTTAAGAAACAGACAAATGTCATTTAGAAACAGACTATAGAATCAAATCACAACTAAAGAGAATGCTTTATGATAGCTCAGACAGTGGTAAGAAATCAAGGCAAATTCACATTTTTGATTACTCACCCTAAAATATGCTGAAATTGAACATTTGTGACCCAAGTAACTAAAAATACACTGAAGAAAACTGTAACTTAACTACATATTGAGTTCATTTCAATCACAGTAGTCTATTTTAAAAACAAACTCCCATAAGGAATATAGGAATGGAATCCACTGAAAGCAACAGCTGTCAAAAACTCTGCCAAGAAACTCAGAGTACCTTATTGCATCATAAAAGGTGAGGTGTTCAGGAAAACAAATAGCTCAATCATATTCTTTTCTTTCAGATTTTGTCACTTCAATCCAAGAGAAATTTCCAGAACTAAACTCCCTAAAACATGTTTTCAAATTTAAAGACTAACTAAGTCAATGAAATTCAACATGATAAACAGAAAAAAAACCCTCCTAATCTATTTTTAGTATTGGTAGAGGGTAGAGAATCTAACTCAAAATCCATAAAATCAGGTTGGCATCCCAAATCTGCCACTAGTTACCTCTTTCTATGGATTTTTTGAGCCAGGTACTGTTGTTTCTTAGGGCTTTGGTTTCCCCACAGGCAAACTGCAAGTGATGGGTACCAGTCCTGCCCAGCTCTGACATCCTATTCTCCAGTGACAGTAAGATGGGCACAGCTTCCAGCTAAGCTGCCTCCTCTCCCAATCATGCCCAAGCACTTGTTTAATATTTGCAAAGCAGTTAGATCCTTCCAATTAAGGTAAATATCTGCCCAATTACAACATATACATTCATTCCAGATATCTACTTTTAGTTTTGCTTTGATGTCTGCCGGATAGGAAAGTGGCGAAAGCAATATGCCACATACGAGAGATGCCGAGGGACCCAATAAACCAGCTGTCAGCTACTACTGTGCTTTCATCTGTGGGACTGTAGGATCCCAATGGGGGAAGACCACTTAACAGCAAGGTGATTCAACCCCTATAGATGGGGGCAACATTGACCTTCTGTCTATAGAATTCTCCCCAATAGGCAGGTCTAATTTTGGAGTCGTTTTATAGAAGATGTATAATGGTGATTTCAGTAACTCAGCCATCCTATAAATCACATTAAAGGCTCACAGAAATATTTATCAGGTGTTATAATCCTAAATTAAAGTACACATCCTAAGAAAACACAGAGAGGATGAGCACTACTTAGGTAATAGTAAAAGTAGTGTGTCATTACTTGTGTGTTATGTACATTTAACTGTTTTTTTTAAAAAAATCCACTTCTAAGCAACTAATAAACTGTGGTTACAATTAAGTCCACCCAAGAAGGTAGGCATACATATTATTAGTGTGTGCTTGCCTATCTTAAAATAATGATGACATTACAAAACTTGGAGGAATTTGATTGTCCAATGCAAGTTTTTTCCCTTAATGAAAACCAAGCCAACCAGACAAAACCCCAACCTCCTAATTTGGCTCACTCTGGCACTGCCATCATGGAGGGAAGGGGAAAAGCATGTCAATATTTTTAAAATGAATACTGCAGACTAACATTCCTTAGTTTATACGTCTGCCTAATAGAAATGAAGTGCTATCCCAAGTGAGAGCATATGTACTGGAAGCTTATGAGATAAAGTGCACATGCTAGTCTTTCCTGGATTGAATTTACCAAAAGCCAAACATGCTGTGAAATGTCTGCAATAAGAACAGTGCCGATAGCCGGGCGGGTGGCTCACACCTGTAATCCCAGCACTTTGAGAGGCCAAGACGGGCAGATCACTTGAGGTCAGGAGTTTGATAACAGCCTGGCCAACATGGCAAAACCCCATCTCTACTAAAAATACAAAAATTAGCCAGGCGTGGTGGTGGGCATCTGTAATCCCAGCTACTCAGGAGGCTGAGGCACAAGAATTGCTTGAACCCGGGAGGTGGAGGTTGCAGTGAGCCGAGATTGCACCACTCTGCTCCAGCCTGGGCGACAGAGCAAGTCTCCATCTCAAAAAAAAAAAAAAAAAAAAAAAAAAAAAGAACACTGTTGATAAAATCTGTTGTAGCCCCTAGATCTCAGAACATGGAAAAAGCAGTTGCCTAAAATTTACGCTGACCCATTCATAATCTTCGGAAGAGTTTAAACTTACTCCCCATCCTTCCCCCATAAAAACAAAAAAGGCAGCAAATGGGGAAGAAAAAAAGGGAATAGAGAAATAGTTCAAGTTTCCTGATTTTCAAAATCAATTCAAAAATCCTTAAATATGCACGGACTAGATTCAACAATTTGTTTTTCTGTGGAAAAACATCATCTGTTTGAGCCTTTATCCTCTGCCATTAAGCTATTGATAAAGCTTGCCAATGGACTAAGGAAACATTAAATAAATGCCTACTTGTTCTAAAAGCTCTCAGCTCTATTGAAATCAAAGGCTGAATCCCATATATTGCATACCTATCCAAAACTGCTTCAAAAAGACCCTGTACATTCCCACCCTGCTACCCTAAGAATGGGGAAATTAGTAAAATGCACAGGAGACAGCATTTCTTGCCATTAGTCTCTCAAAGTGGTGTTAATGCTGGCATGCCCTGTGAGGGTCAGTAGCCCTGTGCCCCTGTAGTCCCATTTTCAACTTGGGCTTTCAGGAGAAGCAGCAGCTACTTAAATTTCTGTAGGATACTTGCTTCTGCAATTTGAGCTTACTGTTTTACTTCACCTACACTGGAGTTACTGGGCTCCTCTGAATCTGATATAAACCAATCACTTCCCAAGAATACACTTTACAGAGAACAAAACAGTCATACATCTAGCATGAGGACCACTTTCTTTCATTATCTGTTCATACGCAATACATTTGCAATCCAGGTTAAAATAAAGAATAAAATAACTACTAGAGATTGTTGGTAACAACCATTTCCCCTTCTTCCCCAGTTTGGATACCTGGGTTCAAACAACAAATGTTTATCAATCCTAACAGTCTCATCAGCCTTTCGTATTGATGGGTGGTTTCCAAACTCATGCATTTACAGATATATTATCCCATGCAGGATAAAAGTAGAGATCTGGTAACTATTTATTTAATTTGGTCAGGCAAGGCAGTCAAAGCAGACTTCTCTTGCCCAAAAATTTACATGAAAGGACTGAGTTGTCTGGGTTGACAGCCTAGCTTGGCCAAGTTAAATAGCTCATTGCCAAAACTTCCACTTTACAGAGGTGTAAAGACCCAGTAAGTCTTTGACAGTCAATAGAAAACAATAGTCATGTATTATTTATAGCTAGATATAATATCAAAATGGCACTAGAGAAGCAATTTTTTTTGGCATATAGTGGTAGAGGGCACAGCGCCAGTCTAAATCTGATGCTTTTATTGTTGTTTTTATTATGGTCACACCAATGACTATCTAGTTGGAATTCCCAATTACTCAGGAAACCAACCTACTGTATGTGATATACATACAAAAAGCATCCTGAAAGTACTTGGTTACAAGCATCCTGAAGGTACTTGGTTATAAGGTTTTATAGAAAACATAAATTCTTTAAATAAATAATTCTCTAAGTTATTTTTATTTGCTAGAAGACTGATTTTTGGTAAGGAGCAGCATCTAATACCTTGCAGAAGTACTTAAGAATAGGAGACAAATTCCACTGATAATTACCATTTCAAGTGTGATAATCAGTTGAAGTATTTTTTCCACCACAGTAAAACATACAAGTGAAGTGCAAGAGAAAAGGTCATATGGATTATATTTTGCTGCTCACAGCTTTTCACACAGTCAAACATCTATGAAAAGTAGTTGGGTTCAAAACATTCAAAAGAAAGATCTTGGCAGACAAGGTCACCCACTGTCACTTGAACCATGGGGGGTCACAACACAGTGACTGGACGAAGTTGTTCCAATTGGTTTTCCAATGCAATTCGTTCTTGATGAACCTCCTGAGTTGTACAAAACAGAAGAAAAACAAAAAAGCAAAGGGGTCATTTCTTGAATTCATTCCTACTTCATCAGATATTAAAAGGAAACTTATAACTGGACCCACAAATACAAGTGCTGTATAACTCAAGAACAGGAAGACTGGGAGGTACCAGATTTAATGCTGGTGACCAGACAAAAGGGGCTTCACAATTTGTAATCTCTCAACTCCTTTCTGAAGACAATGAAATGAAACTGACCTACTCCCCTCTACCACCCTGCCCTAGTTTTAGCTTGTTTTAACAAGATCAGTAGCTGGTAGAGAGTGTCATTAAAAATTAAAAGACTAGGAGAGAGCAGAAAGCAAAAACAGACTCCTAATACTGAGCAGTGAGCCAACAGGACTTAAATTTCTAGTTGCAATCTCTGGCTTATAATTCAGCACCATACTCAGTCAGGTCTGAGGGCCAAAAAGGTATGCTAGTGGCCCCTCCACCAAAGTCTCATCCAGGTCTCTGCACAACGTATGGTGTAAGGTACGACATCTGGGTGAAAGGCAGAAAAGAGCTGAGCAATCTGCTATTTTGGAATTCAAACTTTCGGGCCTAAAAGGGATATTCTGGCAGGAAGAGAGGGGACACACAAAAGTATTCAAGTAGAATTAGTCAAGGTGGGAAAGAATTCTGTATAAAGGCTGAATTGTGAGATTCAGAAGAATCAGCATACTAATAGTCAGTATACAACTTCACAAGTATTTATTCACATGCTCTCGTAGCCACCCAGTCAGAAGTCTTTTGGTTTCTATCTCCTACAGGTGAGGTAATGCTCTAGCTGTGATGGTATCAGCAAAGAATATGCCAGATCAAAGCAATAGGGCTTACATTCAAATGACTTGAGAAAGATAATAAAGTTAACGAACAAGATACTCCCAGAAGGAAATAAGATAACATAATAGAGAGTAACAGAGGGGGATCTGGGAAAAAGGAGAGAGAGTGGCCTGGGAAGCCTTCTCAGAGTTAGCACTACTTGAGCAAAGACTTGAATGAAATGAGGAGTGAGCCATATGAAGATATGGGGGGAAGGATATTTACAGACAAAATGGCAACTGCAAAGGCCCTGAGGAACGAGTGAGTTTGGTGAATTTGATGAACAAAAAGCCTGTGTGACCAGAGTAGAGGGAACAAGGAAGACATTGGCAGGAAATGAAGTCAGAGACTTAAGCAAGGAGTCAGATCATACAGGGCCTTGTGGGCAGAGGAAAGAGTATGGAAGTGTAGGCGGGGTGGTATGAGGGTTTCTAATCAGGGAAGGAACACGACCCAACTTAAAATTCAAAATTTTCATTCTGGCTACTGTGTAGACAGTGGATTACAGCAGGGTGAGAATGGAAGCAGGGGAGCAACTGGGAGGTTACTGCAGGGACCCAGGTGAGAAATGAAAATGGCTTCCATCAGGGTAGAAGCCATAAAGATGAGGAGAAGTGGATGAATTCTAGATAAATCTTGAATCTAGAACTGGTAGGACTTGCTGATGAAGTTGATGGAGGAGAGAAGGAAAATCTGAGGATGACTCCTGGGAATTTTGTATGATAAAGTAGCTGGCTGGTAGTCATATTGAGAACGAGAAGATTAGATAAGAAATGAGTATTTCAAGGATAGGGTTGACAATTAATTATCTGAGATGTGTATTGAATATCTAAGGAGAAAACATTGAGTAAGAAGTTATATATGCAAGTCTAGAGCACAGAGGAAAAGAGAAGTAGGGCTTGAGACATAAATTAGGTTTCACTAGTTTATGGATGGTCTTCAAAGCCATGAGACCATACAACATCATCCAGCAAAACAGTATAGATAGCGGTTTCAGGTAAAGATGGAAGACTGACCAGGGGTACCATACTGTCTCCCTCCTGGAGCACCACTAAAACAATAAAGTACTTTTCAAAGTCACGGACCCACAAGACAGGGAAAACAAAAGGGACAAGATGATAGCAATAAATTTTGAAAGCTGAGTGGCAAACTGGTGAATGGTAAATGACTTAGGAAACCCAGGAAAACAAATGTGTGCATTCTGCCAGCTTCTGAGTATGTCTATTCCAAGCATGCATTCCAGAGCTAGGGAAATAACCACAGGGTGAGTTTGGGAGTCCACTGGGTCCACTGTGAGATGAACGTAAGCTAAAACTCCATTGATCACCTGATCTCCCTAAGCCCCAACTCTGATGGGCCACAGTGACACTTTGCATCTCCTGGAATTAGTGTCAGTTCAGAGCCAGGGTCTAGTAATTCCCCAAAAGTCTAATTATTTCCCTTCCTCTAATGCACAGTCACCCTGGTAAATGGCAGCAGGGTCCCTTTGGGAAAGGCTAGGAGAAAGATTTACAGTATAAATTTTTGGCTGCACAGTGGGGTCCTTCCTTAAGGAGACATAGATGCCCCTTCATCATTCAAGAGGCTCTGGATCTATAAACTGGCTTAGCCTGGGAATTAATTGAGGGGCTATGACTATAGTTCTGTTTCAATGATTCTTCAGACTTCTGTTCACTAGACTGAACTTTTCCATTCATACAGATCAAGTAAAGAAAGCTGAGTCCCATGCTAACATGAAGAAAAATAAGAACCAATTTGATATTACATAGGAGAATTCCTGAAAGACTCAAATTGGCAACACCAGATACCTATGAAAGTGGGAGTACATAAGGGAGATGGGGGCTGGCAAAAACAAGCGCTGGCTGAAAATCTGTTTCAGAAGCAATTAGGTCCCCAGACCATTCCTGCCACCAGGGCAGAATGCTGAAGGTTTATTTCTTGAAAAGGTACAACAGAGAGCATCTGAATTAGCAAGAAACAAGCACAGTTGAGGACAAGATACTGGGTCAGAAATAGGGAGAGTGAATGAATATCCTGGAATGCTGAGACCTACAGCCCTCTTGCTCCACTGAACCAACTCTTTCCCTACATGCAGGTGACCAAAACAGTCTCCACTCTGGAGACTTCAACCAGACCAAGAGGAAAGAGCTAATCATACTCCCTTTAGGGGTTCCCCAACTATAGAGCCGAGCCAAACTGCCAGACAGTGAAGCTCAAAGTTGACAAGCCTCACAACATGCAATGAACTTCCAATCAGTGTTTTCGTCTTCCTTTTAAATATGAGCAAAGAAGGGTCATCAGATATCGAAGGAAAGCATCTAAGATAAAGTACATACAACACAACCCAACACAACACAACACACACAAACAAACTATTCAGGAAGAAGAAAGAAAAATGACCATAAAAAAAAGATCACAACGAGTTCTGCACATGTATCCCAGAACTTAAAGTATAATTAAAAAAAAAAAAAGATCACGACAATGAAACAAGAATAGGATATCATCAAAAATAAACAGAAAACAAAAAATTATTGATTATTAAACAACAGAAGATTTAGAATATATAATTAAGTTTCCGGAAATAGACAAAAATCAAGAAGAAAAGGTAGGAAGAAAGAGAAACAGAAAACAGAAAAGAAATATGAGAAAATTCGAGAACTAAGCTAAGAAGTCCAATGTCTGAATATCAGTAAGGAGAATGAGAAAAAATGGGAGTGAAGGCAGGGGGGAGGAAATAATCAACGACAAGAAAAATAAAAATAAAAAACCCTCCAGAACTGGAGAATATTGGTTTCCAAATTAAAAGGGCCCACCAAATATAGAGAACAATGGATGAAACTGGCCTACCCCAAAGCAGAGGGAGAGAGGAGAAAACCCAAAACCAAACAAAATGCAAAACAAAACAAGTTCACATACAAAGCTTTATAAAACAGAATGAACTTTGACATTTAAAAAACAATTTTTTAAAATTATCATAGGGTAAAACAATTTTTTTCTTTTAGTGTACAGATTTGTGTAACCACCACCACAAAGAAGATACATTACAGTTCTACCAAACCCAAAAGTTCCCTGGGACTACTCATACAAACTCTCATCTCATGATAGCCACTGATTTGTTTCACATCACTATAGTTTTACCTTTTCAAGAATGTCAAATAAAAGGAATCATACAGTACATAACCTCTTGATACTGGCTTGTCCACTCTGCATAATGTCTGAGTTTCATCCAAGTTGTATATCATTTCTTTCCTCTGTTGAGTACTATTCCATTGTATGAATGTATCCCAATTTATTCATTCATCTTTTGAAGAACATTTGTGTTGTTTCCAGGTTTGGGCTATCATGAATAAAACTGCTATGTACATTCATATATAGATCTTTGAGTGAACATAAATTTTCATTTCACTAAGGTAGAGAGACTGCTGGGTCACACGGTGAGTGTATGTATAACTTCATAGGAAACTGAATGATTTTTCAGAGTGGAGGTACCATTCTGGATTCCCACCACCAGTAAATGAGAGTTCTAATTGCCAGTACTTGGTGATGCCACATTTTTTTGTTTTAGCAATTCTAGTATGTGTATAGTGGTATGTAATTGTGGTTTAAATTTGCATTTCTCGAATGGCTAATGATGTTGAATATCTTCTCGTGTACTTATTTGCCATCTTTATATATTATTTAGTGAAGTGTCTGTTCAAATCCTTTGCCCATTTTTAAACTGAGATGTTTTGGAGAGTTCTTATTATTGAATTTTAAGAGCTCTTTATATAATTGAGACATAAGTCTTTTATCAAATATGTGGTTTGCAAATACTTTCTCCCACCCAGCAGCTTGTCTCTTAACTTTCTTAACTATGCTTGGCAAAATAAAAGGTTTTAATTTGATGAAGTCCAATTTTTTTAGTTTTTCTCTGTTATAGATCGTGCTTTTGGTGTTATTTCTAACTCAGATCATGAAGATTTTTCTGTTTTCTTCTAAAAATTTTATAGCTTTATGTTTTACATTTATATCTATGACTCATTTCAAGTTAATCTCTGTATAGATGTGAAGCTTAGATCAAGGCTCTTTTTTTAAATGCAAATGACAAATTGTTATAAAACAATTGTTGAAAACTATTCTTTCTCACTGAATTGATTTTGCACCTTTGTCAAAGATCAAATGGCTGTTTTCATGTGGTCTATTTCAGGACTCTGTATCCGATTCCATTGATCTATGCATCAGCATATTGATTACTGGAGCTTGATAGTAAAGTTATTCCTCCAACTTTGTTCTTCCTTTTCAAATTTGTTTAGGCAATTCCAGCTCCTTGGTCCTTACATATAAGTTTTGGGATTAGCTTGTCTAATCACAAAAAATCCTGCTGGGATTTTTATTGGTTTTATAATAAATCTATAGACTACTTTGGAGAAAAATAACATCTGAAAAGATATTTCATAAAGTAACATATGAAAGGTAAATAATCACAAAGAAAAGCGGTCAACATAATTAGTCAGCAAGGAGAAGATAAAAACTATATCACTACAGGGCTGGCTAAAATTAATAATCATAACACCAATGTTGGCAAAGATGTGGAACAACTGGAACTCTCATACATTAGTGTAGGAGTACAAATTGCTACAACCACTTTGGAAAACAATCTAGCAGTTTCTCAGAAACTACCCACATACACTTACCATGTTACCTATGAATCCCAATCCTAGGTATTTATCCAAGAGAAATGAGAACATATGTCCATACAGAGATTATTCAAAAATGCAGTTTTATTCCAAATTGCCAAAAACTGGAAACAGCTCAGGTGTCTGTCAACAGAACTGATAACCAAACTGTAACATATTCAACCAATGGAATACTACTCATCAATAAAAATGGATGAATTACTGATACACACAACAATATAAATGAATCTCAAAAACATAATACTAAGTGAAAGAAGCTTTATATGAAAGTATAAGTTGCAAGACATCGCTTATATAAAGTTATAGAGCAGGCAAAACTATGGTATAAAAATTAGAATACTGATTGCCTCTGTGTGGGTAGGGCAGGAATTGACTAGGAAAGAGCATGAGGGAGCTTCCTGGGGTGATGCTAATACTCTCTATCTTTATGGGTGTTTGGATTCAGTAAGTACATGTACTTGTTACAAACTCAGCAAATGTACACTTAGGATTTGTGCGTGTGCTGAGCGCGGTGGCTCACACCTGTGATCCCAGCACTTTGGGAGGCCAAGGCAGGCAGATCAGGAGGTCAGGAGATCGAGACCATCCTGGCTAGCACGGTGAAACTCCGTCTCTACTAAAAATACAAAAAATTGGCCGGGCGTGGTGGCAGGCGCCTGTAGTCCCAGCTACTCGGGAGGCTGAGGCGGGAGAATGGTGTGAACCCGGGAGACGGAGCTTGCAGCGAGCTGAGATCACGCCACTGCACTCCAGCCTGGGTGACAGAGCAAGGCTCCGTCTCAAAAATAATAATAATAACAATAATAATAATAATATTTGTGCATGCATTTTGTGTAAACATTTTACATCATAAGAAAAAACTGTAAAAATATATTGAACTCCAGCTAATTATACATATGCTAAAATATTTAGGGGAAGTATATAGATATTTGCAATTTACTTGAAAATATGTCAAAAATAAGATGAACTGATGGACACAAGGATAAATGGGTAGGTATGTGATTAAAAACAACTATAGCAAAATGTTATTGTAGAACTGAAGTGATGTCTACACAAGCACTCACTTATTATTCTTTCAACTTTCCTGTACGTTTGAAAATTTTCATACTAAAGTATTGGGGCAAATGGGGTTGGGGTATAAAAGTGAGGTCAGGGAAGGAAGAGACAGCAGAAAATGAAAACGGGAAGCACCAGTGAAGCATAAGGAAAACCAGGAGAGTATGGTATATCAAAAACCAGTTATAAAAGCAATTTCAGAGGAGGAAATGATCAATTGTGTAGAATTCTTCTGAAAAAATTAATAATATTGGCTGGGCGTGGTGGCTCAAGTCTGTAATCCCAGCACTTGGGGAGGCCAAGACGGGCGGATCATGAGGTCAGGAGATCGAGACCATCCTGGCTAACACAGTGAAACCCCATCTCTACTAAAAAATACAAAAAACTAGCCGGGCGAGGTGGCGGGCGCCTGTAGTCCCAGCCACTCGGGAGGCTGAGGCAGGAGAATGGCGTGAACCCGGGAGGCGGAGCTTGCAGTGAGCTGAGATCTGGCCACTGCACTCCAGCCTGGGTGACAGAGCGAGACTCCGTCTCAAAAAAAAAAAAAAAAAATTAATAATATTAAAGCAGCCCCATTGGATTTAGCCCCAAGACGGGTGTGAGTGGAGGAGGACAAAGCCAACTGAAATGGAAGGAGGAGAAAATCACTGGTTCGAAAGTAAAGACAATGAATAAAAACCACTCCTAAGAAACTTTGCTGTAAAGGGAACCAAAGAAATGGGACAGTAATTGGCCAAGTGTAATGGACAATACTGGAGCACATTTACGTGTGGATGGTGAATGATCCAGTAGAGAACTGGGGGATATAGTGGGTAGAATCATGTCCCCTCAAAATATATGTTCAAGTCCTAACCCCAGTACCTGTAAATGTGACTTTATATGCAAATAGGTTCTTTGCAGATGTAATCAAATTAAGATGAGGTCATGCTAGATTAGGGTGGGTCCTAATCCAATGATTGGTGTCCTTATAAGAAGATACAATAGAAGAGAAATTTGGACACAGACACAGAGAGATACAGGAAGAAGGCCATGTGACAACAGAGGCAGAGATTGGAGTGATGCAGCTATAAGCCAAGGAACACCCAGGACTGCCAGCAACACCAGAAGCTGGGAAGAGGTAAGGAAGGATTATCTTCTAGAGCCTTTGAAGAGAGCATGGCTCTGCCAATATCTTGATTTCAGAGTTCTAGCCTCCAGAGCTGTGAGAGAATCATTTTTGGTTATCTTAAGCCACCGTATTTGTAGTATTTTGTTATAGCAGCCCTGAGAAACTAATACAGGGGAGAGTAATGATGAAGAGAAACAGGGGTGATGTCCTTGAGAAGGTGAAATAGAACCATTTGCAAGGTACCAGAGGAGGAGCCAGCCTTTGATAGTACCAGGGCCACTTCCTTCTACTGAAATAAGAATTTACGTCCTCTCTCTCAGAGAGGATGTAAATAATTAAGGGCTTATCCAGAAGCTTTGGATAACAGAGAATGCTTCAAACAGCCTTCGTAACAGATTGTCTTTCCTTTTAACTCACACACAATATGAAGCCTACATACTAAAGTCACTAGTCTTCCTCTGGCTATGCAAGAACCAACCCGTGAAACTTAAATATAGTAATTCTCTACCTTCCAAAAAGGGTTTGAGAACAAAGAGGCAAGTCTTATCAACAGGGATGGAATTAAATGGTCAGCCAATTGTCACATCAGATCACTGTACACGATAGATATGGAGACATCACTACGCACCCCACCCCATAAATATGTACAATTATTATATGTCTATTAAATAAAAAAAAACTTTTTAAAAGCCAGGGAAAAGCCTGGTCATCCAAATCTGGGACTCATTCCTTACCTTGAGCTGCTGCTGGAGCTCACTGTTCAGCCGAGCCAGCACTGCATTTGCCTCTTTATTTTTGCGGATAGCAGTTTGAATGGCCTTCTTCTGTTTGGAAGACTGCCTACAGAAAAGCACAAACACTTCAGTGAAAAAGGACTTAGAGGTCTGAACCCTTGAGGGTCAGAATCTGGTTCATGAGAGGTGTTAAACTAACAAGTGGTTAACAACACAGGGCTCCAAAAATAAAATCTCATATTCACAGGCGGTCAGGCAGATAGATAGCAAATGAAACAAATTTGTTGGGATGAATTATTTACACCTGAAGTAATTCCCATTTTATAACTTGAATAAAAGCTGTGAAGTGGGCCTTTTCAAACATTTGTGTTCCATTTATTCCAAGACATTTTAATAAGTATTTCTTCCTGACAAACCATATTAACTGGAATGCCCTTTTTGTGTAAGAATTAATAGCACTTAAAAGACCTGCAGGTGTCCCCTGTGGACAAGTCTGAAGGAAAATAATAGAAGAACATTCTTTTTCCCAAAAATTCTACATTAACTTAGCCAGACTACTACCTCTACCTTATTTATTATTAGGCATGAATGCCTAAGTATAAGTGTGTGTGTGCATAAATGTGCACTCATGTGTATGTGCATAGACCAGCATATATCTGTGGCACTTGAGAAAAATACAGAACGTTTTAATACCAGTATGTCCCAATTAACAGCAAATTCACAGAACAGGCATAACTAGAGTGACCACGCATCCTACTATGCCCATTACAATCTCCATTTGAACTGTCTGTTCAGTATAAGTACCTTAACACTCTCTTTACTTTTCAAAACCGTTCATGGTTGGGATGATAAATCAGTGTAGTTACCACAGGGATAATCTACAACCTTTCATCCCACAGCAAGAAACACCGAATTCTTAGAGCAAAAGAGCAACTGATGTTCTCCTAGAAAAACAGCCATATGTGCCATCACTGGGAGATGGGTTCTAGACAAGGGCAACTGAACTAGAATGGACTGTGACCACTTTACAGATCTGATTGGCATTGACAATTGGCTGAGTGCAGTGGCTCAGGCCTGTAATCCCAGCACTCTGAGAGGTCGAGGCAGGATGGTCCCTTGAGGCCAGGAGTTTGAGACCAGACTGGGCAACATAGTAAGACTCCATCACTACAAAAAATAAAATGAAATTGGCTGGGTATGGTGGCTCATGCCTGCAGTTCCAGCTACTCAGGAGGCTGAGGCGGAAAGGATCACTTGAGCCAGGAATTCGAGGCTTCAATGAGCCATGATCATGCTACTGCACCCCAGCCTGGGTGAGAAAGAGAGAGTGAGACTTTGTCTCTAAAAATAAAAATAAAAATAAATAGACATTGAAAAGACAACCCACAGAATGAGAGAAAATATTTACAAAGATGGCTCAATTTTCTCATATATCTGACAAGGGAGTTGTATCCAGAATATATAAAGAACTCATAACTCAAAAATAAAAAGATTAATAATCCAATTAAAAGTGGGCAAAGGGTGTGAATAGACATTTCTATGTCTATTCACATAGAAGATAAACAAATGGCCAATAGGCACATGAAAAGATGATCAATGTCATTAGCCACGAAAGAAATGCAAATCAAACCATGAGATAACACTTCACACTCACTAGGATGGCTGTAATAAAAAAAAAAAAAAAAGGTAAGTGTTGACAAAATGGAGAAATTGGAACTCGCATACATTGCCAACAGGAACATACAATGGTACAGCCACTATGAAAAAGTGTGGTAGTTCTCTGAAATATTAAAGATGGAGTTACCACATGACCTAGCAATTTCACTTCCAGGTACAGACCCAAGAGAAATGAAAACGTAAGTCCACACAAAAACATGTACACAAATAGTGGCACTACTCTTAAGAGCCAAAAGCAGAAATAACCAAAATGTCCATCAACTGATGAATGGATGAATAAAATGTGGTCTATCAATACAGTGGAATATTATTCAGCCATAAAAAAAAGTCCAGATTTATGCTACAACTTGGATGAACCTTGAAAACATTATGCTAAGTGAAAGAAGCCAGTCACAAAAGACCACCTTTCATTATTCCATTTATGTGAAATGACAAGAATATGCAAAGCCATGGAGACAGAAAGGAGATTCGTGGTTGCCAGGGGCTGAGGGGGAAGGAGAGAATGGGGAGGGATTGCTAATGGGCATTGATACTATTTTAGGCATGACAAAAGTTAGATTGTGGTGATGGTTGCATGACTTTGTGAATAAACTAAGAACTACTGAATTGTACATTTAAAAACATGAACTGTATGCTATGTGAATTACATTGCAATAAAGCTGTTATAAAAAAGAGAAAAAGAAAAGATCTCTGTATGAACTCCACCAGATGCCCTGACAACTACTCTGGAGAATGTTAAGCCACTGATGACTAAAATTAACATGAAGCTGAAATTAAAGTGGAGTGCTGGGGTAGAACATGGAAGAAAACTGAGCCATCTCTGTTCCTGATAGGGATTCACCTTCCAGGCTTAACAGGGGCTAGAAGATGGTCAAAGCTCTCGGTGAATGTGATGAACAAAATATACTTCCTCTATGGACTTATACCACCAGGGACCTGTCCATTTGAAAAAAAAGAAAATCGCCTGAAGGAGAGGCTGCAGAGATTCAGAACGGGACTTTGGCTTCAAAGACAAGTTGCTAACATCTCCACAGAACCTGCTGCTTTTTGTTCTACAACAGTGTAAGCAGAAGAAAATCTGCAGCAGCATCTGAGACCTGCAAGACCCCAAGAGCAGGGTCATGATGGGTCTTGAGCATTTATGTTAGTGACCAGTCAGGCTCACTTGCAGTCAAGTGACAGGAGCAGGTTTCTGTCCTCAACACCTACCTCAATTTCACTACAAAGAAATTGAAGCAAGTGATGGCTCTTCTCAAAGCCAAAGTTTTACAGAGAATAGTTTGTCCAGAGCATCATTGTCTCAGTCCCTGGCCATGTCCACAGATGACTCCACCCTCCCTCCAATACCTGTTCCAGCTGGTTAGATAAATATAATGGAAGTTCTGTATGTATCCATTCTGTGCTGAGGCGACCAACAACAGAAACCATCACATACCACACCTACTGAAAGTGTGTCTGTGGGTGAAGGAGCTAGCCATTTGCCCTGAGGGAAAAGGAGATAACATGGGCAGAGGGGCAAAACTGCCATTTACAATACTGTCGTCTTGCCAGGAAAGTCTGGGCCCTCACAAGGAAGAGGGGTAGGAAACAACAGAAGGTGAGAGGAAGGGAAAGAAATCAAACCAAAGCAAACACCACAGCCTAGGACTCGCCTGCCCCTTTAGGTCAGGTTAAGTCCTACAGCTCATAAAGCCTTCTGTGTGACTGGGAGGCTTGAATCCCATCACAGAGATGAGCAAGATAAAATCTAGAACCATGAAAAAAAAAAAAAAAAAAACTTAAAACCATGAAATCCTTCTGTTGGTGTGCATGTAAATGTCAACACATTTACATATCTGTGTACATCTCAGAGAGAGATTCCTACCTTGCTCTTGTTTATGTGGTCTACTTACTTTTGGACTGTTGGGTGCGGTTTCATGGTTGCTGCAGAAGCTGGCCCACTTGCAGCGGTGGAAGGCTCTTGGTTTTCTGTAGCTTGATTTTCTGGTCTGAATTTCCTACGAATGGGCTTTGATGGTGGCTGAGAATACGGTACATCCTGCGGATTTAAAACAAAATAAAAATTAAAAGTTAAACATTTAAATATTCCCTCCACTCTTCCTGCCAGTGTCCCACATTCCTTTAGCCCCAGCCCCAAGATCAGGAGGGTACTCTATTTACTGACCCATGGCTCAGCAAGAACTGGGGGGACACAGGCATCAGAGTCCAGTGGTCTTCCCTTTTTTTTTTTATTTTTAAATGTTTCAAGAAGGCTATTACTTCTTGTCACCTGAAACTCACACAGACCCTGTGTGCATCTCACACCATGGGGCCTTATCTAACTGAAGACAAGATAGGCTCCTGCCTCACTCTGAAGCCTTTTAAAACCTAAGCTTTGGAAGTTTTTAAAGGTCTTAATCATATGTTCATCATTCTCCTATCCCCAATTCCTACATAAAGTCAAGAAAAAGAGCCACAGTGTATTATGGAAGGACACAGTTGGCCTGCTTCCTTGGAGGACTCTACCTCACCTGTGCTCCTGAGTCCAAGGCCCACGCTCTCTGAAGGGAGAAGAGCCTTGGAGGACAAGAAGAGGGTGAGGAGATGAATGGAGAGCATGATGAGTGAGGGGACTTACTGAGTAAATGACAGGTGACCCAATGGCATGGCTGGGCAGATGCCAGCTGAAAATGCCACGATGCAAGAGGAAACCATGGTACAAAGACCAAGAAGGAGAGAATACCCCACTCCAAGAGGCACTCATAGAGGCTTAGCAGGTGGATGGGGTTTTGTTCGAGACATCTGTCCCCCTCCACAGCCCTTTTTGCTCTTGCCATAAAGAAGGCCACCATGTTTAGCTGCGGGGCTAAGGAGGTTGAGTATGTACTGTCATGTACAAAATGACATCAAGGGTCAAGCCCAGGAATCTTCAGGACCCCAATCTTCACAAAGAACCCACAGTCTAGGAAATCTGGATCACTGACATTCATTTCAGGACAGAGAAACCTTAAAACAATAGATTAGCTAATAAAGATAAGAAGCTCATGGGTGGGACTCGCAATGCCATCTGACAGCATCCTCAGGCTGACCTTACCTTCTTGCTGGACTACTTTCTGCAGCCTGGGATGGGGCTCTGCTCAGCTGTGGGAGTAACTCGGCCTCTGACACTTGTTCAGACTGTAGAAAAAGATCAGAGAGAGGACAGAAATGCAAAAACACAATCACCTAATATATAATAAAGAGCACTTAGGAAGATAGTCACCAAGGGAAAACTGATTTAGGCCAAGTTGCAGCCAAGAATGCTTACGTCTGCTGATCCTTGGGAAAAACCTCCTATAGATGCTGCTATTAACTAACCCTCCTTCTCAGATTGTTCAACCTTAGGAAAAGGAATCATGGGAATTTCTTCTGTAATTGAACGTATGTATTGCTAAAAAACTAATGCTTTGCAACAACAAACTCTAAAAATAACAAGGCTTATCAGAAAAACAGGGTTGAAAAAAAGATTTTAACTTGAGCACCAACAAAAACAATCATCATCATTAAAAACTCTGATTTTTTTAAATGTTAAATTTCTAATAAAGAAATACTCTATGAGCAGTGTGAAGAAGAAGTAAGAACTATCCCCCAGGCCGACCAAAGCCCACGTGCTGTTGCATCCCCGGATCCAGCAACTACATTCCACTGCAGCGGCCGCCACCATGCCCAAGACAAAGGCTGAAGGGGACGCTAACGGAGACAAAACCAAAGTGAGGACAAACCACAGAGAAGATCTGCAAGGTTGTCTGCCAAACCTGCTCCTCCAAAGCCCAAGCCTAAAGAGGCCCCTGCGAAGAAGGGAAAGAAGGTAAAGGGGGAAAAGGGAAAAGCCCATGCTGGCAAGGAGGGGAATAACTCTGCAGAAAATGCAGAGGCCAAAACAGAGCAGGCACAGAAAGCTGAAGGCGCCGGGGATGCCAAGGGAAGTGTGTGCATTTTGGTAACTGTGTATTTGTGGTGACTGTGCAGTCTGAAGTATTATTTTTTATTAAGTTTTATAAAAATGCAGAAATTTTTTTTTAAGCCATGTTGTTAGCACACCGAACACATCATTGTTGTTTTATGGAGAAGGGGCATACGTCACTAATAGAATGTCTCTGAGGCCAGGCATGGTGGCTCACGCCTCTAATCCCAGCACTTTGGGAGGCCAAGGCGGGTGGATCACCTGAGGTCAGGAGTTCGAGACCAGCCTGGCCAACATGGCGAAACTCCGTCTCTAATAAAAGTACAAAAATTAGCTAGGCGTGATGGTGGGTTCCTGTAATCCCAGCTACTCAGGAGGCTGAGACAGGAGACTCACTTGAACCTGGGAGGCGGAGGTTGCAGTGAGCCGAGATGGTGCCACTGCACTCCAGCCTGGGCGACAAGAGCAAGACTTCATCTCGGGAAAGAAAAAAAAAAAAATGTCTCTGAAGCTGGACTGATGTGGAGAAAACACCTTTCCCTTTTAGTTTTGAAAGACATCTTCTTGGCTCCCAGAAAGAGGGACTGTCTGACGGTGACACACACAGTCACCTTGGCACAAAGGCCTTGCGGTGTGGAGAAACAAATTCCTTTTTATGTCCCCCTCTCCCTCTCTGCCTTCAATATACACTTAACTCCCTCAAACCCAGATACCTGTTGGGGCCTGGCCCCCAATAACTGGTTACCAGTCAGGCTGGCAATCTGGACTTCCCAGTGAGAACCCTTGAAAGACCCGTGCTCTGTTTCTAGATTGTGGATCTTCAGATAAATTCTGCCATTTTCATTTCATTTCCTGAAAGTCAGGGTCAGCTCATGAAAAGTTGTTAAACAGCACGTTGAATGTGAAACGTCAACCCTCACTCTGAACTTTCCCTCTTCGGGGCACCAAATGAAGACTTCATTGGCTTTTACCACGGCTTTCTGATTTTGGAAGTCCATTGAAGGAGGGAATCTTAAAGTTGTATACTGTTAATGATTTTCGCTCATGTCCTGCCTGAAATACCATGATTGTTCACAAAAAGTATCTTTAATAAAGCTGGACACAGTTTGGGGAAAAAAACCACTCTAGCAATTATGGCCCTTTACCTTAAAAAAGGAAGGGGGCTGTAGTAGAAGGAGTTATCAGAAGGGTCGAAGGTGCTGAGTGGGATGGAATCAGTGACTAAACTCACCAAGATTGGCAAGGAATGTCCCCAAAGCACTTCAAGACAGAGTGGATGTGAATCCGTCAAGTGGAAGAACACAGGGTGACTGGGCCTCATGAGCAGCTCTCTATGTTCCCCATTTCCCCCAGTCTTCTGCCTTCAGCTATGTTAGTCTGCTTTCAGCCACTAGTAGCCAGTGATGCCAAAACATTCATGTGCTGAGAACGAACCCTACATATGAACCAATGTGACTTCTACATCATACTGACAACAGTCATCTATTGACCCACAGATAATACTCATTACAGAAACACTGTAGCACAACAAACTGACTTCATCCCTAACCTGGCCTTCTCCAACCTCCTTCAGAGCATGGCTTCTTCCTCTGACTCCACTGAAATGGCTAGTTCCCAAGGGCGCTAACATACTCCCGTTTAACACGTTATGGCTGCCTCTTCTCGTCTTCTCCTCATTGATCTTCTGCCCAGTATAGCGCCTCTGACTATCTTTTTTAAACTCCTGACCCTCGCATCTGAGAAGCTGCAATCTCCTAATTGTAGTCATCTGCTCTTTTTCCTGTTTTGACTCCTTTTATCCCTCAAACGTAGGATTTCTTAAGGTTCTGTCTTTAGTTCCTCCACCCATTTTTCCCTCCCTGTTCATTCTCTCCCAGGGTAATCCCATCTGTTCCTACATTTTATCCCAAGCAATTCCCCATCTCCTCTAAATCCACTATGCAAGCACTCAACGTTCCTGATTTCTAGTTCCAACTAGTTCTTATAGCTTTCTCTCTTCCATTAAAGATAACTATATTGTTGTTGTTGTTGCCAATAGGTACTATGATGCACACAACACTTACTATGTGTCATACATTGATCAAAGGGCTTTGCATGTATCATTGCAATTCATCATCACAGCCCTAGGAAGTAGTTATTATCCCCATCTTATTGGTGAAGAAACTGAAGATCAAGAAGTTAAGGAACTCACCCAAAATCACACAAATAGCAGAGTCCGAACACAGGCCTTGATTTCCAAAGCTGAGCTTATAACCACTATGCTATACAATCTCAGGTACTCTCAGGCCTGAGTGTTACTCATTCAAGACATATTTATTAAGCAGTCACTACAGGCAGGCCCTGTGCTAGCACTGGCACTCAAGGATGAACAAGATACAGATCCTGCTTAAGAGAAGCTTAAAGCCTAGTGGGAGCAACAGGGAAGTAATAAAGCCAACTTGCTTCAGTGGACTGTGGAGGGCAAGTATGGGGACTACGGAAGTACCCAGTTCCATGGGTCGGCAAAGACTCAGGAGCAGGTGATGTCTCAGCTGAGGCCTGGGCTAAAAGAGCAATGTGTGGGAATGGTGAGAAAGACCCAAAAGTAAGCTCACAAAGGGCCTCTCATGCTCCAACATCCATAATTTCAGCTGGAGCTACCACAAGAACACTAAGGTCAATCCCCAAGATGGGAAACACAGGAGAAACAGAAGTGAGGGGGAACTCATCTTTAGGCAGACTGAGTTAGAAGTACCTGGGAAACAACCAAGCAAAGCTGTCCAGGAGTCATTCACTGTCAGGAGTCCAGGGAACACAAGCCCTCACCCTGCTTTCCCTGGAGGTTCATACAAATGGAGGCATACTCCAAGCTCTATGAGCCAAAAGTCAGCTTTATTAACAGCTGAGTGAGGGCCCAGTAACCACCTGAATGCAGGGCCTCCTGTGAACCACGCTGAAGAATGCAACTGAACCTGAGGCCCCTGCTTGCCTTTTATCTAGAAATCTACTGCTTGGAAGATAATATATGTTCTGGCCCAAGTCTACACATGCAGCCTCCTGCAGGGACCACAGGTATGCAGCAATATCTTGCAGCAGGCAGGCAGAGAGACGATAATAGTTTCAGGCTCTCTGCCCTTCAGTTAGTTGGTTCTCCTCCATCATCAGGTGGACAGAGAAGTGTTTGCTCTACCACTCCATTCCCTGGTGAGATGAGCAAAGTCTCCTCATGGAAATATTGAAGGAGATGATAAATGAACCCTTTTTCAACATAAATGAGGATTCCAAAGCACAGCACAGTGTCATTGTTATTGCCTCTTTTTCTCTTAAACATCTCTAAAAACACAAACAATGGGGTGGGGGATGAGGAAGCAGCTGTGGGATGTGTCTTAAAATGTTTTCCATTTGCAAATTTACCTTCCTGAACTTGTATGCCATGGCCTGGGTTTTCCAGGTCTATGTCTGGTAACAGACCACTGCATGGTGTTACGTCAGGCTAAATCTGACCATCAATCCCCTAAATTGATCCATCTATCAAGCATTCGGAGGAGCAAATCTCGGGAGGGACCTGGAACACAGGCATCAGGAAGGTTCCAGAATAAGGCACAGCCTTGACAGAGTCAGACATTATCTCAGGAAAAGAGATGGGCAAAGATAACCAGCTTTGTGATAAGAAAAACTAAAGATGAGATTTAGGCACGCAAAAGACCTTCTTCACAATAAGCTTTCCTTCATAAAAGTAGTTTGAGGCTTATGTTAAGCTTGGGATGTGGAAAGCAGAATAAGGTGGGGAGATTTCTTTGCTATTTCTTGAGACTTTTCTAAGTTACCAACTTTGGAAGAATGATAATCCAAGAAAACAGGGGGCCTCAGTGGTTCTCTTCCTCCTCTGTGTATTTGGGGTCGGGGAACAACTCTGCCAACACGATAATATGGCTTTGTCCAAAAGTTTTGGTTTTCTGAACTGAAATCCAGTGACTGATTCTTGTGGGAAAAAACCAGATATATGGATTACAATTAATATTACAAATGGCAGTTCTGCCCTCATGGTTCCATGTGTAACAACATGTACCCAGTCAGGATGTGACAAACCAGAAAAATGTACTTTTAGCAAAGAGCTCACTGAAATGTGAGCTAAAGCTCCTTTTAAAAATATATATCTAATATTGTAATATTAATACTTCCTTATTTACAAATGGCAAATATACTTTCATTCTAATTTTGCAGTGAAACTCCTGGACTTAGACAGTGCTGCCACTCACGATGTGGCAAACTGTCCTGGGTCTTTGACCATTCCCATGGTTGATGGGACAATATGATTCCTGCTGAGCTGGCTTCCCAGAAATGGACACAGGTTCAGAGAGGCTAAGCATTTCTATGCATTCATTTATTCAATTACATAGATATTTCTTTTGTACCTATGCATTCATTTATTCAATTACATAGATATTTCTTTTGTACCTCTGCTATGTCAGGGACCATGGTAGGTGCTTGGGACATGGGTAGGGGGAGGCCCACTGTAGTAGGTGCTGTGTTGGCCCCACCTGGGTCACCTTTCCCTGGCTGGCACACCATCCCCCAGTTGCTCTGTTAGCTATTGAGGACTCACAGCTGCTCTCTTCTCTAGAGACTTATTCTCAACCAATGGGAGCCTACCTCCCACCCCAACTTCCAGCAGCCTATAACGACTGACTTAGAGAAGGATATAAAAGGCCAGTCCCCTGTCTCAAACAGGGTTAACTCTATTATGCAACTATGTACCAGAATCCTGCCCGTGTGGATGAGGTCAAGGTCAGATTTTATCTGAGACTACATCATTGCTTGGCTCCTTCCCCTTCCCTACTTTTCTTCCTTCTCCTCCTCCTAGGTTTTTTCCTAAAGCGCACTCCTTCAATAAATCACTTTTCAAGAATCCTCATCTCAGGTTCTGCTTCTAGGGAAGCTGACCTGAGATACTATGCAACATACTCCCAGGAGAGGGGACTGAAAGCACTCTAGTATGCTCCTCCTTGTTGTCTCTGTTTCTATCTCTATCTCTCACTCTCATCGCTTGTTCTGGAGACAGTCAGCTGCCACACTGTGAGGACACCCAAGCAGTCCTAGCAAGGGGTCCATACAGCAAAGAAGTGAGGCCTCCTGCCAACAGCCTTATGAGTGAGCCATCTTAGAAGTGGATCATCAGCTCCAGTAAAGCCTTCAGATGACTGCAGCCCTGGAAGACATCTTGACAGAAGCCTCATGAGAGAATGTGACCCAGAACCACCCAGCTAAGTCACTCCCAAGTTCCTGACCCAAAGAGACTGTGAGCTCGTAAATGTCAGTTGTTTTAAGTTTCTAGGGGGACAAAAAGGCATCCTGATGTATCTAGAATTTGGGGACTTGCAGGGTGGAGGAAGGGTGAGGAGTCAGGAGAAAAATGGGACAGCTGAAGCTGGAGAAGGACAGCAGCGGGTAACACATGGTCTCCCAGACCTGGTTTGTTCCGGGTCATTTGCTAGACACTCAACACCACCCCTCATTTCCATGCCCTTCTCTACGCTGCAGCAGGCAGAAGCCTGGAAATATTTACTCCTTTTCTTAGTTTCTTAAGTTTCTTAGTTTCTTAAGTAACTAATTCCTTAAATTAAATCTCTTCCAGCAGGAAATACCAAGAGTGGTTTCTGTTTGCCCAACCAGACTGACACACATCCATCCTAAGGATCAGAGCTTATCCTGAGGGCCAGAGGGTCCACTGAAGGATTTTAAGTAAGGAATCAATCTGACTAGATTTGTATTTTATAAAGGTTATTCTAGATCCAGGACTAGAGGCAACTCGTACCTGGGTAAAAGGAACCCAATTCGAATGCTGAAAAAGAAAAGATTATGGTTATCTAGGCCAGGTTGGTAGGAATGGGTTCGGGCTGACTTAAGAGCTACTCAGACTGGAAACTGAAGACACCCTTGGCCATTTTTGGAACGTTGTAAGTAAAGAAAAGATAAGGACACATGGAACCCAGGTTTGGATCCTGGATAATGGGTAAATGGTTGAGAGATAAAGTAGTTTAAAGCAAGAGGCAGGAATGATGGCAGTATGGAAATGGAATAAAATTAGGCAGATTTATCATAAAGCAGTGCTGGAATAACAACTAGAAGAATGTATATCTTCTAGTAACATCTCTGAAAGGGGGTACCAGGAAGCACCAGTTCCATGAATTGTCTAGAGCAGGGATTAGCAAACCTTTCTGTAATGGGCAGACAGTAAATATCTTAGGGTTTGAGGGCCAGACTACCTCTGTAGCCACTCTGCAACTCTGCTGTTGTGCTAAAGCAGCTACAGACAATATGATGAATGGGCACAACTGTGTTCCAATAAACTTTATTTACAAAAAAAAAGTGATGGGATAGATGAGGCCTATGAGCCATAATTTGTCAGCCCCTGGCCTAGGGGGAAGAAGAATCTACAGATAAGCTTAGGAAACACTGCCTGGTCTATCTCCCCCTTGGAGATTCACTGAGCACATAGCACATTACACACTCTGAAATTCTGAAAGGAAGTCACTTGCCTTTGCATAGCCCATCAGTTCCCAAAGTTATTTGGTTTCATCTCCTTATTCTCATGTAACTCCTATTAACATCCTGAAGAACTAATGTTCTGTGGAACATATTTTCAGAAACACTGACTACAGACTGGATTTTAGAGGAACAAAAGGAAGAACATTCTATTTGACTTGAATGTCAAATGCCATGTTCCACACCTAACCCTTGGGGAGGTGCATTCTCCACTGTAGTTGGCAGATCCAACAGTTGGCCCCTGTTGCACTCCTCTCCCTTCTTGCTTTGGCTTAAGAATACGATGAAGGTAGGGTTAGAATGAGGTTGCTGCCTCGCCAGAAGGGGGTCCCTTCTCCCTGCAGTAGCAGCTGTTGCTGCTGCCAACTACTTCTCTGCATGAATTTATTTACAGGGCTCCTTTAAAACCTTCTGGACAAAAACACAATAAAAATAGTTAATTATAATAGTTTAGGCAGATGAACATGACATTAATAAATTATGCATTTTTAAGGAGTTTAAAACAGTATGTCTCAGATTCCAGTTCCACTGAGGCAGGTTAGCTTTACAAAGGTCCCACTGGTACCATCTGAGTCCACGCACTCGTCACACTTGTCACCTGGGCCACTGCAAAGACTTCAATGGGTCTTTTTCCAGCCTTCAGTTCTAGCCCAGTCTGATCCACCCTGCACACCACTGAGAAATTAATCTTGTAAAGCACCATCTAATCAAAATGCTTTTTCTCAGTCTTTCACTGGCTCCCCAAGGCCTATGGCACACAACACAATCCCTTGGCCAGTTAAAGCTCTTCCATCCTCTGGCTCCAATTTACCTCTGCATCATAACTGGGTTAGTTTGTCCATATGGAACCTGCTCCAGGCATATAGTTATTCCCCAAATCTTCAAGCACATTGGAAGTTTCTCCCCAACTCAATTATGTTTGTTCTAGACCCTCTAGCCCAGTGGCTCCCAAATATAACTGGAGCAGGATAATTATCTGGGGAACTTTTTATAAATTCAGACTTGTAGATGCTATTCCAGACTTCTCTCATCAGAATCCCTTAGGGATGGGGCATTAGAAACTCATATTTTAACAAGCTCCCTAGGTGATTTTTATGTAGCCAGCCCAGATCAACCGGGAACCACTGATGGCGCAAACTCTTCATTTAAGAGATGAGAAAACCTAGTCTCCAAGGCCCTAGTCTGGGCAAGGCCACAGGTGCTCTTGCAATACTAACTAGGCTTCTTAATTGTTTTCTCATCCATTCATCATGGAGGGAATGGGGGCATATGCCACATGGTTCTATAGATAAATATTTGCAGCTGGGCAAAATCTTTAGCAGTAAAATTTTGTTTAAAAGTCAAATTTGCAACAACAAAAAAAAGTCAAATCCCACTTAAAAAATAAATAGTCTGGCTGGGCATGGTGGCTCACGCCTGTAATCCCAGCACTTTGGGAGGTGGATCACTTGACACCAGGAGTTTCAGACCAACCTGGCCAACATGACAAAACCCCGTCTCTACTAAAGATACAAAAATTAGCTGGGTGTGGTGACGCACTCCTGTAATCCCAGCTACTCAGGAGGCTGAGGCATGAGAATTACTCGAACCCGGGAGGCGGAGGTTGTAGTGAACCGAAATCTCGCTACTGCACTCCCACGTTCCAGCCTGGGTGACAGAGCAAGACTCTGTCTCAAAAAAAAAAAAAAAAAAAGTCTATCTGTAGAACTTTGCCAAGGTGTGGATAATACAGGTAACTTCTTTTTTAGGTTTGCAATACTGGCAGGTCAGAACAAGAAACTCAGGCTTTATCATCCACGGATCCAGGTGGATTCCAAGAATGGGGATCACAAGGGCAGCAGCTAAATTTTAGGCAGATGAGAAGACAATCCTGCTCCTGCCTCCAGGGCCTTTCCAGCATCCTGTCAGTATTCTAAATGTCATTTGGTGCCTAGTTTTCACCTGTCCACCATCTCTGCTGGGCAAGAACACAACAGAAAGCCATTTGCTAAACCCAGTCATAGAAGATGTAGAACCAATGGCCTAGCACACCACTGTTCCACCCTATCATTCCCCAACCAGGCTCAGAGAGAGGGGTAAACAGAGCCTCAAGAAGGTCCAAAAGACTGAATTCTCAGCAAGAATGATTACCAAAAATCCATGACTCAAGTCACCTGTGAGAGACAGAACATGATAAATGAATGGTAAGCACCTGGAGGGCAGGATCTGCCTTGTTTCCCTATCATTTTCCTGATACCTAAGCTGAATGCCCACAAACAACAGGTCCTCTAATCAATGTGTGGAATAACCCAGCAATGAACCCAATACTGTTTCGTGTTCCACTGGAGAAGAAGTCAGTAATTCATCCCTTGGTAACTGCACCCACAGAGCACAGAACAGTTACAGGGTATAGGCTCTGGAGTCAAACCCAGGTTTTGCACTTGCTCATTGTGTGAGCTGGTCACATGCTTAGTCTCTCTGAGCTGCAATTTCTTCATCTGCAAAGTGGAATAATTCACCTAACTCACAATATTGTGAAGATTAAGCAAAATGTCTGTCTAGTGTGCTAAGCACAATTACATAGTAACTGTTCGACAATAGCAGCTACTATCATCATTAGGATTAAAATTATGATGGGTTTCCCAGGCATAGTTCCTCCTATTGCAAGCAGCAGCCAATCCAACATAAGGGCATTTTCCTCCTTGCCAAACAGATGAAAACCTAGGCTGATAAAATGCTGGCTCCAATTTAGAATATAAGCAGATCCCACAAAGCAGGCTATCCACAGTCTAAATCTGTGCGATTGGATATTACTGCTACTAATATTGGAGGGGAGAAAAATTTAAAAATAAAATCCCTTTCAGACTTTCATGTTTCACTGCTGCTTTAGCATAGATATCTCAGGCAGTGTGCAGTGAACATCTCTGGTGGGCACCCCCCTCAGTAGACCAATCCAACATTGGAGACACTCACTGACAGAGGGGCTCAGGAACAACTTTGTTGAGAGTGGGTACCAGTGACTATAATGGGCAACTAGTTGCTGGATTCAGCAGTCACATGGCAGAATGTCTTGGGGATTCCTGGAACCCATTAGATTATGGACAACATCCATGAGACAGACTTACTGTTACAACTAAAGGACTATGAGCACTTTATTTTGGTCTAAAGACAAATATTTTGACCATGACCTGGGTTTTGTTCTATCTATGTCCAATTTCTAGTAGTGGAACAGAAATCTGAGTCAAGTCTGAACTGCACTCTCTATATCACATACCTAAAGCCATATTAAAACACCATCTGCAGAGACAACAACATGAGCCTCACAGGTAAGGTGATCTAAAGCAGGATTCTCTAGGGACTCACGCTCCTCAGGGATGAGGTTGAAGAAAGATGCCCCATGCATGCCTCTTGCCAACCAAAGAGACCCTTACTAAACAGGCACCCACCAGCAGCACAATTGAAAGGCACCTCATTATGAGGCCTTTAGAAATCCTTTCTGTTGGGCCCCAATCCCTGACATATATAGGCCTGGCAATAATAACAAATGTATATACAAACTTCAAAATGCCTCAGAGCCCCGGCCTATGAACTGATATTTTATCACACTTACAATCTGAATTACTTTCCTGGTTCCTTTGCTCTGTGTATTGGTGTGATGGAGTGTTAGAGTAACACCCTTTCTGATTTACTGATAGTTCACACTTAGGCTGTGATAAATGTCCCCTTTTGGGTTGACATAGCCCTTCCTGCATGAGCCATGTCCATCAGAATAATGTGGCTTTAAAAAATTTCAATTAGAAATAGCTGGCCAGAAAGGGAGCTATAAAAATTATGTTAAGAGTTAGGAACCAGCCATAAAATAAATTCAGCATTGATAAGGACGTGGAACTGGAGTGGGAACACCATTAATGGAGTGTAAATCAGTACAAACGTTTCGTAAAACTGTTTGGCAGTACCTATTAAAGCTGAACATATGCCTACACTATGACCCAGAAATCCTACTCTTAGGTATATATCCAAGAGAAATGAAAACACTCATCCACTCAACAACTTGGATACGAGTGTTCACAGCAGCACTATTCATAATTTCCCAAATCTGAAAAGTACAAAAATGTGCATCAATAGTAGAAAACAGTGTTATATTTGCACATACAATGGAATACTATACAGCAATGATCTCAATTACACACAACAGTATGAATAAATCACACAAACATCATTTAATAAAAAGCCAGACACAGAGTATACACCGCATGATTCCACTTACATAAAGTAGAACACAGGTCAAACTAATTTATGCTGTTAGAAGTCAGAATAGTGGTAACCCTAAGAATAAGAGATAGCAACTGGAAAACAGCACAAGGAGGGCTTCTGGGGTACTAGTAATATCCTGTTTCTTGATTTGGATGCTGATTATATGCATGTGCTCTGCTTGCGAAAATTGAGTTGCACATTAAATGTGCAACTTGCTTTTCTACATGCATATTATACTTCAATAAAAAGTGTTTTGGGCCGGGCACGGTGGCTCATGCCTGTAATCCTCACACTTTGGGAGGCCGAGGTGGGCAGATCAACTCAGGTCACGGGTTTGAGACCAGCCTGGCCAACATGGCAAAACCCCATCTTTACTAAAAATATAAAAATTATCTGGGTGTGGTGGCACATGCCTATAGTCCCAGCTACTCGGGAGACTGAGGCAGGAAAATTGCTTGAACCCGGGAGGCGGAGGTTGCAGTGAGCTGAGATCGCGCCACTGCACTCCAGCCTGGGCGACAGAGTGAGACTCCGTCTCAAAAAAAAAAAAAAAGTTTTAAAAATCCAGTAGAGCCAATTTCCTGTAATGTCCTTAAAGTGCCACCTAGTGGCACAAGTTAAACATAAACAAGAGGGAAGTTTTGCCTCTAGCAATTTCAAAAATATGGCCCCATTTTTAATAGCACATTCTGGGATTGGGCTGAAACAGTGCCCTAGACTAAAATCACTGGCATGATACATAAAGAAAAGAAGCTCTTGTTGCCTGGCATGTAGAATCCTGACACAAGGATTCAGGGGCAAGGGAAGCTGTCTACCACAGAGCATGCTAGTGTTAGTGAGCCAATGATACACATCTCTTCCCAGCTCCACTTGCAGTCAGCATGGTGGGAGCATTCACAACACAGACAGCAACAATGGCTGCAAACTGGGGCTTTCCCCCAACCCTTGGGGGAGAAGGTTTACCAATATATCACTGGGTGACACCTACAAAATTTGCTGGGCAGAGAAGGGTATTTAGGAGGAAGGTAGGAAGAAAAATTCCTTTACCCTGTTTTCTCTGGACAGGCTTGTTTCCTTCTTCCTCTCCTTCAAGATACTATACTGTGATGAGGCCTGGTCTGCCTTCTTTTAATTATGCTTGTGAAACAGAGTTAGGGAGTCCTATCCACTGCAAGCTTTTGAAGCTGCCAGTTGTATCAAAGATACTGCTCAGAGTTTTGTGAGTAAAGTCCGAAAGACAGATCATCTCGGTCAAACGTCCTCAAAGAAAAATCAGAAACTATAAACACAGGCATGTGATCCTTGAGATAAGAGCAGGAGGGTTAAAGGCTGATGGGGAGGCCTATCCATCTGTCCACCGGTTCTTCTCATTGCCATTCTTTTGATCTATGGCAGGATTCTCGAGACTCATGTTTCCCAATGGAAAAGGTTGAAGATGCCCTATGCGTGCCTCTTGCCAACTGATTCTCCTTCATATTTCCATTATTTACAGAAACAGGTGACCATGTGGATTTGGCCTGTAGGCTATAGTTTGCCAACCCCTGACGTAGGCAGAGAGACAGCCCCTGAAAGGTCACAGATGAGGGTAACAACGTGCTTCGACTACAAGTGCTTTAGCGAGCCAGTTCAGCACTCATTCTGGGCTGGTGGCAACTAATTTCTAGCTATCTGGAATCTGTTCTGTGTCTGCCAACTAGACCCCACCTCTGTTTCACTAGGCCTGTGGTGATAATTATAACAGCTAAATGTTGTTGAGGGTTGACCATGGCACCAGGCATCATTCTAAGTGCTTTAGAGATCTTCACTCATTTAATCATCAGACCCCTGTGAAAATGGTATCATGATCCCCATTTTACAGATGATGAAATTGAGGCACAGAGAGATGAACTTGCCCAAGTCACAAAGCCAGTAAGAGGCAGAGACAGGATTTGAAACCCCAAGCCCATGCTCTTAAATCCTCTGTCAGGCTGCCTCCCTGAGCCCAACCCCTGGTTGTCCTCCACTGTCCTTTCCCACGAGCATGGTAGCACATTCGGGCATCCTCCCAATCCACATCTGCTCCTCCTCTGACCCCCTCAGGAGTGCTTCCTTAAAGTCACAGTGTAGGCCACGTACAGTGGCTCACGCCTGAAATCCCAGCACTTTGGGAGGCTGAGGCAGGGGGATCACAAGGTCAGGAGTTCGAGACTGGCCTGGCCAACATGGTGAAACCCCATCTCTACTAAAAATACAAAAATTAGCCAGATGTGGTGGTATGTGCCTGTAATCCCAGCTACTCAGGAAGCTGAGGCAGGAGAATTGCTTGAACCCGGGAGGCAGAGGTTGCAGTGAGCCAAGATCATGCCACTGCACTCCAGCCTGGGAGACAGAGCAAGACTCTCTCTCAAAAAAAAAAAAAAAAAAAAAAAAAAAAGTCACAGTGCGATAGGGGGCAGCAGAGAAGAGAAATGAGGATTCCATTGCTCAGAAACCCAGAAAACAACCATAACTGAGCCCCCGCCAGGGGAAAACTGGGCTATATTGTTAGTTATTAGAAACACGGTGACCAGTTTATTGTCTACAACCTACGTCAATAAAGCATGAAGAAATGGGTTTAAATGAGACACACAGAAAATGACTCAGTTGTAAGAACCATGAGAGACTATAGAATAGATAGTGTTGGGCACGACTGCTGTGAGAGGGTGACGCAGGATAAAGGAGCTACAGGATAAAGATCACATCACAATCTTTGTGCTCCCATAGTTCTCAGCAAAGTGTGGGCCTACAGTGAGCATATTCCATTAACATCTGATGAAATGATTAGATGAACTTATGGCATCTTCCAGAAGAATGATAACCAGCAAAGTGAGCTTTATATAATACAACAATATCATGGGCATAATATAATGAGGAAGAACCTAAGAAAGAAACAAGTCACCAGAAGTGAAGTAAAGCTAATTTTTAACTAGTTCCATAAAATAAAATGTATCCCTGACAAATATAGTGTGTCAGTTTGATTGTTAAGAAAGTAATTGTGGGAGGGCGGAGCAAGATGGCCGAATAGGAACAGCTCCAGTCTCCAACTCCCAGCGCGAGTAACACAGAAGACCGGTGATTTCTGCATTTTCAACTGAGGTACTGGGGTCATCTCTCTAGGGAGTGCCGGACAATCGGTGCTGGTCAGCTGCTGCAGCCTGACCAGCGTGAGCTGAAGCAGGGCGAGGCATCGCCTCACCTGGAAGCGCAAGGGGGAAGGAAATCCGTTTTCCTAGCCAGGGGAACTGAGACACATAACACCTGGAAAATCGGTAACTCCCACCCCAATACTGCGCTTTAAGGAAACAGGCACACCAGGAGAATATATCCCACACCTGGCCGGGAGGGTCCCACGGCCACGGAGCCTCCCTCACTGCTAACACAGCCGTCTGCGGCGATCTATCCGCAAGGCAGCAGCGAGGCTGGGGGAGGGGCGCCCGCCATTGCTGAGGCTTAAGTAGGTAAACAAAGCTGCTGGGAAGCTCGAACTGGGTGGAGCTCACAGCAGCTCAAGGAAACCTGCCTGTCTCTGTAGACTCCACCTCTGGGGACAGCCCACAGCCGAGGTCCAATAGGGAAAGCAGCGGGGGCGGTGCAGAGGCGAACGACTCTGTCTGACAGCTTTGGGGAGAGCCGTGGATCTCCCAACGCGGAGGTTGAGATCGAGAACGGACAGACTGCCTGCTCAGGTGGGTCCCTGACCCCTGAGTAGCCTAGCTGGGAGACATCCCCCACTAGGGGCAGTCTGACACCCCACACCTCACAGGGTGGAGTCATCCCTGAGAGGAAACTTCCAAAGGAAGAATCAGACAGGTACACTCGCTGCTCAGCAATATTCTATCTTCGGCAACCTCTGCTGCTGATACCCAGGCAAACAGGGTCTGGAGTGGACCTCAAGCAATCTCCAACAGACCAACAGACAGTCCTTCTGACTGTCAGACGGAAAACTATCAAACAGAAGGACACCTATACCAAAACCCCATCAGTACGTCACCATCATCAAAGACCAGAGACAGATAAAACCACAAAGATGGGGAAAAAGCAGGGCAGAAAAGCTGGAAATTCAAAAAATAAGAGCGCATCTCCCCCTGCAAAGGAGCGCAGCCCATCGCCAGCAACGGATCAAAGCTGGTCAGAGAATGACTTTGACGAGATGAGAGAAGAAGGCTTCAGTCCATCAAACTCTCAGAGCTAAAGGAGGAATTACGTACCCAGCGCAAAGAAACTAAAAATCTTGAAAAAAAAGTGGAAGAATTGACAGCTAGACTAATTAATGCAGAGAAGATCATAAACGAAATGACAGAGATGAAAACCATGACACGAGAAATACATGACAAATGCACAAGCTTCAGTAACCGACTCGATCAACTGGAAGAAAGAGTATCAGCGATTGAGGATCAAATGAATGAAATGAAGCGAGAAGAGAAACCAAAAGAAAAAAGAAGAAAAAGAAATGAACAAAGCCTGCAAGAAGTATGGGATTATGTAAAAAGACCAAATCTACGTCTGATTGGGGTGCCTGAAAGTGAGGGGGAAAATGGAACCAAGTTGGAAAACACTCTTCAGGATATCATCCAGGAGAACTTCCCCAACCTAGTAGGGCAGGCCAACATTCAAATTCAGGAAATACAGAGAACGCCACAAAGATACTCCTCCAGAAGAGCAACTCCAAGACACATAATTGCCAGATTCACCAAAGTTGAAATGAAGGAAAAAATCTTAAGGGCAGCCAGAGAGAAAGGTCGGGTTACCCACAAAGGGAAGCCCATCAGACTAACAGCAGATCTCTCGGCAGAAACTCTACAAGCCAGAAGAGAGTGGGGGCCAATATTCAACGTTCTTAAAGAAAAGAATTTTCAACCTAGAATTTCATATCCAGCCAACTAAGTTTCATCAGTGAAGGAGAAATAAAATCCTTTACAGATAAGCAAATGCTTAGAGATTTTGTCACCACCAGGCCTGCCTTACAAGAGACCCTGAAGGAAGCCCTAAACATGGAAAGGAACAACCGGTACCAGCCATTGCAAAAACATGCCAAAATGTAAAGACCATCGAGGCTAGGAAGAAACTGCATCAACTAATGAGCAAAATAACCAGTTAATATCATAATGACAGGATCAAGTTCACACATAACAATATTAACCTTAAATGTCAATGGACTAAATGCTCCAATTAAAAGACACAGACTGGCAAACTGGATCAAGAGTCAAGACCCATCAGTCTGCTGTATTCAGGAGACCCATCTCACATGCAGAGACATACATAGGCTCAAAATAAAGGGATGGAGGAAGATCTACCAAGCAAATGGAGAACAAAAAAAAGCAGGGGTTGCAATCCTAGTCTCTGATAAAACAGACTTTAAACCATCAAAGATCAAAAGAGACAAAGAAGGCCATTACATAATGGTAAAGGGATCAATTCAACAGGAAGAGCTAACTCTCCTAAATATATATGCACCCAATACAGGAGCACCCAGATTCATAAAGCAAGTCCTTAGAGACCTACAAAGAGACTTAGACTCCCATACAATAATAATGGGAGATTTCAACACTCCACTGTCAACATTAGACAGATCAACGAGACAGAAAGTTAACAAGGATATCCAGGAATTGAACTCATCTCTGCACCAAGCGGACCTAATAGACATCTATAGAACTCTCCACCCCAAATCAACAGAATATACATTCTTCTCAGCACCACATCGCACTTATTCCAAAATTGACCACATAATTGGAAGTAAAGCACTCCTCAGCAAATGTACAAGAACAGAAATTATAACAAACTGTCTCTCAGACCACAGTGCAATCAAACTAGAACTCAGGACTAAGAAACTCAATCAAAACGCTCAACTACATGGAAACTGAATAACCTGCTCCTGAATGACTACTGGGTACATAACGAAATGAAAGCAGAAATAAAGATGTTCTTTGAAACCAATGAGAACAAAGATACAACATACCAGAATCTCTGGGACACATTTAAAGCAGTGTGTAGAGGGAAATTTATAGCACTAAATGCCCACAAGAGAAAGCAGGAAAGATCTAAAATTGACACTTTAACATCACAATTAAAAGAACTAGAGAGGCAAGAGCAAACACATTCAAAAGCTAGCAGAAGGCAAGAAATAACTAAGATCAGAGCAGAACTGAAGGAGATAGAGTCACAAAAAACCCTCCAAAAAATCAATGAATCCAGGAGTTGGTTTTTTGAAAAGATCAACAAAATTGACAGACCGCTAGCAAGACTAATAAAGAAGAAAAGAGAGAGGAATCAAATAGACGCAATAAAAAATGATAAAGGGGATATCACCACCGACCACACAGAAATACAAACAACCATCAGAGAATACTATAAATGCCTCTACGCAAATCGACTAGAAAATCTAGAAGAATGGATAATTTCCTGGACACTTACACTCTCCCAAGACTGAACCAGGAAGAAGTTGAATCCCTGAATAGACCAATAACAGGCTCTGAAATTGAGGCAACAATTAATAGCCTACCCACGAAAAAAAGTCCAGGACCAGATGGATTCACAGCTGAATTCTACCAGAGGTACAAGGAGGAGCTGGTACCATTCCTTCTGAAACTATTCCAATCAATAGAAAAAGAGGGAATCCTCCCTAACTCATTTTATGAGGCCAACATCATCCTGATACCAAAGCCTGGCAGAGACACAACAAAAAAAGAGAATTTTAGACCAATATCCCTGATGAACATCGATGCAAAAATCTCAATAAAATACTGGCAAACCGGATTCAGCAGCACATCAAAAAGCTTATCCACCATGATCAAGTGGGCTTCATCCCTGGGATGCAAGGCTGGTTCAACATTCGCAAATCAATAAACGTAATCCAGCATATAAACACAACCAAAGACAAGAACCACATGATTATCTCAATAGATGCAGAAAAGGCTTTTGACAAAATTCAACAGCCCTTTATGCTAAAAACGCTCAATAAATTCGGTATTGATGGAACGTACCTCAAAATAATAAGAGCTATTTACGACAAACCCACAGCTAATATCATACTGAATGGGCAAAAACTGGAAAAATTCCCTTTGAAAACTGGCACAAGACAGGGATGCCCTCTCTCACCACTCCTATTCAACATAGTGTTGGAAGTTCTGGCTAGGGCAATCAGGCAAGAGAAAGAAATCAAGGGTATCCAGTTAGGAAAAGAAGAAGTCAAATTGTCCCTGTTTGCAGATGACATGATTGTATATTTAGAAAAACCCATCGTCTCAGCCCAAAATCTCCTTAAGCTGATAAGCAACTTCAGCAAAGTCTCAGGATACAAAATTAATGTGCAAAAATCACAAGCATTCTTATACACCAGTAACAGACAAGCAGAGAGCCAAGTCAGGAATGAACTTCCATTCACAATTGCTTCAAAGAGAATAAAATACCTAGGAATCCAGCTTACAAGGGATGTAAAGGACCTCTTCAAGGAGAACTACAAGCCACTGCTCAGTGAAATCAAAGAGGACACAAACAAATGGAAGAACATACCATGCTCATGGATAGGAAGAATCAATATCGTGAAAATGGCCATACTGCCCAAGGTTATTTATAGATTCAATGCCATCCCCATCAAGCTACCAATGAGTTTCTTCACAGAATTGGAAAAAACGGCTTTAAAGTTCATATGGAACCAAAAAAGAGCCCGCATTGCCAAGACAATCCTAGGTCAAAAGGACAAAGCTGGAGGCGTCACGCTACCTGACTTCAAACTATACTACAAGGCTACAGTAACCAAAACAGCATGGTACTGGTACCACAACAGAGAATAGACCAGTGGAACAGAACAGAGTCCTCAGAAATAATACCACACATCTACAGCCATCTGATCTTTGACAAACCTGACAAAAACAAGAAATGGGGAAAGGATTCCCTATTTAATAAATGGTGCTGGGAAAATTGGCTAGCCACAAGTAGAAAGCTGAAACTGGATCCTTTCCTTACCCCTTATACGAAAATTAATTCAAGATGGATTAGAGACTTAAATGTTAGACCTAATACCATAAAAACCCTAGAAGAAAATCTAGGTAGTACCATTCAGGACATAGGCATGGGCAAGGACTTCATGTCTAAAACACCAAAAGCAACGGCAGCAAAAGCCAAAATGACAAATGGGATCTCATTAAACTAAAGAGCTTTTGCACAGCTAAAGAAACTACCATCAGAGTGAACAGGCAACCTACAGAATGGGAGAACATTTTTGCAACCTACTCATCTGACAAAGGGCTAATATCCAGAATCTACAAGAACTCAAACAAATATACAAGAAAAAAACAAACAACCCCATCAAAAAGTGGGGAAAGGATATGAACAGACATTTCTCAAAAGAAGACATCCATACAGCCAACAGACACATGAAAAAATGCTCGTCATCACTCGCCATCAGAGAAATGCAAATCAAAACCACAATGAGATACCATCTCACACCAGTTAGAATGGCAATCATTAAGAAGTCAGGAAACAATAGATGTTGGAGAGGGTGTGGAGAAATAGGAACACTTTTACACTGTTGGTGGGATTGTAAACTAGTTCAACCATTATGGAAAACAGTATGGCGATTCCTCAAGGATCTAGAACTAGATGTACCATATGACCCAGCCATCCCACTACTGGGTATATACCCAAAGGATTATAAATTACTCTACTACAAAGACACATGCACACGTATGTTTATTGCGGCACTATTCACAATAGCAAAGACTTGGAATCAACCCAAATGTCCATCTGTGACAGACTGGATTAAGAAAATGTGGCACATATACACCATGGAATACTATGCAGCCATCAAAAAGGATGAGTTTGCGTCCTTTGTAGGGACATGGATGCAGCTGGAAACCATCATTCTTAGCAAACTATCACAAGAAGAGAAACCAAACACCGCATGTTCTCACTCATAGGTGGGAACTGAACAATGAGATCACTTGGACTCGGGAAGGGGAACATCACACACTGGGGCCTATCATGGGGAGGGGGAGGAGGGAGGGATTGCATTGGGGAGTTATACATGATATAAACGTTATGCACATGTACCCTAGAACTAAAGTATAATAAAAAAAAAAAAAAAAAAGAAAAAAAAAAAAAAAAAAAGAAAGTAATTGTGAGACTTGGTTTCACAGCACAGCATAGTAGTATAGTAGGAGCTGGCACACTGGGGCTAAATAGCCAAGGTAGGAATCATAGCCTTAACTCTTTCTTGCTGTCAGTGATCTCGAGCAAGTTGCTGAGGTTCTCTGTGCCTTGTTTACTTATCTGCAATGTGAGGATAGCAACAGAACCCACTGTACATGGTTGCTGTGAGGCTTAAATGAGTTAATATTTGTAAAGCATCTAGAAGAGCATCGGGCACTCTGTTGAAGTGCTTGATAAATTAATAAAATACATGACGAATCGGAAAGCCTCTATGGTTTGTGTACTCTTAAAATCAATTTTGAAATGCATAAATAATTATTTATTATGCAAAAGTTCTCTTTCTGTTCCCTTTTAGGGGGCAGAATAAGGGTTACCCTTGGCCTTTTGCTACATCAAATATGGCCCACACACCAATGTGAAGGCCATTTTGGTTAAGATGAATGTAAGTCTGCACTGGGGAAGGCACTTTAAAAATAAGCATTCGAGATTAATGTAGGAAAGAGTTCACATTTAGAAAATTATTGGTAGGCACAGAGTGTAGAAATTTAATCAACTTTTACTTAGCAGATCTACAGTTAATTTTTGTGATGTACAGTGAATGATTTTTCTCTCTCTCTACATGCTTATTAAATTTCTAGCACTTCCCCAGAAACCTTTTCCAGCCCTTTCCTTCTACAGCAGGCAGGCTTACTTACCAAATGCGAGGTCCAAGTAGTTAACTTCTGCTCTTTGAATCTCAACTCCCCCTTCCATAAAATGATATGCAATGACAGATATGAGAGTGTCAGCATGAAGAGTTAAAATTTAAAAGACTCAGTCCCACTCAGAAGCAAGATACAGATCCCTGTGGGGCCAAATCACAAAGTGGTAGGTCAGGCAGAGGGTGCAGAAGCAGACAGAGGCAGCTGAGAGCTCCTAATAACAGGGATTTAAATGTCCCACATGAGGCAGGGGACTGGTACCAAGCTCATTCCCTGATGCCAGAGGCTAAAGTATCACTTTGCTACCTGTGAAGCTGCAAAATCAAGATGAAACCTGTGGAGACGCTCTGGGTTGCCTACTTAGGAAAGGAACTGAAGCAGATATAATACTGAAGCCTGGTTCTGGGCTAAGCACCATTGGGTGCCATCTATAAGACCCCTGACACCTGCACCAGATGGAAGTGCTGTATTTCAAGTATAAGAATCAGCTCTTGACTGGAGGCCATGGATGCCAGGAGTAGTTGGTAGAGACAGCCACTGAACTGGTAGAAAGGGAGGAGCTCAGAGAACTGAGAATGAGATTGAACTCCAACTCAAAATAAGCCTACAAAACAAAATTCCAAAAAGCATGGTAGAACAGCCAAATAAAAAAGGCAAATTTGCTCCTGACAAAAATGAAAATAGAACAAGTTAAAAATAAAATAAGTATTTAGAATCCTCAAAGTTAAAAGTGGAGAATAGATCTTAAAAAAGAATAGATGGGTATAAAACAAAAATAGGGAAAAGTAAAACAAGAACAGGTTGTTATAAAAAAGAAGGATTATAAAACCTAGAATCAAAGAATAGTGATAGAGGCTTAATAACAGAATAGGAAAAATTCTAGGCTATATAGTTATGCACAGGATTTTTAATTTGGAAGATGAAGATTTCATCCAGAGCAAACCCAGAAAGATCACAACATAAATAGATGAAAGTGACAAGGTGCAGTGCTCACATCTGTACATCCCAGCACTTTGGGAGGTCGAAATGGGAAGACTGCCTGAGCCCAGGAGTTTAAGACCAGCTTGGGCAACATGAAAAAACCCCATCTCTACAAAAAATACAAAAAACTAGCCAGGTGTGGTGGCATGCACCTGTAATCCCAGCTACTTGGGAGGCTGAAATGGGAGGACGGCGTCAGTCCCGGAGGTTGAGGCTGCAGTGAGCCATGGATTGTCCCATCACACAGCCTGGGTGACAGAGCAAGACCCTGTCTCAAAAAAGAAAAAAAAAAAAAGATGAAAGACTCATTACTAGAATTTTTTTTAAAATGTGTTGACAGAAATATAGTTAGTTTGAGTTCAAGAAGAAAACAGAAGAAATAAGTAGAGAAGCAAAACCCACAGAGATATCACTAAATGTTCTAAAATTAAAGATGATTTTCCAGAAGGAACATGCATGCCAAGTGTCACCTGGAATAAACAAATTTAAATCTATGCTTAGACCCATCACAGCGCCATCAAAACAGAACACTGGAAGTAAAAATAAACTTTTAAAAGCCACCCCAGAGGAAAGACAAAGCTGCACCAAAGGAATAAAAAATAGATTGACAGTACAATCCGGAGCAGTGGCAGCAATAAATGGTAGACGAGGAGGTAATGCATTCAAAATACTGAGGAAAAATTACTTTCAGTCTAAAATTCGGTACACAGCAAAATTACTATTTAAGAGTGAGGGCAATAAGAGTTTACTATCCAAAGAACATAGATTTAAAAAATGACTAGATGATAATACCTCAGTACACTATTTCTTTGAACCTCACAATTGCTAGAGTCATCATAACACTATAATTATGCAATATGTCTTATCACTATTTCTGACAGCTGGTCTCTAAAAGTAGTTTCCAAAGGTCATTTTATTCTGGTAAATCTTCAAATGATGTTTTATTCTAGTTGTCATGTCAGAGGACTTTTTTTTTCTTTTCCCCAATCCTTAATTGTAAGACAAAATTTTTAAAAGAAAAACTGCATAACTTCCCCACCAAAACAGCCATTTAAACTTCTACCACTTACTCAGCAGTCTTCTCCAAGTATTTTAGCATTAGGCACTTGACATTTAGTATTGAACTGTCTGGAGACCTTCACAGATACCCCAATTCAAATAAAAACTACACATACAGAATCTCGCAAAATACAGAAACTTATAAAAACAAGTTACAAGACAAAATAGGTAAATTATAAATGAGTTATCTAAGCGATCCCTTTAGACCCCTAAAAAAGAGTTAGTAGAAACTCACTAAGGAGCTAAGAATCTCAAAACCCTACTGGGAAGGGAATAGTGGCTAATCTAAAAGTAATTCGAAATCTGACCGCTGGAAAGGGGCCAATTACCATGCACCATGGACCTTCAAGGTCACCCCTCAGAGATGAGAAAAACTTACCATCAAAGGTGTACCATATACTTATGTGGTACAATCAGAAAACACTTCTGTATTCAGTTGTTACCCCTCTTTTCTACTGTTTGTCATGTAATCATTTTAATAGATGCCTAATATTCAAATTAGGCAGATATACATTACCCTTGACCAGTGCCTTCTTCCTAGACATTAAGGTTGTCTGTATTGTTCTTATTTTTATTTATAATACTAAAATAAAGGTCATCATAGAACTTTTCCTTTCTTGTGAATTAGTTACTAGGATTAATTCTAAAGACATGTGTTGATAAAGAACAAAATGCTGAGTGCTTCTTTCAAAAAGAAGGAAGGGGGACAGGCTTATGCCTTTCTCCTCTATTCCAATGCTGGTATTTCATTACTAATTCTCACCCTCTCTTCTCCTTGCACTTATCACTATGGCCATTTCCCTTGCCTTTTGAATTTGTCATTCAGTGCCAACTGTTTGAGAATAGTTTTCAAATTTAAGAAATCCTCGGCCAGGCGCGGTGGCTCAAGCCTGTAATCCAGCACTTTGGGAGGCCGAGACGGACGGATCACGAGGTCAGGAGATCGAGACCATCCTGGCTAACACGGTGAAACCCCGTCTCTACTAAAAAATACAAAAAACTAGCCGGGCGAGGTGGCGGGTGCCTGTAGTCCCAGCTACTCAGGAGGCTGAGGCAGGAGAATGGCGTAAACCCAGGAGGCGGAGCTTGCAGTGAGCTGAGATCCGGCCACTGCACTCCAGCCCGGGCGACAGAGCGAGACTCTGTCTCAAAAAAAAAAAAAAAAGAAATCCTCATAAGAGAACTTCCAAAACTCTTGAGATTCAATCAACACAGGTTGGTCTGAAACAGAATTGTTTCTTCATGATACATAAATCCAGAGATATGAGTAGCTCTGAGCAATCTATGAACCAATTCTACAACTAGGGAACATATAGTAAAAGGTACTGCCAAAGTTAACAAAGGAAAAATACATTACACAAAGCAAGCATTCTACTTGAATATTCAACCTTGATAAATTTAAAACAATGTTATCGAGGGCAAATGACAAATTTATCAGAACCTGATTTGACTTTAAAACAGAGCCCTTTATTTTGACCAGAGGTTAACACATGCTTAATTATACTCTTGGTCAGTCTAGCTAAAGGTTTGCCAGTTTCATTGATCTTTGCAAAAAATCAACTTTTCAACTATTTTCTCTGTTGTTTATCTGTTCTCTATTTTGTTTATCTCCACTCTACTCTTTATTATTTCTGTCCTGCTAGCTTTGGATTTAGTGTGCTCTTTTTCTTCCAGTTTCTTAAGGTGTAAAGTTAACTGTTGATTTTGGATCTCTTCTTTTTTAATGTTAAGGTTTATAGCTAAAACTTTCCCTCCAAGTACTGCTCTCACTGCATCCCATAGGTTTTGGTATGATTTTGTTTTCACTCATCTCAAGGTATTTTCTAATTTCACTTATAATTTCTTCTTTGTGTTTTTAAGAGTATGTTAATTTCTACATATTAGTGAATCTTCCATTTTACTTCTATTATTGATTTCTAGTTTCATTCCATTGACATCAGAGAAGATGTTTAATATAATTTCAATCTTTTTAATTTTTTGAGACTTGTTTTTGTGGCCTAACACATGGTCTATCCTGAAGAATATTCCAAGTGCACTTGAGAAAAATGTCTATTGTGCTCATGCTGGGTGTTCTATAGTTACCTGTTACATCAAGTTGAAGCATGGTATTGTTCAAGCTTTCTATTTCCTTATTGGTCTTCCGTCTACTTGAAGTCTCTAGTTCACTGTCACGCCAGTCCTCTTTCCTCTTTAAACCTTTCAAAGTCTTTGTTCTGGCCAGGCATGGTGGCTCACACCTGTAATCCCAAGACTTTGGGAGGCTGAGGTGGGAGGATTGCTTGAGGTCAGGAATTTGAGACCAGCCTAGGCAATACAGGAAGACCGTGTTTCTACAAAAAATAAAAACATTAGCTTGGTGTGGTGGCATGGACCTGTAGTCCCAGCTACTCAGGAGGCTGAATCCCTTCAGCCCAGGAGGTCGAGGGTGCAGTGGGCTATGATCGCACCACTGCACTCCAGCCTGGATAACAGAGCAAAACCCTGTCTCAAAAAAAAAAAAAAAAAAAATCCTCTTTCCATTATAGTATGTCTGGGGGTTGTACTCAGTAGGGAGGAGCAGGGAAAATTAGTCCAACCTATCTTGTCCCTCAACTGTGTTTCATGATGTTTTATCTATATTACAAAAAAAATTCTTGAACAGAGAATACAAAATAGAATCAGACATCTTAGCACTAGTAGGATCCCTCTAGTCCAATCTTATTTTATAGAAGGGGCAATAGGTCCATGAGACTAACTTAATTAATTCCCACAAAGCCATAGAGCTACACAGTAGCAGGGCTAAGGACAAGACCACAGACAGACACATTCATATTACTACATTCAGCACAGTGTAGTACAGCTTTCTGTATGTTCTTTCATCATCACAGATGAAGGTACATTCTTGGTTTATATCTTCTTTCCTTAATCACTGAAATACTCATTAACATGTTGTGATTTTCAGCTAATCTACAGCATAGGACAGAACAAAGTAACACTTTGGAAGAAAATGAAGGTGGCATCTTAGGTGACATATGTTTATAAATTCACTTGGAATAATTTCTGATTTTCTAATACATGCATAAATAGAAACTATCTTGATACATATTAAATTCATATTTTGATGAGTAAAAATTAGGATGTTGCATATACCTTTGGAAGTTCATAAATATGCTTTAACAGGCAGTATATTAAGGTGATTCAATAACTTATACATTACATGAGGTCATTTGAATATATTATAGCAAGAGATTTACTGATGTTTGGTGTTTATTCACGGAATTTTAATTTGATAAAGAAAAAACAAACATGCAGTTTTAAAAGCAGTGACATTTTTCTATTGTTTACATTAATGTTTCTTGCTATTTTCTTATAGATATTTGAAAGTTGACAATACAACACAGGTTAAGTATCCAAAATTCAAAAATGCAAAATCCAAAATGATCCAAAACCCAAAACTTTTGTTATTGCTGTTGTTGAGACAGAGTCTCGCTATGTCACCCAGGCTGGAGTGCAGTGGCTCGATCTCGGCTCACTACAACCTCCACCTCCTGGGTTCAAGCAATTCTCCTGCCTCAGCCTCCCGAGTAGCTGGGCACGTACCATCACGCCAGGCATGTACCATCATGCCAGGCTAATTTTTGTATTTTTAGTAGAGATGGGGTTTCACCATGTTGGTCAGGCTGGTCTTGAACTTCTGACCTTAGGTGATCTGCCCGCTTCAGCCTCCCAAAGTACTGGGATTAGAGGCATGAGCCACTGAAAGTGGCCTCCTTCTTTTTTTTTTTTTTGAGACAGAGTTTTGCTCTTGTTGCCCAGGCTGGAGTGCAATGTTGCGGTCTCGGCTCACTGCAACCTCCGCCTTGCAGGTTCAAGAGATTCTCCCGCCTCAGCCTCCTGAGTAGCTGAGACTACAGGCACCTGCCACCCTGCCTGGCTAATTTTTGTATTTTTTTTTTTTTTAGTAGAGACAGGGTTTCACCATGTTGGCCAGGCTGGTCTCAAACTCCTGACTTCAGGTGATCCACCTGCCTCAGCCTCCCAAAACTTTTTGAATACCAACATGACACTCAAAGGAAACGCTCACTGGAGCATTTAGGATTTTGGATTTTCAGATCTGAGATGGTCAACTAGGTAAGTGTAATGCAGATATTCCAAAATAAAAAAAAAAATCTGAAATCTAAGCCACTTCTGGTCCCAAGCATTTCAGACAAGGAGTACTCAACCTGTACTTCACTTTACTATCTTAAAAATTTATTTAGTATGTGTTAAAATAGATTCAGTATATATGTTATGCTTTAATAACACTTACATTTAAAAATGGATTAGATAGCCCTGTAAGAGACTTACATAATCAGCAGAAATTCCCCCGCCCCACCAAAAAGAGTGTGTGTGGTCTAAAACTCTTAATTTCTCCCAGAAGAATTTACTATTTCAAATCATCAACTGTGTATTAACTTGCGGAAAGAATAATTTAAATGACAGGATATTAATTAAAAGGATAGAGTATTAAAAATGGTATTGAATATTTCACAAATTCAGGGCCTACCAACTGCCATTTGAGTTTAAGTGAGCTGCAGTTTTTACTTCCAAATAAAACAAATGTAGTATTTTACAAAAAGTTGTATCTTAAAAATTTGTCTTTGAAAAAAGTAGCATGATTGCCATATTCCTATTTGGTTCGATATCACTTTCAGGACCTGATTCTAGCCAGATGACGAAGTTAGATGAGGAATTAACTGAATGGACCACAGTTGTTCTGGTTTCCTCTCGAGGCCATCTGTGTTCATGGCTAGCCTCTTACAGCAGTATACACAGTACCTGAGGCACACAGTGACTAGTTCTTCCAGCAGGACCTTCCTGTCACATCCTCTAGCCCTGTTCACAACAGTCACCACAAGAATCCCTTGACTCCCAGGCCATCCCATGATCTGAGTTCTTGTCCCCATAGGGTCTGAGTACATCCCCTAAGCTGATCTCATGCCTCCCCAACTCCAGAACCCCTTTCATTGTGCCCTATAAGAACTCATCAATAAAATTCCCTACATTCTCAACCTCTTCTCTATTCCTTCCTCTTGCCCTAATTCAGTGCTTCTCAACTCTGGCTGCACTTCAGAATCACCTGGGGAGGTTTTTAAAACTCCCAGTGGCCGGACCTCAGCACTCCATACCAAAATCTCTGGGAGGGGCTCCAGGCCTCAGCAGGTTTAAAGCTCCCCCAGATGATTCCACTGTGCAGCCACAGGTGAGAACCACTGGGCTAACTAAAACCCTGTCCTCTCTTCAGTTTCTGTTCCCCAGACAGAACTCCGTTGGAAGGGGCTGTTTCTCTCCCACAGCCCTACCGGAAATGGAACTAGAGGTGAGTAGGAGGCTTGCTCCCCGTGGCCACTTCCAGAACACTACAGCCATTTTCCCTACAATCTGACTTTCTAAATCTCAGGCAGCTTCTCAAACATGCCAGGACCTCTTGCATGCCTGTTTCTCTGCATTTGGGTTTTTTTTTTGTTTGTTTTGTTTTGTTTTTTTCCTGCAGTAAAGCTCTGTATCTTTTAGCCAGCTAAAAAAAAAAAGTTCTCGTTTCTTTAAAACTAATTTTATTGGTCATCTCACCCCTTCCATGAGTCTTCTTGGTCTCTCTAAGCTTAAAGGTATTCATCAAATGCTTCTCCCACAGCGCTTTCACCTTCCAGTGCTATTTTTAGTACTCATTACATTGCTAGTGAGGAATACTTTGTTACATACAAGGTGAGAAATTAGTGGCAGAAATAGGAAAATTCTGAGCACGTTAGTCTGCAGGGAACCCCAGTTCATCAAATGTGGTGCTAATAGAAAACTTAAAAGATAATGTTTTACACCCCCAAAATCTTTTCTTTTTTTTTTTATTTTTTTATTTATTTATTTATTTATTTATTTTTTTTATTATACTTTAAGTTCTAGGGTACATGTGCATAACGTTTATATCATGTATAACTCCCCAATGCAATCCCTCCCTCCTCCCCCCCCCATGATAGGCCCCAGTGTGTGATGTTCCCCTTCCCAAGTCCAAGTGATCTCATTGTTCAGTTCCCACCTATGAGTGAGAACATGCGGTGTTTGGTTTTCTCTTCTTGTGATAGTTTGCTAAGAATGATGGTTTCCAGCTGCATCCATGTCCCTACAAAGGATGCAAACTCATCCTTTTTGATGGCTGCATAGTATTCCATGGTGTATATGTGCCACATTTTCTTAATCCAGTCTGTCACAGATGGACATTTGGGTTGATTCCAAGTCTTTGCTATTGTGAATAGTGCCGCAATAAACATACGTGTGCATGTGTCTTTGTAGTAGAGTAATTTATAATCCTTTGGGTATATACCCAGTAGTGGGATGGCTGGGTCATATGGTACATCTAGTTCTAGATCCTTGAGGAATCGCCATACTGTTTTCCATAATGGTTGAACTAGTTTACAATCCCACCAACAGTGTAAAAGTGTTCCTATTTCTCCACATCCTCTCCAACATCTATTGTTTCCTGACTTCTTAATGATTGCCATTCTAACTGGTGTGAGATGGTATCTCATTGTGGTTTTGATTTGCATTTCTCTGATGGCCAGTGATGACGAGCATTTTTTCATGTGTCTGTTGGCTGTATGGATGTCTTCTTTTGAGAAATGTCTGTTCATATCCTTTCCCCACTTTTTGATGGGGTTGTTTTTTTCTTGTATATTTGTTTGAGTTCTTTGTAGATTCTGGATATTAGCCCTTTGTCAGATGAGTAGATTGCAAAAAGTTTCTCCCATTCTGTAGGTTGCCTGTTCACTCTGATGGTAGTTTCTTTTGCTGTGCAAAAGCTCTTTAGTTTAATGAGATCCCATTTGTCAATTTTGGCTTTTGTTGCCGTTGCTTTTGGTGTTTTAGACATGAAGTCCTTGCCCATGCCTATGTCCTGAATGGTACTACCTAGATTTTCTTCTAGGGTTTTTATGGTATTAGGTCTAACATTTAAGTCTCTAATCCATCTTGAATTAATTTTCGTATAAGGGGTAAGGAAAGGATCCAGTTTCAGCTTTCTACTTATGGCTAGCCAATTTTCCCAGCACCATTTATTAAATAGGGAATCCTTTCCCCATTTCTTGTTTTTGTCAGGTTTGTCAAACATCAGATGGCTGTAGATGTGTGGTATTATTTCTGAGGACTCTGTTCTATTCCATTGGTCTATTTCTCTGTTGTGGTACCAGTACCATGCTGTTTTGGTTACTGTAGCCTTGTAGTATAGTTTGAAGTCAGGTAGCGTGACGCCTCCAGCTTTGTCCTTTTGACCTAGGATTGTCTTGGCAATGCGGGCTCTTTTTTGGTTCCATATGAACTTTAAAGCAGTTTTTTCCAATTCTGTGAAAAAAGTCATTGGTAGCTTGATGGGGATGGCATTGAATCTATAAATAACCTTGGGCAGTATGGCCATTTTCACGATATTGATTCTTCCTATCCATGAGCATGGTATGTTCTTCCATTTGTTAGTGTCCTCTTTGATTTCACTGAGCAGTGGTTTGTAGTTCTCCTTGAAGAGGTCCTTTACATCCCTTGTAAGCTGGATTCCTAGGTATTTTATTCTCTTTGAAGCAATTGTGAATGGAAGTTCATTCCTGATTTGGCTCTCTGCTTGTCTGTTACTGGTGTATAAGAATGCTTGTGATTTTTGCACATTAATTTTGTATCCTGAGACTTTGCTGAAGTTGCTTATCAGCTTAAGGAGATTTTGGGCTGAGACAATGGGGTTTTCTAAAATACAATCATGTCATCTGCAAACAGGGACAATTGACTTCTTCTTTTCCTAACTGGATACCCTTGATTTCTTTCTCTTGCCTGATTGCCCTAGCCAGAACTTCCAACACTATGTTGAATAGGAGTGGTGAGAGAGGGCATCCCTGTCTTGTGCCAGTTTTCAAAGGGAATTTTTGCAGTTTTTGCCCATTCAGTATGATATTAGCTGTGGGTTTGTCGTAAATAGCTCTTATTATTTTGAGGTACGTTCCATCAATACCGAATTTATTGAGCGTTTTTAGCATAAATGGCTGTTGAATTTTGTCAAAAGCCTTTTCTGCATCTATTGAGATAATCATGTGGTTCTTGTCTTTGGTTCTGTTTATATGCTGGATTACGTTTATTGATTTGCGAATGTTGAACCAGCCTTGCATCCCAGGGATGAAGCCCACTTGATCATGGTGGATAAGCTTTTTGATGTGCTGCTGAATCCGGTTTGCCAGTATTTTATTGAGAATTTTTGCATCGATGTTCATCAGGGATATTGGTCTAAAATTCTCTTTTTTTGTTGTGTCTCTGCCAGGCTTTGGTATCAGGATGATGTTGGCCTCATAAAAGAGTTAGGGAGGATTCCCTCTTTTTCTATTGATTGGAATAGTTTCAGAAGGAATGGTACCAGCTCCTCCTTGTACCTCTGGTAGAATTCAGCTGTGAATCCATCTGGTCCTGGACTTTTTTTCGTGGGTAGGCTATTAATTGTTGCCTCAATTTCAGAGCCTGTTATTGGTCTATTCAGGGATTCAACTTCTTCCTGGTTCAGTCTTGGGAGAGTGTAAGTGTCCAGGAAATTATCCATTTCTTCTAGATTTTCTAGTTGATTTGCATAGAGGCATTTATAGTATTCTCTGATGGTTGTTTGTATTTCTGTGGGGTCGGTGGTGATATCCCCTTTATCATTTTTTATTGCGTCTATTTGATTCCTCTCTCTTTTCTTCTTTATTAGTCTTGCTAGCGGTCTGTCAATTTTGTTGATCTTTTCAAAAAACCAACTCCTGGATTCATTGATTTTTTGGAGGGTTTTTTGTGACTCTATCTCCTTCAGTTCTGCTCTGATCTTAGTTATTTCTTGCCTTCTGCTAGCTTTTGAATGTGTTTGCTCTTGCCTCTCTAGTTCTTTTAATTGTGATGTTAGAGTGTCCATTTTAGATCTTTCCTGCTTTCTCTTGTGGGCATTTAGTGCTATACATTTCCCTCTACACACTGCTTTAAATGTGTCCCAGAGATTCTGGTATGTTGTATCTTTGTTCTCATTGGTTTCAAAGAACATCTTTATTTCTGCTTTCATTTCGTTATGTACCCAGTAGTCATTCAGGAGCAGGTTGTTCAGTTTCCATGTAGTTGAGCGGTTTTGATTGAGTTTCTTAGTCCTGAGTTCTAGTTTGATTGCACTGTGGTCTGAGAGACAGTTTGTTATAATTTCTGTTCTTGTACATTTGCTGAGGAGTGCTTTACTTCCAATTATGTGGTCAATTTTGGAATAAGTGCGATGTGGTGCTGAGAAGAATGTATATTCTGTTGATTTGGGGTGGAGAGTTCTATAGATGTCTATTAGGTCCGCTTGGTGCAGAGATGAGTTCAATTCCTGGATATCCTTGTTAACTTTCTGTCTCGTTGATCTGTCTAATGTTGACAGTGGAGTGTTGAAATCTCCCATTATTATTGTATGGGAGTCTAAGTCTCTTTGTAGGTCTCTAAGGACTTGCTTTATGAATCTGGGTGCTCCTGTATTGGGTGCATATATATTTAGGAGAGTTAGCTCTTCCTGTTGAATTGATCCCTTTACCATTATGTAATGGCCTTCTTGTCTCTTTTGATCTTTGATGGTTTAAAGTCTGTTTTATCAGAGACTAGGATTGCAACCCCTGCTTTTTTTTGTTCTCCATTTGCTTGGTAGATCTTCCTCCATCCCTTTATTTTGAGCCTCTGTATGTCTCTGCATGTGAGATGGGTCTCCTGAATACAGCAGACTGATGGGTCTTGACTCTTTATCCCGTTTGCCAGTCTGTGTCTTTTAATTGGAGCATTTAGTCCATTTACATTTAAGGTTAATATTGTTATGTGTGAACTTGATCCTGTCATTATGATATTAACTGGTTATTTTGCTCATAGTTGATGCAGTTTCTTCCTAGCCTCGATGGTCTTTACATTTTGGCATGTTTTTGCAATGGCTGGTACCGGTTGTTCCTTTCCATGTTTAGGGCTTCCTTCAGGGTCTCTTGTAAGGCAGGCCTGGTGGTGACAAAATCTCTAAGCATTTGCTTATCTGTAAAGGATTTTATTTCTCCTTCACTGATGAAACTTAGTTTGGCTGGATATGAAATTCTGGGTTGAAAATTCTTTTCTTTAAGAACGTTGAATATTGGCCCCCACTCTCTTCTGGCTTGTAGAGTTTCTGCCGAGAGATCTGCTGTTAGTCTGATGGGCTTCCCTTTGTGGGTAACCCGACCTTTCTGTCTGGCTGCCCTTAAGATTTTTTCCTTCATTTCAACTTTGGTGAATCTGGCAATTATGTGTCTTGGAGTTGCTCTTCTGGAGGAGTATCTTTGTGGCGTTCTCTGTATTTCCTGAATTTGAATGTTGGCCTGCCCTACTAGGTTGGGGAAGTTCTCCTGGATGATATCCTGAAGAGTGTTTTCCAACTTGGTTCCATTTTCCCCCTCACTTTCAGGCACCCCAATCAGACGTAGATTTGGTGTTTTTACATAATCCCATACTTCTTGCAGGCTTTGTTCATTTCTTTTTCTTCTTTTTCTTTTGGTTTCTCTCTCGCTTCATTTCATTCATTTGATCCTCAATCGCTGATACTCTTTCTTCCAGTTGATCGAGTCGGTTACTGAAGCTTGTGCATTTGTCACGTATTTCTCGTGTCATGGTTTTCATCTCTGTCATTTCGTTTATGATCTTCTCTGCATTAATTAGTCTAGCTGTCAATTCTTCCACTCTTTTTTCAAGATTTTTAGTTTCTTTGCGCTGGGTACGTAATTCCTCCTTTAGCTCTGAGAAGTTTGATGGGCTGAAGCCTTCTTCTCTCATCTCGTCAAAGTCATTCTCTGACCAGCTTTGATCCGTTGCTGGCGATGGGCTGCGCTCCTTTGCAGGGGGAGATGCGCTCTTATTTTTGAATTTCCAGCTTTTCTGCCCTGCTTCTTCCCCATCTTTGTGGTTTTATCTGTCTCTGGTCTTTGATGACGGTGACGTACTGATGGGGTTTTGGTGTAGGTGTCCTTCCTGTTTGATAGTTTTCCGTCTGACAGAAGGACTGTCTGTTGGTCTGTTGGAGATTGCTTGAGGTCCACTCCAGACCCTGTTTGCCTGGGTATCAGCAGCAGAGGTTGCCGAAGATAGAATATTGCTGAACAGCGAGTGTACCTGTCTGATTCTTCCTTTGGAAGTTTCCTCTCAGGGATGACTCCACCCTGTGAGGTGTGGGGTGTCAGACTGCCCCTAGTGGGGGATGTCTCCAGCTAGGCTACTCAGGGGTCAGGGACCCACCTGAGCAGGCAGTCTGTCCGTTCTCCGATCTCAACCTCCGCGTTGGGAGATCCACGGCTCTCCCCAAAGCTGTCAGACAGAGTCGTTCGCCTCTGCACCGGCCCCCGCTGTTTTCCCTATTGGACCTCAGCTGTGGGCTGTCCCCAGAGGTGGAGTCTACAGAGACAGGCAAGTTTCCTTGAGCTGCTGTGAGCTCCACCCAGTTCGAGCTTCCCAGCGGCTTTGTTTACCTACTTAAGCCTCAGCAATGGCGGGCGCCCCTCCCCCAGCCTCGCTGCTACCTTGCGGATAGATCGCCGCAGACGGCTGTGTTAGCAGTGAGGGAGGCTCCGCGGGCGTGGGACCCTCCCGGCCAGGTGTGGGATATATTCTCCTGGTGTGCCTGTTTCCTTAAAGCGCAGTATTGGGGTGGGAGTTACCCGATTTTCCAGGTGTTATGTGTCTCAGTTCCCCTGGCTAGGAAAACGAATTTCCTTCCCCCTTGTGCTTCCAGGTGAGGCGATGCCTCGCCCTGCTTCAGCTCACGCTGGTCAGGCTGCAGCAGCTGACCAGCACCGATTGTCCGGCACTCCCTAGAGAGATGACCCCAGTACCTCAGTTGAAAATGCAGAAATCACCGGTCTTCTGTGTCACTCGCGCTGGGAGTTGGAGACTGGAGCTGTTCCTATTCGGCCATCTTGCTCCGCCCCTCCCAAAATCTTTTCTTTATTAAAGATAGTTACACTGTAGCTGTGGCTCTATCACAATTGCCATAAGAAAACTGTCATGAGATCAACACTATTAAAAGGACTTAGCTACTGAAGTACCAAATAGTCCCTTAGCAGATAACGGACCTACAGAATAAACACAAACTCGTGGGGCACAGTGGCTCATGCCAGTATCCCAGCACTTTGAGAGGCTGAAGTGAGCAGATCATAAGATCAGGAGTTCGAGGCCAGCCTGGCCAACATGGTGAAACCCCCATCTCTACTAAAAATACAGAATTAGGCTGGGCATAGTGGCTCACACCTGTAATCCCAGCACTTTAGGAGGCCAAGGCGGGGGGGGCGAGGATCACAAGGTCAGGAGTTCGAGACCAGCCTGGCTAACATGGTGAAACCCCATCTCTACTAAACAAAATACAAAAAATTAGCCAGGTGTGGTGCCGGGCGCCTGTAGTCCCAGCTACTCGGGAGGCTGAAGCAGGAGAATGGCGTGAACCCAGGAGGCGGAGCTTGCAGTAAGCCGAGATCATGCCACTGCACTCCAGCCTGGGCGACAGAGCGAAACTCCATCTCAAAAAAAAAAAAAAAGAAGAATAAACACAAACTCTACATATGGCAATTTACTGGATTTATTAAAATGACACAAACAGTGGGCTAATACATTTAACTCTAACTTTAACATTGCTCTAGGCTGGGCACAGTAGCATATGCCTGTAATCCCCAATACTTTAGGCTGAGGTGGGAAGAGCACTTGAGCCTGGGAGGTCAAGGCTGCAGTAAGCCCTGAACACGCCACTGCACTCCAGCCTGGGTGACACAGCGAGACCCGTCTTAAGAAAACAAAAACAAACAAACAAAAACACAAAAGAACACACTGCTCTATATGAAATAGTTTACTTTAATTGGTTTTTGGTTATTTATGCTATAAATAAGTCTTTTTTAAGAAAAAAATGTCACCTCTTCAGAGCTGAGCCAAAAGACCATGCCCTAGTCTCTAGTCTCGCCACAGGAAAATGTGAAACACAAACTACTTAATTGTGTATATAGTCACTAGGTTCTTCTTGATCTTACCTATAGTATGAAAAATAAAAAGATGTTTCTTTTAACTTATTCCTTTTCCTAACTCCAGGGCCCCATCTGTATAACTTAATCCAGATGTTCATATCACTGGCTTGGATAAGTATGAGCCAGCTAAACTGCATGTTATGCTGAAAACCTATACTTCATCTCTCTCACTTGATAAAAGAATAATATGCTTTTGGTGTACGTAGAAACGATCTTTATATATCTCTGTATGCATATTGCAAATATACAAATTCATTTTTCTTACCTACTTAAAACCTGGAAAGCCAGGTTTGGTAGTGTCTGCCTATGATCCCTAACTACTTGAGAATAGTAGTTTTCAAATTTAAGAAATCCTCATAAAAGAACTTCCAAAACTCTTGAGATTCAACCAACACAAGTTGGTCTGAAACAGAATTGTTTCTTCATGACACATGAATCCAGAGATATGAGTAGCTCTGAGCAATTTATGAACCAATTCTACAACTAGGGAACATATAGTAAAAGGTACTGCCAAAGCTAACAAAGGAAAAATATATTACACAAAACAAGCATTCCACTTGAATATTCAACCTTGATAAATTTAAAACAGTGTTATCTAGGCCAAATGATAAATTTATCAGAACCTGATTTTACTTTAAAATAGAGCCCTTTATTTTGACCTTTGATCCTTTCCCCATTGCTTGTTTTTGTCAGGTTTGTCAAAGATCAAATGGTTGTAGATGTGTGGTGTTATTTCTGAGGTCTCTGTTCTGCTCCACTGGTCTATATGTCTGTTTTGATACCAGTACCATGCTCTTTTGGTTACTGTAGCCTTGTAGTATAGTTTGAAGTCAGGTAGCATGATGCCTCTAGCTTTGTTCTTTTTGCTTAGGATTGTCTTGGCTATATGGGGTCTTCTTTGATTCCATATGAAATGTCAAATAGTTTTTTCTAACTCTGTGAAGAGTGTCAATGGTAGTTTGATGGGAATATCATTGAATCTATAAAGTACTTTGGGCAGCCAGGCATAGTGGCTCACGCCTGTAATCTCAGCACTTTGGGAGGCTGAGGTGGGTGGATCACGAGGTCAGGAGATCGAGATCATCCTGGCTAACACAGTTAAATCCTGTCTCTACTAAAAAATACAAAAAATTAGCTGGGCGTGGTGGCGGGCACCTGTAATCCCAGCTATTTGGGAGGCTGAGGCAGGAGAATGGCGTGAACCCAGGAGGCGGAGCTTGCGGTGAGCCGAGATCACACCACTGCACTCGGGGGTGACAGTGCGAGACTCCGTCTCAAAAAAAAAAAATTACTTCCGGCAATAAGGCCATTTTCACGATATTGATTCTTCCTATCCATAAGGATGGAATGTTTTTCCGTTTGTGTCCTCTCTAATTTTCTTGAGCAGTGGTTTGTAGTTCTCCCTGAAGAGGTCCTTCACATCCCTTGTTGGCTGTATTCCTAGGTATTTTAATCTCTTTGTAGTGATTGTGAATGGGAGTTCATTCATAATTTGGCTCTCTGCTTGCCTGTTCTTGGTGTAAAGGAATGCTTGTGCTTTTTGCACAATGATTTTGTATCCTAACAGGTATTTTATAAATAAAGATATCAATGGTCAAAGAAGCTAGGAAATTGCTGGCTTTAACAAAATTTACCAGCTTTACTTAACTGTGGGCCTCCAAAGCCTTTAGTGAGCTCACTTGCACAGCGACTCTCCCAGAGGGGTAGAGGGGCAGCAGTCTGCAAATCTGTACCACAGAGCCCTATTAATATCTCCCAGAGACTGTTTTATGACAAGCAGTTAGGGAAAGACTAGAATATATAGGTATCCCATACAAGTGGTTAGTAACACTCTCCTAGGGTCAATATCAACTTGACATGGCACAAAAACTAGATATAACCATGTGTTTATTGCCCAGGACTTCATATATTTGAATATGTGTGTCCCACTTACAGTGGGTGAAAGGAGGGAATAGGGGAGAGAAATAGAATGTGAATCTTCTGCCTCCGTTTCTTACACAACTGTTCCTAAAATCTGAAATCTCCATAGTTAGGCAGCTGAGCCGGAGACTTAGGCTGAGTACTGGGCTCACTGTTTATACTGTGATGGGAAATCTAGTAGACAAAGAAGCAGACTCATTCATTAACAGTGACTAGAGAATTCCCAGTTCCCCTACTCAGATCTTTGGTGACTAAGCTCCAAAAGCAGGCAAGAAGCTGACCTCAAGCAGCTCAGATGAAGACTGCCGATAGCAGCAGCATATTTTGGGACCAGGAAGTAACTACTGGCATTTGTACAGCAAGAGAAAGCTAGGAGGTTGGTTACAAAAGCCCTTTCAGACAGGTCTTCCACGCATTCAACCAGGTGACTCTCAAGCCCCAGGCGTGAACTAGCAGCTAGCAAATGCCTGCTCATTTTGTAGTGACAAAGTCCAGGTTTGCTGTTGGTGTGGAGCAGGAGCCTCATCTCATCAAGGTCCTCCTTAGGGGCCTGTGATGAAAGCCTCCATTGCAAGTGCAATGGATCTGCCGTCTGGCTATATACATAGACACTTAGACTCCAGTGGTGGTAACAGGAGGGGCCTTTAGGAGACAGACAGCAATTTGGGAGCTGGCTCTACTATTTACTAGCTATGCCACCTTGGTAACTTGCTTAGCCCCCGTATACTTCAACTTCCTTATCTGTAAAAAAGGGATAGTATTAGTACTGTATCTACCTCAGAGGGCTTTTGTGAGGATTAAACAGTGCACTGAAAGCACTTAGCACAAAGCCTGAATTATTGGAGATGCTCAGCAGACATAGCTAATAATTTGAATGAGAAGAAATTACAGCCAAGGAAAGGCTTAGGGCAAAACTAAGGTTTGGCATTAGATATACAGCAGGGACTCAATAAATACTTGTTGACGGTTCAACCAATATCTCTTAAGGCCAATGTTAGATCCTGGAAAGGAGTTCTCGCTGGTTTATATGCAGATCAGGAAGAAATGGGCTTTTTATTACCCTTCACACTAAAGCAGGAAGCCATACCTCATAGTATTTGCATCTCAAGTTGAGTGGATGCTAAAAACCATTTCATTCACTGAAAGAAGGACAAGCATGTGTTAAAAGTGGTTTCAGTGACTCATGAGTCCTGAGATGTCCCCATATGGCAGAATAGCTCTGAACCACCCAGAACAATGAAGTAGAAACAGGGACTGTCTACTGAGAAATTTCCCAACATTTTCTGCCAAAGATCAGAAAGGGTCTTAAAGATAGAAAGTTTCTTCAGCAGCAATTAACAAAAGGAAAGATCTGTAGCACCATATACCACACTCCATGGATTTACTGTTTCCTTCTCATTTTCAGCTCTGCAAAGTATTGATGAGTAAGGCCATAGTGGCACATGTAAATAAGGCAGAATTAATTTAGGGGTAAAACAGATCTTGGTGACATGCTCTCCCACTCCTGCTATTTCAGCTTTTTGTTCTGAGGAAAAGTACCATCCTAAAGAAAGTACCATAGTCCAAAACCATGGCACTAACCCCATGTTGATAACCATTTATTTTTCATTTATGTAGAATTAACACAGCTCCTGAAGTGCTGATGAAAATATAGGCACTCAGATTGCACATACTATACAGAAAAACCATGTCCTACCTCCAATCAGAGAGAGGCCCCTTCTTCTACTCTTCTCTGGGGATGAAAACAGATGTACCCCTGGACAACCAGAGTGAACTAGTATATGTATGCTTGGTGGCTTATTGAGAAAACTTCTTTTTCCACGTGAGGCTGGGGAGCTGGCTGGATGAGAATAATTAAACCACTCTCTGCTCTCTTCACAGGGTATCAGCTTGGGAATCTCATGAACCTGATCTGTGGCGATCAAACCCTTGCAAAGAAGCACAGCGATAGGACAACTTCCCTATCACCGAACAGTTTACATAAATCAAATATGTCTCCTACCTGTGATGGACAAGGTCTCGGAGGGAGCGCAGGTGGTGGGGGTAACAATCCTGACTTGGTAGCTAAAAAGAAAAACACATACTGTTAAGGATCACCCCTAAAAACAAACAACAAAAAACTCTTACGCTTGTTAACTTGGAATGGCAATGGCATTTGCATTTAACATCTTTAAGTTTTTACAATCCTTCTGAAGGCTTAAGAAAAAAGAGTACATGTTATTTCTAATCCCTTTTTCATTTTCATCCTAACCCAAACTCAAGTATTTATGTAGGCTGTTATGATTAAGATGACATAATAAAACTACAGAAAAGACACCTAAAACGCAGCATGGGAAAGGTGGTCAATTCCTCATTATTCTAATGTTATTTAGTTTCAAACAATCTAGGACAAAAGTCAGAAAGGGTCTTCTTTGATTTCTCTCCTATTTCTCCCCAGCTCTCAGCCACTACACTGCTCATTAGCTCAGTGAGTAGGCTACAGAAACTAAGGGAGCTGGAACCCAAATGAGGAAGCTTGGCCACCCTGTAAATGCTCCTGGGAATGGATCTGACAGCAGTGAGGGAAGCTGACAGTGATGGACTGAAATGATATTTAGAGATTCTTCAAAGACCTCAATTTCTTTTTCTCTCCCTAATATTTATTATCAGGGATATCTAAAGCTGTTTCCAAAATAATCTGGCCACATCTGAAGAATCTTTACAAAGTACCAGTCTAACTTGAAATTTTGTGAGATACAGAGAATACTGGGTTAAGCCAAGAACATCTGAATTGTACCTTAGCAGTGAAAATAAACAGCTGCTATGAAATTATAAATAAAGTTCATAATAGCACACAAGAAATAAGTTTAGCATTACACACTGGCAAGTTAAACCACATTCTTTACAAACTCCTTAGAAAAACACCATCATCCAAATAACTATATGTAGTTTATTTGCAAATTTGTACTATGCATTTGGACAATCTTCTGTGCCTTAAAAAATAAATCAGAACAATGTACCAAGAATATAAAAGATTTTGCAAATTACTTTTGATTTCCCTTAGCTAGCTGGATCAGACAAGCTAGAAGACGGAGTTTGGTATGTTCTACAAATGTAACTCAGGGTAATATCACAGAGATTTTCATTTTGAGCCAGTGCATGGATACGGTACAATCATGTGGGCCTATCTATGATTTCTCTCAATCTGTCTTTCATTAAAATTTATGAAACACATTGGTGGGTCAAAACTCCAGAGATGGTGAGACCCTGAACAGCTGTCAATAACAAAGCACACAGCAGGAGCGAATGCTGAAAGTCTTCAGGAATTATTCATCTCAGGGTTCCTACTCTTTAGATCCTCACAGATTGGACCTTTAAAATTAATTTACTTTCAAAATAAACGAAACAGGCCAGGCATGGTGGCTCATGCTGTAGTCCTAGCACTTTGGGAAGCCAAGGTAGGCGGATCCCTTGAGCTCAGGAGTTTGAGACTGGCATGGGCAACATGGAGAAACCCCTTATCTACAAAAAATACAAAAATTAGCCAGGCTTGGCAATGCACACCTGTAGTCCCAGCTACTTGGGAGGCTGAGACAGAAGGATCACTTGAACCCAGGAGTCGAAGCTTCAGTGAGCCATGATTGTGCCACTGCACTCCAGCCTGGGCAACAGAGTGAGAACCTGTCTCATTCATAAATAAATAAAATAAAATAAAATAAAATAAATCTATGCAAGCTTCTAAGGGAAAGGCGAAGCAATTGTATTAATGTGTGTTAAAACAACTCTTTATTAACAAAAAAGAGGACTATACAAGATATGATGAGCCATTTAATTAAATTGACTTCTGCTTCCAGCCAAGATGAAGTAACAAAAAGCAGATTTACCCACCCATTTAAAACAACCAAAGACACATAGAAAAAAAAAAAAAAAACATGAAACAACAGTTTTCAAGGCACTAGAAAACCAGGCAACAAAAGACAGTGACTCCTGAGAGAGAGAGAAACCAACCAGGTAAGCCCTGTGGCTGACTGTCCCTACTCACTGCCTTGAGAGTTATTAGAAACAGTATTTAGATCCTGATTCGAATCTCATTAAGTTCTTTTGTATGATTTAATTGTTTTAAAAGACAAACACCATGCTCTTGTAAAAGATGATGTGTGGGTCTATTTCTGAATATACTTTTAGATAAAAGCATGTCACCTACAACACCATTTATTAGGGTTTATCAGAAGCTGCCCCAAATATGAAGAAGAAACGGGGTAAAAGACTGAAGCCATTTAATATGGAATCCTGTTTTAGTTTCTCACAACTGAGCTTCAAGCAACAAAATAGTATCACAAGTATGTGTCCATTGTTCATTGTGAATCTCTCATTGTAAGAGTTGGCATAGGTTATTTTCCTCATTAAATTCTGAGAGCATTTTGGGGGGGGGAAGCCCCTACACTTCTATAAAAAATATTATACTTGACAGGATATCACTCTGTTGCCCAGGCTGGAGTGCAGTGGCATGATCATTAACACTGCAGTCTCAAACTCCTGGGCTCAAGAAATCCTCCCACCTCGGCCTCCTAAAGTGTTGGGATTACAGGTATCAGCTACTGTGCCCAACCATATTAAATAAATATTAAGAGCAGCTATGTTTCATCTTTTCAGTACCTTTGCCACATTTTTTATTTTTCCAGTCTTACCTAATTAGAATTATCTATTGTAAAAGTTGAATTTCAATGGTGATAATGGACATTCTTGTCTTTTCTTGATCTCAAAGGGGAGCATTTACTAGCTCACCATAAGGTACAGTGTGGTGTTTGCTGTAGGTATGTTGTAGATACCCTTTAACAGATTATGAAGGAGGTGCGGGCAGCGGGTAGTGGGCAGCACAGAGTGCAAGGCTCTTTTGTTCGGCTGAGGGGAGGGCCGTTGGCTGAGGCCTGTGGTACGCCATTTCAGTGAGGGGCTCCACTGCGGCTACCCTTGCTGCTTTTCTGAGCGCCACTCCCGCGGCTGACCCGACACACCAGTAGTGCAGCACCGATTCTTCTCTGGCTCTTGGGTGCTGCTCTGAGCAGTGTCACCCTTTACACCAGAAAGCTGGCGCACACTATGGGGAAAAAACAAAACAAGAAGAAAGTGGAGGAGGTGCTAGAAGAGGAGGAGCAGGAATATGTGGTGGAAAAAGTTCTCCACCGAGTGGTAAAGGGCAAAGTGGAGTACCTTCTAAAGTGGAAGGGGTTCTCAGATGAGGACAACACATGGGAGCCAGAAGAGAACCTGGACTGCCCCGACCTCATGAGTTTCTGCCATCACAGAAAAACAGCACATGAGACAGATAAATCAGAGGGAGGCGAGCACAAAGCTGATTATGATTCTGAAGATAAGGGAGAGGAGAGCAAACCAAAGAAGAAGAAAGAACAGTCAGAAAAGTCACGAGTCTTTGCTTGGGGTTTGGAGCCGGAGCAGATTATTGGAGCTACAGACTCCACTGGAGAGTTCATGTTCCTGATGAAAGGGAAAAACTCTGATGAGGCTGACCTGGTCCCTGCCAAGGAAGTCAATGTCACATGCCCACGGGTTGTCATATCCTTCTATGAGGAAAGGCTGATGTGGCGTTCCTACCCCAAAGAGGATGATGACAAAAAAGATGACAAGAATTAACTCTCCTGAGTACCAGCCCCTGTCACATCTGACTGTGGGTTTCAAGTGGGAAGGAAAGAAGTTCTACTTGTCTTGACACCACAGAGGTGGCTTGAGAAGATGCCCTTTGAAGAGCCAGTATTGTTTCTGTGCCCTGCAGCAGCCCAAGTGTTTTAAAGCCATTCCAAGCTGTATAGTTTGCACATCCATCTCAGTGGAAGGGAAGGGGGATAAGTGCTTCAAAGCAACCTTTTCTGCACTTTGGTGAGAAAAAGCAAAGGATCCTCTATGAAGGACAAAACTTGTAGAACTGGGTGTGTGGGAGAGCAAAAACATACCGTAGATAATCAAAGAGCATCTCCGCAATGCACAACTTTCTTCCCAATAGTGTTAACTCTGCATTTTTACAGCGTAGCACATGTGTAGTTTTTGGCTATTACTGGTGTATTATGTGGGACAGGGAGTAATGGGGAGGGGGGAAAGGAAGATGCATAGCATCATTTTGATTAAAATTTGGGGCCTGATAGGGGAAATGGTGAAGCAATGCAAAGAACAGAAAACTAATGATTTGCTTCTATGTCCAGAATATTTTACCTTTGAAAAAATGTCACTGGCACCATAAATACGGACTGAGAGATTGTTTAAAAGCTGTGAATGTCTGAAATCTATAAGCCAAGTGTTTCCTGCCTAAACTTAATGCACTTAGTCCCACAAAGGACTAAGCCAGTTAATAAGTTACCAGAGTTGCCATTTTGGAGATGGAAATTGACTGAGGAAGGAAGGTCTTTTATTGGAGAGTATATAGTACAAGCAGATCCTTCTGCTCAGAGGTACTAATTCCTGAAATTAGAAGACAATTTCTTTTCCAATAAGGAAGTTATGAATATCAGCTTGTTCACCCTAGCCACTGGCTGAGGTGTTGGGGTGGTAGAGGAGATGGTAAGACAGGAGGGAAAGTAAAGGGCCCATGCTCTTAGTTAGGAGAACTTTTGCAGCCATTCTCTTTTTTGAGCTTTGAACACTGAAACCACTGGTGGCAGGGTTCAGTCACTGATAGCACAAGTCTCACTGAATTGATTCAAGAGTTGAATGATTTCAAAACTCTTGGTCTCAGGAGAAGACTAAACTTTCATACTGGGCAGTGGTTCACTTTAAAACACACACACAAAAAAAACAAATAAAACCATTTTTTAAGAAATCCTAAGAAGTAACTGATACCCAAAATGCTCTGTCTTGAGTCGTGAGATCCATCAGTTCTTGATATCATGTAGACTTGAATCTAGAGCTACATTGTAAAATCTTTTTAGGCATGTGTTAGATTTCTTTGAAAACTTTGTTTGAATGTAAACTTCATACCACACCGTCAGTTTTTATCTTAATAAAACTACAGATTTATAATCCCTGAAAAGAAATAGATTATTATGAAAATTCCTATCCTTATTTTGAGACTTCTTTTCAGGATAATTTGTTGTTGGATTTTAATCGGAGCTATAACTCCAGCCACCAAGATGATAGTATGATTTTTTCCTTATAATTTGTTAATGTGGTAAATTACATTCCAGATTGTCTAATATTAAAACACCCTTGCAGACCTGGATAATCTCAACTTGGTCAGGTTTTTATATCTGCTAGATTTGGTTAGCTGATACTTTGTTTAGGATTTTTGCAACTATCTTCATGAGTGAGACTGGCAAGTGATGTCCTTTCTCATATGGTCCTCTGTTATGCTTCATTCAGGTGGACAGCACCAGCACCACCCACCCTACCATGCCCTGTTTATACTCTTAAATAGGTTGTATAAGATTGGAATTTTTTTCTTGAATATCAAGTAAAAATTTTCCCAGGAGAGCCACCTGAGCCTGGAGTTTTCTTTAAACAAGATTTTAAACTAATGATTCTACTTCTTGAATTGTCATAGGACTCTTCAGACTTTCTAATTCTTAAGTCGATTCTGATAAATGATATTTTTCTAGGCATTTATTCATTGTCTAAAATTTCAAATTTATTAGCATAAGGGTGTCCATACCCCTCTCTTATTATTTATTTTAATCTCTGCATGTGTAATTGTCTTTTTCCGTTTCTCATACTCAAGTTTTCCTTCACTAATCTCAGCTGGCATTTTGTCAGTTTTGTTACTCTTTTCAAAAAACCAACTTTTAACTTTTTTGAGCCTCTGTATTGTATGCTTGCTTTCTGTATTATTAATGCTGCTTATCTTCTTCCATTTACTTTCTTTGGGCATATCTTGTTCTTTTTCTACGTTAAATTGTTTGCTTAGTTCACTAATTTGTAGCTTTTATTTTCTAATATAAGCATTTAGGGTTATAAATTTTTTCCAAGTACCTCCTTAGTAGAATATCATAGGTTTTTATTTGTGATATTATCACTCAGTGCCAAAAGCTTCCTAATTTCCATTACAGTTTATTTTATGATGTCTAAAGTACGTCTTTTAGAATTTCCTTGAGAAGTCTATTAGTAGCAAACTTAGTTTATTTGACTGAAAAGTCATTTTTCCTCTCTTGAAAGAGGATTTAATTGGGTATAGAATTCTAAATTGACAGGTATTTTTTCCCAGCACATTGATGGCAACATTCCACTGCCTTCTGGTTTCCACTATTGCTATTAAGAAGCCAGCTCTCAGTCGAATCACTCTTTTGTTAGATAGACCATCTTCTCTCTGGTTGCTTTTAAGATCTCCTCTTTGTTTTTGGTACACTGAAATATCAAACTTTATCCTATGTCTGCACATGTATTTCTCTATCATCATTTTATTTTATCACTTTGCTTGAGCTTCACTAGAATTTCTGAACCATGTAGCAACCCATTAATTTTGGTCAACTCTCAGTGATTCTTTAAATGTTGTCTTTTTACCATTTTTCCCTCCCCTCTCCTTCAAGAGCTCTCTAACTGTACTGTGTTCTAGATAGTTTTCTACGATCTACTGTCCAAGTAACCCATTCCCTCTTTAGCTGTTCTTAATGTCTAACAAAATCCAGTCTTCAAGTTTATTTTATGGAATTGTTCTTTTCTAGAAGTTCTATTTGGTCTTTTTGAAAATGCTTTTTCATTTTTATAATTTCTTGGCCACTCATTTTCTTCCTCTTTTCTTTCAACATATTTATATAATTTCAATATCTGAGGGCTTTGTATTTCCTGTTTGTTCTTGCTCATTGTGCTTCATGTCCTACTGTGTTTAGCAACCTGTGACTCTGAATTCATATTCCTTGAAACTTTATCTATAGGAAAACTTTGAGGCATGTGGAAAGTGAATTCCTCTTCCCTCTATTGCTTCTGCCAGAAACCTGAGGGTACTATCAACCTGGGACCACTTTAAACTAAAATCTTGGCTTGATACTGTGTAAAATTCCTCATTTCTGCTATATGACCCAACGTTTTATTAAATGTCCTATCCAAAGACTTTTGAGTATAGATAGCAGTTCAAATACATGCAACTAACCTCACTCTTAACTCATTAACACAAAAATGAAGAGAACTGTTTAAGCGCTCTTGTTTAAGTTTGGAACTGGGAAAACAGATGAGCAAGTGATAGCTGACTAGACAGATCTGAGAAAGCAGGGAGCAACCAATTTGTACCACAGAAGCTCCCAAGTTCTCAGGAATTGGTGGCATCAAACTCCTTTGAATGTAGGGGTAAAACGAGGAAAGCAATAAAAACCTAAAGCCTTGAACTAATAGTGGATTTATTTCCTATCCTTCAGGAAAAGGGTATACTTTGACAAGACCCTTCAGGATCTGGTTCTAGCTATTCTTTATGCTGTTTTTGGCTTCAGGGGCCCTACTCTTATAGTCCCCTCTGCTGTAGTATCTATGCCTTATATCTGTCTCACCTGATAACTCAAAATACAGTATAAGTGATCAACAAATATTTCTTTAAACTATCTTAAGATCTATAGGATTATGTTCCATCCTCACAAAAACAAAAAGAAAAAAAAAAATGACTGATCGAAGCAGTTTAGGAGCAGTTAGATCCTGAGATTTTCTCCCACATTCTGCACAGTTTCAGCATGTTTCTCACTCCAGCAAAATGCTAGATATAGTTTTCTTTTCAGGGAAGGCACCAGGCCCAGATGAAGGCATGAGGGCCGTGCTGAAAACAGACAGATTCAGTAAAAATATGCACTTTGGATGCTGAGATTCTTCCAGCCTTCTTCCCTTCTGCTCCCGGACTGCTGCTTCCTTCCAAAGACTAGCAGAATGTGTTCCAGAGAATCAGATCAGCCAGGAAGAGACATCTAAAGAATTGATATCAAGGGATCTCCAACAGGATGGCCTGGCCAGACCATTCTACCATGAAGCCAATAGCTGGCAACTTCCATCAATTTGCTCATATATTCCAACCAACTTTTTATCCTTCATTATTAAATATAAGTGGATGACTTAAGTATTACCAGATATCTGCAGAAAATGTTCTAACCTAAGGTAGGGATCAATAAAAACAGGAAGAAGTGACCCCAAAGAAATAGACTAGACCTTTACTAGGAGAAAATGTTAAAATATATATTATTAATATCATCAGAATGATCATTAAGTTTATTCCAGAAACATTTAAACACTAACTATGTGGGAGGTATTGTTCAAGGTATTGGGAAAATATCCATGAGAAAAGCAGGGAAAAAAAGCTACACCCTTATGAAGCTCATATTCTACTGAGAAAAGAGACAATGGGGTAGGGAGTGACAGATAAAATTTTAACTAGAGTCATCAGAGAAAGTCTCAATAAGACATAAGATATGCTATTTGCTAAGATGAAATAATGGGATGGTATTTAAAAAGAACATTCAGAAAACAAAACAAAAAAAGAATACTTGGAAATTAAAAGTAAGATAGCAGAAAGAGAATAGAAAGGTCAAAAATAATCTGAGGAAATCTTCCAGAAAGTAGGGTAGTAGCCAAATAAAAGATCCACAAAGAGAAACAGAGAAAACGGCAGGAAAAATAATCAATTAAATGGTTCAATAAAATTTCCCAGAAATGAAGAATATGAGTTTCTAAATTTAAAGGACCCACTGAATACCCAGGACAATGGAAGAAAACAGACTCATGACAAGGTATATCATGAAATTGCAAAGTACTAGAGTCAAAATAATTTACAAGTTTTCAGCAGGGCATGGGAGAAAAGAGCAAGTCATATACAAAGGATCAGATGTCCAAACGGTTTTAGACTTCTTCATATATCATTAGAAGCTAGAATCCATTGGCACAATTCCATCAAAATTCTAAAGAAAACTTATTTCCAACTGATGACTGTATATCCAAAACTAGCAGCCTGCATGATGATACAATTAAATACATTTTTAGACATTCAGGGTCTCAAATTGAGCTCCATGCACCCTTTCTAAGGAAGCTACTAAAGGATATGTTTCACCAAAACAAGAGAGTAAACCAAGAAAGAGAAAGACACAAGATACAGTATAAAAGTAATCCAACATGGGAAAAAGAGGAAGGGAATCCTTGGATGACAGTGTAGGGAGATCCCATGATGAAAACTATGTACCAGGCATTGAAGACAATCAGTTTATATTTCTTCAAAAAGCTGAAATTGACAGAACACCTGAGGTGTGAGAATTTCGTAAGAGGAACTCTGGAAAATTGAAGATGTCTGTGGTTGAATCAAGGGCAAGTTGATTATTCACTCCAAGGCAAACAAAAACCTGTGCAAGTAAAAAAAGTAACTAATTTACTATATGGCTTACATGACCATAACAATAATACGAACACTAAATATTAAGCTAACCAAAATTATAATACAGCTATCGGAAGGGTGGAGAAAGATACTGGGGGAGGGAAGATGATGGCAGAAATTGAAGTCTACAAGAAGTTACACAAATGTGTTATTTAGAACTACGAAGGAAATACCAAAATAATCAACATTTTAAAACCCTGCAGCAGAGTGCATTCTCCTAAGTCTTGGAGTTCTATCAATGGCCTTGGAGGAACTTCTCAGACTTCAGTTTGTCCCCTCAGTTCAGCATGGAGCCCTGGGCCTTCCCTTTACAATATCAGGATATCAGCTATGATTATTTACTTTTCCAGCTCTCTTTCCCGAAGTCATTTCCACTGACCCTCAGTCAAGAAAAAGGAAAATTAAGAGTACTCATTCATTTCACTTTGCTCTAGATCTAGGGTCTCGATGAGAAATCTCAAGATTTGCCTACTCACACACACGGCTTCTGCAGGGAAGCAGGCAGAGTCGGAAGTGCACCCAAAGCCTTAGGACTTCCCTCAGTTGCCACTTTTTCCAAAAAAAAAAAAAAAAAAAGCATTAGCTCATGCATTTTTCCTTGTTCAGTCACTGCTGAGAAATCTCTTCCTTGTATTTATAATTTTGTGTTCCTTTCCTTTAATGGTGGGATACATTAATCTAGCTGCATTCTATCAATTTTGTCTAATTTATCTTTTTGTCTCCCACAGCACCTAAACACACTACCTTATGTTTAGTAGGCACTCGCACAGTGGTTGAAAATTGGAATTAAATTTAATTTAAAAATCTTCTCTTACAATATTTTCAGTCCACTCTTGACTTAAAATTGGATCCAAATATTTTATCCAGTATGCCCTAATCAGTCAAAAGAAAAAGCACACCTTCATGCAAAGTGAAATTTTAAAAATATTTTGATCACATGGTGGAAGGCAAAGGAAAAAAAAGAAAAAAAAAAAGCTGAATAGTGTACATTTGCAAAAGATGACAATGTACTTGTTAATAGTAAAGAGTTGCCTTCCTGGGAGGGAAAAGAAGGCAAGAAGACGGGAGGAGAATGTTGTTCCCACATACTTTAACAAGTGACCATACTTGTCAAGCAATTGCAGGTTTATTCATGAAGTGTTATAGTTAATAAAGTGGGATACTAGTTATTAGCAAGGCTTTGTCCAGGCAAAAGTTTTTATAAGTGTAATCCAAAGGAAAATAATAAATACCCCAATCCTGAAAACCACATTAAAAACTTCAGGAAAAGAAACTGTCATTTAATCCTAAAATCAGAAGACAGACTAATAATTTCTAGTGTTTAAAACAATTTCTTAAGTTTACTGAAAGACATGCAGATTCTGATACTGATCTATTGGATCTCTCCTTCCTGGTATCTTCATCCAAAACTCTAACCTCTAACAATTTTTATCCTCTTATTTAATTATGCTTAGAAATTTCTAGGTAAAACATTATTCATAAACATTACTATTCACTAATTTCCTTCAGATTTTTACATAGCCCCTAATCAATAACTAAATGAAAACACATTCCAACTTATTGAGTGGAAATAAAGCAGCAGATGTGGCCACTGAAAGCTTCAGGAACAGAAACTCGGTTCTTCAGGGGAACAAAACTTGGAATAACTTCAGCTGTGGAAAGGGGCTCCCATCCCCCCTAACTAGGAATATTTTATGTGAAGAAAATAAAAGCATTCAAATACCAAAGGGGGGAAAAACACTCAAGGAATGGAAAACGTTGAAAGAAGCCTCCCAGTGGGACCTATACTTTTAAATATCAATCAAGTAAAGAGCCACATGCAAAGCTTTAAGGATTTCATCAGTAAGGACCATTCCTCTTCTTGGCAAGTTCATAAAAATGGCTGTTTCTCTGTAACAGAAATTGTTCATTCTTTCTCTCCTTTCTAATCATAAAAGCATGTATGACCTCATACATATCTCTTGATCACCAGCATACACAGTGATGGGCATGTACATCATATACACCTGTGTATGTAACAAAATGTTTGCCAAGAACACCTTTCCAGAAATACCTGCCTCTATCCCCTGATGACCACACATCACCCCCCAAAATATAAGTTCATTTAATTCTCTATGGAACAGAATATACTTTTTCACCAGTTAAAAGAGATTAACTTACACATGCCTTGTAACTGTTCAACAAGGAAAATATTAATGACTGAGTTTAGAAAAGTAGTGAGATCAAATCTGATTCTTTCACTTTACAGATGAGAAAATTAAGACCTGAAGAAATAAAATGACCTTGCCAAGGACACAAGGCTACTATCGAGCAGTAATCAGGATCACATTTTGAACCTACAGGGCAGGTAGAGCGGAAAAATGCAGAGATGGAGAATAAACAGCTAGACAGAGGGTATTCTACATTCAGGGAGTAAGCATGACAGAAGGCTTCAAAGCAAAAAAGTATTGCAACCTCAAGGAGCTCAAAGGATCCTACTGAACATGCTACAAACCACAAATGAAGTAAATAAGATAATATATACTATCTAAAAAACATGCCATTATAGCAAATACTTAGACTTCTGAGTCATGGGATTACCTCTTTGCAAGATTATGTATGACTCCCCTGTGTTTAAAAACATCTAGTACTAGCATAAAAATAAACATAAACCAACAGAACAGAATGTAGCATCCAAAAATAAGGCCTTACATTTAACAGACAAGTGATTCTCAGCAAAGGTGCCAAGGCAACAGGAAAAGGAGAGTATTTTTTGACAAATAGTGCTGGGAAAACTGGATATTCATATACGAAGAGATGAACTTAGATCTTTACCTCACACCTTATACAAAAATTAAATCAAAATTGATTCAAGATCTTAATGTAAGAGCTAAAACTATAAAAATTTTAGAAGAAAACAATAGAAAATCTTCAAGACCTTGGGTTAGGCAGACTTCTTAGATATGACACCAAAAGCACAATCCAAAAAGGAAAAAATTTAACATTACACTTTGTAAAAACTCAAAACTTCTGCACTTCAAAACGTATCATTAAGAAAACAAAAAGACCTCAGCCCAAAATCTCCTTAAGCTGATAAGAAACTTCACCAAAGTCTCAGGATACAAAATTAATGCGCAAAAATCCCAAGCATTCTTATACACCAGTAACAGACAAACAGAAAGCCAAATCATGAATGAACTTCCATTCACAATTGCTTCAAAGAGAATCAAATACCTAGGAATCCAACTTACAAGGGATGTAAAGGACCTCTTCAAGGAGAACTACAAACCACTGCTCAGTGAAATCAAAGAGGACACAAACAAATGGAAGAGCATACCATGCTCATGGATAGGAAGAATCAATATCGTGAAAATGGCCATACTGCCCAAGGTCATTTATAGATTCAATGCCATCCCCATTAAGCTACCAATGAGTTTCTTCACAGAATTGGAAAAAACTGCTTTAAAGTTCATATGGAACCAAAAAAGAGCCCGCATTGCCAAGACAATCCTAAGTCAAAAGAACAAAGCTGGAGGCATCACGCTACCTAACTTCAAACTATATTACAATGCTACAGTAACAAAAACAGCATGGTACTGGTACCAAAACAGAGATATAGACCAATGGAATAGAACAGAGTCCTCAGAAATAATACCACACATCTACAACCATCTGATCTTTGACAAACCTGACAAAAACAAGAAATGGGGAAAGGATTCCCTATTAATAAATGGTGCTGGGAAAATTGGCTAGCCATAAGTAGAAAGCTGAAACTGGATCCTTTCCTTACTCCTTATACGAAAATTAATTCAAGATGGATTAGAGACTTAAATGTTAGACCTAATACCATAAAATCCCTAGAAGAAAACCTAGGTAATACCATTCAGGACACAGGCATGGGCAAGGACTTCATGTCTAAAACACCAAAAGCAACGGCAACAAAAGCCAAAATTGACAAATGGGATCTCATTAAACTAAAGAGCTTCTGCACAGCAAAAGAGACTACCATCAGAGTGAACAGGCAACCTACAGAATGGGAGAAACTTTTTGCAATCTACTCATCTGACAAAGGGCTAATATCCAGAACCTACAAAGAACTCAAACAAATTTACAAGAAAAAAACAAACTACCCCATCAAAAAGTGGGCAAAGGATATGAACAGACATTTCTCAAAAGAAGACATTCATACAGCCAACAGACACATGAAAAAATGCTCATCATCACTGGCCATCAGAGAAATGCAAATCAAAACCACAATGAGATACCATCTCACACCAGTTAGAATGGCAGTCATTCAAAAGTCAGGAAACAACAGGTGCTGGAGAGGATGTGGAGAAACAGGAACACTTTTACACTGTTGGTGGGATTGTAAACTAGTTCAACCATTATGGAAAACAGTATGGCGATTCCTCAAGGATCTAGAACTAGATGTACCATATGACCCAGCCATCCCATTACTGGGTATATACCCAAAGGATTCTAAATCATGCTGCTATAAAGACACATGCACACGTATGTTTATTGCGGCACTATTCACAATAGCAAAGACTTGGAATCAACCCAAATGTCCATCAGTGACAGACTGGATTAAGAAAATGTGGCACATACACACCATGGAATACTATGCAGCCATAAAAAAGGATGAGTTTGTGTCCTTTGTAGGGACATGGATGCAGCTGGAAACCATCATTCTCAGCAAACTATCACAAGAACAGAAAACCAAACACCGCATGTTCTCACTCACAGGTGGGAACTGAACAATGACATCACTTGGACTCGGGAAGGGGAACATCACACACCGGGGCCTATCATGGGGAGGGGGGAGGGGGGAGGGATTGCATTGGGAGTTATACCTGATGTAAATGACGAGTTGATGGGTGCTGACGAGTTGATGGGTGCAGCACACCAACATGGCACAAGTATACATATGTAACAAACCTGCACGTTATGCATATGTACCCTAGAACTTAAAGTATAATAATAATAATAATAATAATAATAATTGAGTATATATGAGATAAATGCTTATAAGTAAACTTTGTATATAATTAAAAATCTTAAAATCACACAAAAAAAAGAAAACAAAAAGACAAGTCACAGACTGGGAAAATATTTGCAAATCATCTATCCGATAAAGGATTTGTATCCAGAATATATAAAGAATTACAGAATATACAACTCAACAATAAGACAAACACTCAATTTTTTAATGAGCATGATTTGAGTAGACATCTGATATGGTTTGGCTCTGTGTCCCCACCCAAATCTCATCTTGTATCTCCCATAATTCCCATGTGTTGTGGGAAGTCGCTGGTGGGAGATGACTGAATCATGGGGGCAGGTCTTTCCCATGCTGTTCTCGTGATAGTGAATGGGTCTCACGAGATCTGATGATTTTCAAAATAGGAATTTCCCTGTACAAGCTCTCTTCTCCTGTCTGCCACCATGTGAGACGTGCCTTTAGCCTTCTGCCATGATTGTGAGCCTTCCCCAGCCATGTGTAACTGTAAGTCCAACTAAATCTTTCTTTTGTAAATTGCCCGGTTTTGGGTATGTCTTTATCAGCAGCGTGAAAACGGACTAATACAACATCTCATCAAATAAAATACAGGAATAACTAATAAGCACATGAAAAGATGCTCAACATCATTAATCATCGGGGAATACAAATCAAAACCACAATGAGATGTCACTTCACACACACTAGGATGTAGGATAATCAAAAAGATAATAAGTGTGGGTGAGGATATAAAGAGTAACCCTCATACATTTCTGATGTGAAGGTAAAATGGTGCAGATACTTTAGAAAACACTTTGTCCATTTCTTAAAAAGTTAAACATAAATTTACCACATACCCAGCAATTCCACCCTTACATATCTAGCTAAGAGAAATGAAAACATATGTTCACACAAAGACTTGTATTCAAATATTAATGGCAGCATTATTCATAACAGGCAAAAAGCAGAAACAATTCAAATGTCAAACTGAAGACTGGATAAACAAAATGTGATATAGCTATATAATGGAATACTATTCAGCAATAAAAAGGAATTAAGTACTGATACATGATACAACATGAATGAACCTCAAAAGCATCATGCCAAGTAAACAAAGTCAGACAAGAAAGACCCCATATTATAGATTGGGTTTATATAAAGTGTTCGGAAAAGGAAAATCTGCAGAAACACAAAATAAGTTAGTGGTTGCCTGGGGCTGGGCATGGGGATTAACTGTAAACAGGTATGTGGAGTATTATTGGGTGCTGAAAATGATCTAAAACTGGGTTATGGTGAAAGTTGCACTATTTGATAAATTTACTAGAAATCATTAAATTTTACACTTAAAATGGATAAACTTTATGATCTACATACCTCAATAAAGTTTTTGTTGAGCTAAGGGTAGAAAAAAGTATAATTAATAATGTGGGGGAAGACAGATATGAAACAAGATGGGACACAGTCGATAACTGTTGAAGTCGGATGTTCAGTATACTATTTGTCCTATATTCTTGCTATATTTAGAGTTTTTAATAATAACTTCATTTTTGAAATTTAAAAAAGCAAATAGATATATTCCTAGGATTTCCAAGTATCTATGAAGGCAAAACCTCCTATTCTATCTCCCTGAAGTACCTCAGAGAAATCTACTAACATTTTAAATCACATAAAAGGAAACACAGGAAAAAAAAACACATTAGAGTGCCTTGCAAAGGTTGCCATATTCATTCTTTAATACATCCTTTAACTTTAGATATTTAGTGTTTCTGCCCATAGAAAAGTAGTAGGGTGTGCCCCCCAAATTAATTTAATGTAGATTGCTTTCTTTGATACCAAATCTGCTGCAACAAAGATTTGAACAAAGATTTCCCATCTTCGAAAGATTCTGGGCAGGATGCGGGGGCTCACACCTGTAATCCCAGCACTTTGGGAGGCCGAGGCAGGTGGATCACGAGGTCAAGAGATCGAGACCATCCTGGCTAACACAGTGAAATCCCGTCTCTACTAAAAATACAAAAAAATTAGCTGGGCGTGGTGGTGGGTACCTGTAGTCCCAGCTCGGGAGGCTGAGGCAGGAGAATGGTGTGAACCTGGAAGGCGGAGCTTGCTGTGAGCAGAGATCATGCCACTACACTCCAGCCTAGGAGACAGAGTGAGACTCCATCTCAAAAAAAAAAAAAAAACTAAACTAAAAACTAAAAACAAAAAGATTCTGATGGAAAACAAAGCTATTATATTGCCTGGCTCTTAGTCTCCTCATCAGTAATATGTGAGAGTTGGCCAAGATGACATTCAAGTTCTCTTTTAGCATTGACACTTTATGATTCTAAAATTTATCCATGTTTACTAATGATTTGCTCCAGACGACCACCAGAGTAAATGCCAGAGAATAGGCAAGTAGGCAAAGTAAAAGAAAACTTTATTTACAAGCCAATGTGAAGGAGGGGCGAGGTTCACCGGTCTCTGGCGGTGAAGGCCGATGAAGTTGCTCCGCGGTTCTCGGAGGAGGTTCCTGGGTCCCGCCTACGACGAGGGGCCGAGGAAGTTCGCACCGCGCCCCGGTGGGGAGCGGCTTTTATGTCCTGGGCCCGGGAGTGGGCGGGACATAGGCGGGTCGGGGGCTGGGCGGTAGGCGTGGCTAGGCGGCTTCCGGTTTTTCTCCGTCGGAGGTCGGGTTGCGCCTGCCCAGTCGACCCGTGTCTTTCCCGGGCGCGGGAAAGTTAACAATGAAGAACCCGGAAATGCGCCATTTTAGTCCCTTTGTTCTTTTTGTTCCCTCCCTCCCTCCCTCCGTCCAGACAACTAATAACTCCTTTTTCCTGCACCATAGGATACGCAATAAGGGTTAACTAGGTCCTGGAAGGACACATGGGCAGACTTAAGTGACAAAAATGCATGAGATTCAATCTTGGTCAAAGATGGGTCTCTGGTTTCTTCTCTCATATTACATTTACATAAATGCAATCCTAAGTATTTTACTATAAAACTCTTAGGTTGGGTGAAATCACTAATTGTGTGTCTGTATACGTTTTCAGGTAAATCAAACTAAAATTTCAATAAGTACACAGCTTTTTTCCAGAATTAGTTAGTACTCATTCACTAGCAGCTGTTTCCATCACACTTTCATTAGAGTTGAATAATGTGGTGTGGGGGGGAGAGAGAGAATATGAATATGTGTTAGGAGGAAGGCAATCTACAAAAAGAGTCTATCATCTTGGAAATGGCTCTTTCCTACATCTATCTATCTATCTATCTATCTATCTATCTATCTAATCTATCTATCTATTGACAAAGTCTCACTCTGTCGTTGCCCAGGCTGCAGTGCAGTGGCATGATCTCGGCTCACTGAAACTTCCACCTCTCAGGCTCAAGCCTCAGCCTCCCGAGTAGCTGGGATTAGAGGCACGCATCACCACATCTGGTTAATTTGTGTATTTTTAGTCGAGACGGGGTTCTCCATGTTGGCCAGGCTGGTTTTGAACTCCTGACCTCAGGTGATCCACCCGCCTTGGCCTCCCAGGGTACTGAGATTACAGGCATGAGCCACTGCGCCTGGCCACTACCATTATTTTTTAAAATGTGACATACTGTCAGACCAACTGCTAAGCCTTCGACATTTCAAAATGACTTTGTAATGACAACTTCTCCACACCAAAGTTCCTTGCTTATGCCACAACCTTTTGCAATCTGGCTTAACCCTACCACCCTAATAATGGGACTGTTCTCCTAAGATTTCCCAAAGACACTGTCTACAAACTCCTTCTCCACCAGTCTCCATTTTTCTTGGCCAGCCAGCCAACTTGAATCTTCCAGTCTCTACTTCCTTCCTGTAACACACTCCTTCCTCCCCAGGCACTCCAGGCCACGGTACTGTGTCCCTTACTGAGCTAATATAATCACATGGCTTCGGGTTCAGTTCCACCAGAAATTTGGTGTTTACATAGCAGGTCCTGAAGAGTTTTGAGTAGGGAGGTGATCACAGCTGTGCTTGCAGAAAATAATCCTGTTGCCTCATGAAGGAAAGAACAAAGCAAGCAAGCCAAATTTGAGGCTACTATAGTTGACTCCCAGGAAGCTAGTAATAAGAAGTAAATCAAGACAGATGTCCAAAAAGAATCAATAGAATTTGACTGAAAAGTCGTATCCTTCAAAGTTTAGCTCACCAGCACTGTGCACCCCCTGCCCACAAATCCACTGATCATTCTAGTTATCAAACTCAAAACCGTTCTAACAATCACACACAACTGAGACACTGATTGGCAGAGTTTGGGGGCATATCCATATTCCTCTTGGGATTCTCCAAAGTGCCAAGTACCCAGTAAATGCTCATTAAATACTGGTTGAATAAGACACTATTCTGGTCACCATTACTGAGGTCTATTTCAGTTTTCATATAATTCTATAAATTCAGATGCATATAAAGAATTTACTGATGTACTGAAAATTATATTGTTTATGATCTCCTTCAGCTCACAAGCTTCATGATAGTCACAAACTAAATGTCCAACAATAGGAAAATGCTTAAATAAACCATAGTCCCAATCAATAAAGGTAGAAAAAATAAAATAAAGTATCACTATTTTGCAACTACTGATGAAATAATGGATCTAAGCAGTGGTTTGCTGGAAAAAACTCATGCCAGCTTGTGAGAGCCAACTGTGTGCATCTGTTCCAACCTCCACATTCAGTAACACATCAGTAGGAATGAAATTAGCCGTGGCAGGAGTGTTTACACCATAAAAATTGGCAAGTGGCCGGTTGTTAAACATCTGCTGACACACCACTGGATGTAGGCAATGATGATCAATAGCTGATAAAACCATTATTTGAAAGGTTGCTGGGATCTTTATCATAACACATGAATCAGGCTAATACTAGGTAAATCCACTAATCAATCAAACATCACAAAAATAAAGGCATTAGATACTAGAGATCTCTTAATGTGGTGCAGTAAGAAGTACACAGCATCTCTAGGTAGTATTCTTGTCAAAAATCTAAACTAACTCTAATCAAGCCTAGACCTACCTATCATTTTCTAGGAAATACAGGGGATGGAAGAACAAACAATCAGCAAAATACAGAATGTGGAAAAAGTCTACAGGGTAGATGATTTTTTATGAATAAATGAATAGCAAAGAGAAAAAAAAAGACTGAGAGAAGAACCTATTGGTTAAGAGACTTAAGATATACCAAAACAAGTGCAATGTGCATGTAGCCCTTGTTTGAATTCTGATTGGAACAAGCTAAGTATAAAAAGACATACTTGAGACAATTCAGGAAATATGAACACTGGCCAAATATTAAATGATATTAAAGAATTATTGTTACCTGACAAAGGTATTGTGCTCAAGTATTTTAAGACCTTATCTCCTAGAGAGATATATAAAGAGTTTATATATAAAATTATATGATATTTGGGATTTGCTTCAAAATAATCTGGAGTGGAGGTTCTCAACTTTTACATAAATTTGAAGTTTTTCATAATAGTTTTAATAGAGTAGCCAGCATATAGATGATATATAAAAGAAATATAAAATTATCAGTACTGACATGGTTATCTCCAAGAAATAATGTATAATATATATAAAAAAGGCATGAAGAAAACATGCATAATGTGATGAAAATTATTTTAAAGACGATTTAGAATTGTATCAAAAAGAATAAAACTTTTAGGAATACATGTAACAAAAGAAGTGCAAGACTTACATACTGAAACATCGTTGAAAGACACTTAAAGACCTAAATAAATACAAAAACATCCTGTATTCATGCACTGGACAACTTAATGTTATTAAAACAGCAATACTAACCAAACTGATAGACAAATTCAATGCAAGCCCTACCAAAATCCCAGCTGACTTTTTTGTTTTTGCAGAAATTGACAAGCTGATCATAAATTTCACGTGGAAATGCAAGGGACTCAGAATAACCAAAACAATCTTGAAAAAGAATAAAGCAGGACTCATGCTTCCCAATTTCAAAACTTACTATAAATCTACAATTATCAAGACACTGTGGTACTGGCATGAGGACAGACCTATAGACCAACGGAACAGAACTGAGAGTCCAGAAATAAATCCTTATATTTATGGTTAATTGATTTTCAACAAAGGTGCCAGGAAAATTAAATGGAGAATTAATAGTCTTTTCAACAAATGGTACTGGGACAACTGTATATCCACATGCAGAAAAATGAATTTGGACTCCTATCTCAGGCCATATAAAAAAATTAACTCAAAACAGAACAAAGACCTAAAGGTAAGACCTAAAACTGTAAGACTTTTAGAAGAAAAGAGGAGTGTTTGTGACCTAGAGTTAAGCAATCGTTTTTAAGATATGACAGCACAAGCACGAGCAACAAAAGAAAAATACATAAATTAGACCTCATCAAAATTAAAAACTTTTATGATTCAAAGGACATCATCAAAAAAATGAAAGGACAACCACAGAATGAAGGAAAATATTTGTAAATCAAGTATCTGTAAAGGAAATTTTATGCAAAATATATAAAGAACATTTACAAATCAACAATAAAAAGACAACTCAATTTTTAAATGAGCAAAGATTCTGAACATTCTCCAAAGACAACATAAATATGACCAATAAGTGCATGAAAAGATGTATAACATCATTAGCCATTAGAAAATGCAAACCAAAATCACAATACCACTTCATGCGCACTAGGATGGCCAAAATTAAAAAGGCAATAACAAGTGTTTTGAGGATGTGAAGAAACACAGTTGGAATCCTCATAAATTGCTAATGAAATAGTAAATTGGTTCGGCTGCTTTGGAAAATACTTCAGTAGATCCTCAAAATGTTCAACATAGAGTCACCATATGAACCAGAAATTCCAGCCCTACCTATATACTCAAGAGAAAGAAAAAATATGTTTACACAAAAACTTAGACATGAATGTCTATAGCAGAATTATTCACAATAGTCAAAAAGTGGAAACAACCCAAATATCAAAAAATATGGTTTATCCATACAATGAAAGATTATTCAGCCATAAAAGGAATGAAGTATTGATTCATGCTACAACATGAATGAACCTTGAGAACATTATACTAAGTGAAAGAAGCCAGTCACAAAAGACTACATATTGTATGATTCCATTAATACAGAATTCCGGAATGGGCAACTCCATAGAAACAGAAAGTAAGTTAGTGGTTGCCAAGGGATAGGGGAAGAAAAGGGAGGAATGGGAATGATTGCTCATAGGTATGGGGTTTCTTTTGGGGGCAATGAAAATATTCTGAAATTACATAGTGCTGATGGTTATATAACACTATGAATAAACTAAATATCACTGAATTGTGCACTTTAAAAAGGTGAATTTTATAGTATATGGGTTACATCTCAATAAAGCTTTCATTTAAAAAAAACTGCCCAGACTGCCAAATTGAACCCTTGGCTAGCTGTGCACTGTGGACCCAAAAGTTTGGGATGGGTCAGAAATCCCATAGTCCTACTAGATTTTAAAAGAAACAAGTAGCACTCACAGGAAAAACACAATAAGGAAATCTATAAGGTCAGAGCTGCTTGTATGGCCAAATTCATCTTTCAGAGAACCTGAAAGGTAAGTTTGGTATTAGGAACATCTCTTACTCCCAAGCAGTTTACCTACTTCTTAAGTTACAGAAACAAATACTCATTCATAGAAAACCCAGGAAAGACTTCTCAATTCGCCACTCAATAAACACAGCCACTTCCAAGTTAAGACAGAGCCCTTACCACGACGTTTTACCCAACTATACATCTCACAATGTAACCTTTGGGAGGTCGTCCAGAACTACTCCTCAGTGTTGGAAGGGCACTGAAATGGAATCTGAAGAACACATGACAGCTTAAAAGGCTGCTCAGAGCCGGGTGCAGTGGCTCATGCCTGTAATCCCAGCACTTTGGGAGGCCGAGGTGGGTGGATCATGAGGTCAGGAGATCGAGACCATCCTGGCTAACATGGTGAAACCCCATCTCTACTAAAAATACAAAAAATTAGCCAGACATGGTGGCAGGTGCCTGTAGTCCCCAGCTACTCGGGAGGCCGAGGCAGAAGAATGGCATGAACTCGGGAGGCAGAGCTTGCAGTGAGCTGAGATCACGCCACTGCACTCCAGCCTGGGTGACAGAGCGAGACTTCGTCTCAAAAAAAAAAAAAAAAAAAAGTACTCAGAACACTTCTGTTATTTCAGCTGCATTCCAGGAGGTGGTAGCAGATGGTCATAAAGATACCCTGATACAGAGTCGCAGGGAAGTCTGAGATAGGTAAACTCAGTCAGGAAAGACATCTCTGGTACTCTCAGATACCATCATTGCAGCTAAAGAGTGAAAAGCAAATTTCTTAAAATAGGTGACATCTGTACATGAGCCAAAATTAAAAAGACACAAATAGGCATTCAACAGAAAGTCAGCTTGTTTCCAGTCCTGTCCTCAGTCATACTGTTCCCCTTCCCCAGAGGCAACTATCATTGCCAGTTTCTTTAGCATCATCCTGAAATTGTCTGTACATTTATAAACATACACGTTCTGCACCATGCTTTGTCACTTAATTTATCTGAGGTAGCTCTCCACGTAGTATACGTACCTGTTCTTTTTAACAGCTTCATACAGTTCCATAGGATGATGTACCATAGTTTCTTAACCATGGAATGAGTTGTTACTATCAGTATATCTAAAGCAGAGACAGGAAATTAGCTACCCATGGACAGACACTAGCCCCGGATGTGTTCTGTTTAGCCATCACAATCGTTTTAATGTGTGGATCTCAATGTATTTGGCCATATGGGGTGTGGTTAAAAAAAAAAAAAACTGACCATCAACATCCCCTTCTCCTTTTTTGCAGTAAGAAGGGTATTTCTGGGAAATGGCTGCCCTGCCAAGGACTACATTTCCCAGCTGCCTGGCAACTAGGTCTATCCATGGGCCTATGTCTCCCCAGCTAGATTTGAGTGGAAATGATGAAAATGCCCAGTCTGAAACTTTAAAGGAAGGCTGTGTCTCCTCCACACCATATCTGCCCCTTCTGCCAGGCAGATTCTCAATGACTGGAACAAGGCAGAGCTAAGGTTTTTTACTGTCACCATGGAAACCTCAGGCTACAAACCTCAGGCATGGCTTTGAGAAGAGGCAGGTCTGAATCAAGAGTGGAAGAGAGGGGTAGTTCTTACTGACTCCGTGGACAGAAAAAAACCCTTTTTTATGAAAAAAAATCACCTCATGAAAATAACTGTTTCATTGAGGAAAAGGAGGTTAGGTACCGGCTTAGTGTGATTTTTCTTACAGGAATCTCAGTAATAAAAGATGTTTCATAGCTATAAATACAGAGCTATAAAATCCAAACATCACTAAGCAAATTCCGGGTCTGGCTGCCTCTACGTTTTGCATACTTGCATTGTCACTGACTTAAGACTTTCTTGCACATTTTTGCTCTCTCTCAAACACAGCAGTTGTGTGGGACTGTGAGGCAATGGCTCCAAGAACTGGGTCAGCTATTACAAATGGTTATCTCCCTGTTACACACAGCAATCATAGTGTATCCACTTCTCCTTATGAAAACACATGCCTTGGGTTTGACGCCAGTACCTAGAGCCCTGGAATCATCTAGGCTACTATAAATCACACATTCACACTCTCTTTACAGATACCAAGTTGAAGCCAACTGTTCTATATTTCCAAAGTTGGCCTTGTTCATTTTTATAGACTTACATTCTAAATCAGCCCTTTGTTCTTTTTCCCCATATCATGTTACCTATTTTCATAAATGTAAAGGCATTAATGTCACCTACTTCTAAGCTATTCCTTTAAATGCTACTTGAATCCTATACCAAGAGTCTGTGGACTCTCCTTCCATTGGTCCTACAATTTTTTATTCTATTTCCTGCTTTTTCCTTTGGATAAACATCATCACTCCTACATAACAACCATCCCATCTTTCTCTTCATTTTCCTCTTTCATTTTTCTTTGCATCTTCTCTCCATCCTATTTCCTCTCCACACTATCACTCCACTTTAAGCCACCGTCTCAGCACTTTAGCTTCAATCACTCTGTTTTCACAATCCTGCAAGTCTCATTTTATTAAACAAGTGCTTAATTTTATCTTTCCCTTTCTACTCAAGTCCACATCTTGCTTCATCTCACATTATTTTCCCTTCTTTTCTTTACCTTTCCTTATTCTTCTATTGTCATAAACAGGGTGACCCAGGCAGTCTGTCTTAAGTGATAAAGTTGGCAGAAGGAGGAGATATGGGGGCGCAGGGGCTGGAGGGACAAGGAAGAGCAGAGCAGCAGATGAGGCAGGCTTCCCCATGACCACCCTCACATTCCCAAGTGCCTGACAGGAGGGAGGTCCAGAACTCAGGCAAAATGGAGAAGAAACAAGTGGTCCCCGTGGTTAGGCAAAGGGAGATGTAGCAACAGAAACTGGCCGAGCCTTCTGAGCAGGCAAATGATAAGAGAAGAAATATTCATGGCCAATAACAATACAAAAAGATTCTCAGCCTCACTAGGAATCAGGGACATGAAACTGCCTATTATATAGGTAATGATTAAAAAGATGAACATTAAGCAGTGTTGGCCAGATTGTGAGGAAACACTTTCAGACAGCATTAATGATGGAGCAAGTTGACAGGTTTTCCACCTCACCCTTTGGCAACATATAGCTACACTTTAAACATCTACAGCCTTTGACCCTGCAACTCCAACCAGCAGGATTTAACCCAAGAAAATAATTAGATGATGAAACAAAGATATGCACATGAAATTATTAATAATCTCTGCCTTGTTTATATCATAAGAACAAGGTGGTGGTATGGGGGAGCTTGGCAAGGGGTGGCTGAGGGGAGGCTCATACCTGTGGAAGAGTAAAGGGGGAGAAGGACAAAAAGAGAAACAGAGGGGTATAAAGAGGACACAGGGGTCAGGGTGGAGAGAAAGGTTTGTCTGCAAGGGTGAGAAAGGAACGGGGGCTGGGGTCATGGGGTGGTGGGTGAGCTTAAGAGGAAAGTATGGAGAAGAGAAAAGGCAGAGAGAAGGAGGGAGAGATCTCTCCATCAAAGCACAGTCTACCATGGTATATCCATATCATGCAGACCTTAAAGGGAATGGTGCAATCCTCTATATGAAATAGAAAGATGGTTAATTGGAAAGATCAGGATACAGAACAGCAAGCATAGTGTGATCCCCTTTCTCTAAAGTGATACATAAAGATAAGTGTAGCAAAGGGATGCCTACATGTATACCATGATTCTCAGTGAGTAGACTCTTCTGGTGGGTTTAAGCTCTACTTCATGCATTTCTAGTTTGTCAGCATTTCGATAATTAATTTCTGGCAATATGCAATACACTAAAATTCTATATAATTTAGACAGACCCTTATGCTTTCCTGTGAGAATTAACTAACATGAAAATAAAGTAGATGCAATTATACCACCTGCTTTTCGTACTGCAGAAATGTTCTATTCTTCACGTGATAAATTTAAACTGCTCATTAAAATTCCATCTGTATAATTTGTACTGAAAAGACAACGGAATTAGGCTATGAACACAGACACCACCCACCTAGCTATTCTTTGTCTAAATATTACATTTATCAGGCCCTACCACAAAGGGCCTCGCCAGGCCATTATCAAACCAAAGTACTTTTCATTTTGAAGTCACATCACACAGAGATATCAAAGAAAGCTGTCTTAATTCAGGTTTTCCCTAAAGAAGCCCCTGACATATGAACTTGAGAACAGGTATATTATTTGAGTGAGGGGAAAGTGAGACAGGGCAGGAGGGAAGCAAAACAAGAAAAAGTAAATCAATGAATTGGGCTACTAAGGCAGGCAACTGGGGTTCAGTCCTTTTGTGAGCCTTCTGAGAAACTGGGTAGGAGGAATCACAGAATTGTCCACTAGCCATCAAAGAAGTCGGTGTGTTACCCTCATTGGTGGAGGCTTGCCATTTCAGGCATTAAATTCTTGATACTTGCAGGCCACAGGAATATGGGCCTTACATGCTTACTAAGGCCTGTGGGTCAAACATAGTACTACAGGTTGAGTATCCTTAATCCCAAAAATCCAAAATCCGAAATGCTGTAAAACCCTAAACTTTTTAGTGTCGACATGACACTCAAAGGAAATGGTCATTGAAGCATTTCAGATTTTTTAATTATACGCTCAATTGGTAAGCACATAATACAAATATTCCAAAATCCAAAAACATCCAAAGCCTGAAACACATCTGATCCCAAGCCTTTTGGATAAGGAATACTCAACTCGTATTTGGATTATGTTTATTATCTCACCAAAACCTTACAACTCCATGGAGTATTGGCTCTACTGTACAGATTAGAAATCTGAGATGCACACACATTAAGCCACTTGCTGAAAATCAAACAGTGAATAAGCAGCTGAGCTGAGGTCCAAACCCAGTTTTGTCTCTTCCACTATGTGATACAGTGTCATAAAAACCACAGCATGTGAATTCTCCAGTATAGCTGGCATCTCCTTACTGGGTCACACAACCTGAGAGAGACATGTGAGCATTTCCAGCCTCCCTCCTTGCAAGGTAACGGTATTGAGATAGCTTCCCAGATTGCTTTAATCTTCTTGCATCCATAGGAAAATCTTCCAGGTCATAATCCGCCAGCCATGTGAAATTTTTACAGCATCATCACCCGTGGTTACTCCTACCCTAAATACCAGTCACTATGAAATTGATGCCAGAATTCAGATCAAAGTATGACAGGAAATTCAAGGCAAATTTTTGTCTGATGAACTCATGGCAGAGAATTAAATTTGATAGAGAGTTCCAGGTTCTAGTATATTAAAAAGCAATCTATAACTTTACTGTGAGGAGAACACTTTATTAGAACAAATAAAACATGCTGAGCTCTGCCCAGACACAGAGGTCATGCTAATGTGTGAGCCAAGGAAAGTCTTTTCTTGCTTTAGTAGAAAAGATAATAATCTGCAAATCACTAGCATCTGAGGCTGGCCTGATTTAAAATGCACATAGATGGAGAAAAAGTTCCAGGAAATCATTGTATTTATAGCTTGTCTGCATGAGTCAGTGGAAAGGCCCTTGCTGCTCCCAAAATAATACTTGGGACAGCACTGTACCCTATCACCTTCACTAAAGCAAAGGCATGCCTCTCATCTTCTATTCCTTAGGTTCCTTAGGAGGATATCTTCCATCTCACAGGAAGCCAGGGGAGCAGATAGGGCCCCTCTGGGCCTCCCCCACCTCTGCTACACAACGGCTGGCTCAAGAACATCCCATCCCCAGAAGCCCAGAGCAGCCCACCTGAAGGAGCCCTTGCCCTAGGACCCTCCACCAACCACCCAACCAACAGTCAGATTCAGAGTCCCCACAGCATTAAATCCTACAGGACACAGGATCTTCCCACAAGTGTAAAACGCAAGAGAAGGTTCTGGCTAGGCCTTAATCTCCAAGATCTTTCATAGAAGACCACACAGGCATCTGAGGAAATGACAGACAGCGATCTATCTTGTTCACAAATTACCAACGATGCAGAGAGTAAGACCCCAGCCACACACTCAGCAGGCTGCATGGAAGTGAAGCATTTTTATCCTCTTGGTAGAGACTTTCCTAATTCTTGATCCATAACAAGTGTGGGCAAGGCTCCAGACACATGTGCTACATATGTGTCTACAATTGTTTTCTCTCCCAAGAATACCATAGCCACGTGAAGACCTTCACGGGATGCGAAACTGCCAGGTCTGCTCTTTCTCCGGACTCACAGAGGCCTCTGTGGCAGACACACATCTGCTGGCTCCAACAGGAAACAGAAGGGTTTGGGGGCAAGGGACACTTCACCTGGCACACTGGGCTGGAAGACTTTATTCAGATCCAAGGAGGAGGCTCTGGAATGGGTTTTCTGTGGCCGAGGTGGCGGGGTGGGAGGGTCCTCACCCCTTTTCATGGCCTCTTCTATGGAGGTGCTAGAGTAAGATCTGTAGCAAAATAAGGGAAGGTCAGAAGGGAAATAGCAAAGCTTTACTCTCTGAAGTTGGGGTGAAATGGAAAATAACCATAAAGTCAAAGTGACTACAGAGAACCGATCAGCTACCAAAGCAGCCATAAATTCTATTACCCATTAAATGCCACTATGTACAATAATTGTCCAAATCCAACTATGAATTGGGATCTTTTAACCTCTTTGTTCTCAGATCTAAATCGACCCCCCCCCCAAAAAAAAAAACCTTTGTGTAAATTCAAATCCATTTCTACGGGAACTGTTAATAAGAAAACACGGAGCCCTTCAGTTTAGGCATTTCCATGTTCTAACAGAAGGGCTTCATGGTATAAACTGATCAGAGAACTTTTCTCCTGTTCACTTGCAAATGTGATGACAGGTTCACGTGGAATTGGGACAGATAAGCTGAGGGTAAGAATCCAATGTTCAGGGGAATATGCCACAAATGAAGCTAGGAAAGGAAAACACACATCAATCAGATTGAGGGGTCTAGCTTGTCTTTCCCTGAGAAAGCAAAAGTCTCATTTTTAACCTTCTTCCTCAATCTACAGCAAGGCATAATTAACTAGGCAACTTCTGAGATTGTAACTCCAGTAATATCATCTTTTAAAAAGGAACTAAATAACTTGCAAAAGGTCAGACAGAAAGTTACACAGTTCGATTCAAACTCCAATCTCTGTTTCTATATCCCATTTTAAAAATGTTTTCATACTGCCTATGAGTCAGGGGGGAAATACTTTGGTGATAGCAACTAGAATGTTTATTGAAGACCTACTTACTTTCCAAATAAAATTCAACTCATACACTGCTTAGAAATAGGGGTTTAAGGATGGGTTCCCAATATGATGATTGCGAAAAGGCCCTAAGATGTAGATGTATACATTTATTGTATTTAGCTTCTCAACTAGCTTCATGTCAAAGCAGAAAATGACCTTTGAGTCAGAGGTACATCCTAGAGACAAATTAACCTCTGAAAACCACTCTTCATACTTAGCTATTAGAGTAGCATTTAGGAAATTAGAATATATCAGTTACTATTAAACCCCTTCAGTTCTTGACAGAGCTGTTTTTGACATGATGAGTTTTAATTTTCCTGAATAAGTTTCTCAAGGATTCTTTCTGGTAGTTGAGGGTTCTGTCTGTCTTAAAGATTGCAACTTTAATTAAGCCACCATAATGGCATGTGAAGTGTTCTGGGGGGGTCCCTGTAACATAACTAGCAAGAGAGACAAGGCAACAGCAGGCAGAAACTAGCAGGGAAGAATGCTCTGACTCTTTCAACAAGAATCAAAGGGAACTGATACGGAAGGACAAGGTTCTTAAACGGGAACGCTTCACTTAAAAAAGACAATTAGAGACCCTAGCTAGAAATGAAAAGAACTTTCTATGCCACATATAGCTTTTGTGACATCTTTCACTCAAAAAAGAAATAATGTGTGTGCAAATAATGTGTATGCATGCACATAGTTAAGCATACAATCCCATAGCGCACATTCCTCGTCTTCATTTTATTTTCATATATAACCTGTATGTTTATATCTTCATATGGAAAGTTACTGAATATAAAATAAGTGAGATCGTATAACCATGACTGCTGCAACTAATTAAAACATAAATGTGTAGGGAGTTAACAAAATGATGAATGCAGTGGTGTTAAAATGGTGATTTTTCCCTCTTTTCCTTATATTTCTACAAAACTTCAATATTTCAAAAAAGAGGATAAAAATTATTCAATTCTCTTCTTCCCAGTGAGAAGTAATGAAAATAAAATCCTCCAAATTAGACCAAAAGCGCAATCCCTGAAAGGATAATATGTAAAATTTAGCCAGACACATTAATAATAGAATATGTGGCTATGAGATTTTATAATTTCACTGGCTTTCAGGGAGAGAGGAAGTCAGCAGAAGCTAAAACTTTGAGGTTCGATTTATGGTTAACATAGTACACATAACAGATTTCTGCAATTCAATGGCAATTCCTACTATGAAAGCATATCCCAAAACTAGTACAGACTAGTTTGTAAAAGATCCATTCATCCTTTTAAAAAGGATGAGTAAATGTGTTGACCACAGAAAGAATGCCTATACCTTTTCTTCCTACCTAAAAGAATTACTCTATTGTTTTTAAATATAGATAAATATAAAAATATAGATATCTGTACCTTACATAAACAAGGAAACAAAAACCCAATTTGGAAAATGCAGATAGAAACCAAAGGATAACTCTTTGACTTACAAAGAGATGAGGTTCCTTAATATCAGAATTTCAAGCATATTAAATATGATCAGACTTAAATTTACTTTTTCAGGATTGTGTCTAGTAGGCAAAGGAGGGGAAAATGTCTCTAAGAGCCAAAGCAAAACAGAAAACACACACATGGTATCCTTGGTATCCTATCTTACACTGCAGTTCTACCAGTGAAATACAGTACCAATACCATTTCCCTTCCTTAATGGATTAATTCTATTAGTGTCTCTGTATTTCCCCTCTGCGCCTCTTTTCTGAGTCTCACATCAACCACAGCTCTGCCTTACTGGCTTTCTCTCTTTTAATAGCCTCTTAAAAAATGTGAAGCCGAGAGGGGCACTAAGATAGGCTCAAACAGACCATAAACATTGCTTACCTGAAGCTGCAAGCTTCACTGAAGTTATCACAAGCATTTTCTTTCCCTACTCTAGATTTTATTACCCAGACTTTTTACTTTTTGGTGTTCACCTTGTCATGAGAGCAAATTTTCGTGTTTGTTACCTTACCCATATTTTCCTCTTTCCAAAGCTACTTCCCCCTATTAGTTATCATCTTGCAACAACTGGGTCGTCTCACACAATCCACTTCATGTTGAGGGGCCATAGGGCACTAGTGACCACCTTCTAGCACTAGTGACCACAGAAACCAAGGCTCCCAGCATTACTGCATGTTCCCATCAGGCCATGCATGAGTGAAATGGATCATACCCTAAGCTTTACATCTAAAGGAAGAGGAAATCGTGGGTTGGGTTTTTGGTTTGTGGTTCTTATTTCTAGGCAGGGGGCAGGGTACAAAGGGCATTAAAGCAGAAATTAAACGAACACTACCTGGATCTTGGTCTTGCTTTGAGACTGTTGGAATCCTTGGAAGTTGCTGAAACAAAGATTATTTGTTGTTTGCTTGGGTTTCATTTCTGCAGTTAAACAAGTTTATATGCAGCACCTGGGCTAGTACAGAACACATCAACAGGTAAATGTGAGGTAAAAATGCCCATGTGGAGAACTGGACATCTCCCACATTTTCATGATTTCCTTGTTTTATTTCAAAATCTAAAGGAACGATTAAAAGGAAAGAAAACCCAGCATATTTTTCCTTTGGTCAGAGCACTATTTGAGAGGCCATTCTCAAATTCAAGTTGATTAATGAAGACATTCCAGTATAAAAAGACAACCCCCTTTCAAGGGGGTTGTCTTTTTATATAATGATGGATTCACACTTGAGGGTTTCTTAGTGTATCATGATAGTCTAGTAATAGATTTTGAACCAGTCTACCCTGAAGGATAGGAAGAAGTCTATCTAACTACATTAAAAAAAAAAAAAAACACTACCAGAGCAGCATGGCCACAAAAAAACAAAGCTCTCACAAGTAAGTGGAAATGAGCTATACAGCTTCTCCTGTAAGAAAATATCCTTGTGTCCCACATCTCTGTGACCAAATCATACAGAGAATTATGGAAAAAAATTGCTGAATCTTTTCCCAGCCATATGACTTTTCCTCATCAAATTTAAATCATAAACTAACTTGCTCACTGCCAACACCCATAGAGCCTTCTTCCCCATCACAAGTTGTGAGGCGTAATTAGAAACATTTACAAAAACGTTGATCCTCTTTTTATGCTTTCAATCCTCTATGGAAGACAACTTTAGGAGCCAGTAGCTATGCTCAGGTGTTGCAAACATTGCAAATTTTTCATCATAAAATGTCATTAAAAATCATAGAAAAGGTGCTAGTAACACAGAACAAGAAGAATGTAATTTCTTTGTTTGCATGAATTCTTCCAAAAAGAAAATGTCTCACTGCATTATCTCATCCTCTTTTACATTGCTCCAAAGATAAAAACCCTCCTTGGTATGAAGCAGCCTGACTTTATGATGATCATTAAAATCCTTGGGTTAGGTAACAGGGCAGAGAGGGGAGGCGAAAATCCTCATAAATGCTAACAAGGCACAAAGCAAACTACTGGTCAGCTGCATAAGAGATGCACTTCTCCCAACCCAAGCATTTTGGCTTGTTGTAGTGAGAACACAGGGATCTTCCAGCTTCAAACAGCTGAAATGCTGCCAGAGTGCAGGAAAGCCTGGAAAACCCAAGAAGTTTGAGTCCCCTTTTGCCCATTATCGTGCGCCTGCACCTGGATATGGACAGAAAAAGATCTCCCTCCCTCCTACAAACCCCAGGCAGCAAAGAAAGTGGCCTCAGGAAGCCTCTCTCCCAGCCCAGGAGGCTGCCTTGGGGCTGGGTGGACAGAGTGGACCAGACTCACCGCAGAGCTAGGGAAGCCCTCTGCGCAGGCTGCCTGCAGCTGGCTCCGTGGCCCTCTTCTCCCTCAGGCCCCACTGCTTTCAAGAAATACGTGGGTAGGAGAGGTCCCGGACATGATAAAATACTGTTCCCCAAACCAGACCATGGTGACTGTTAATTTCTTTGTCAACTGCCATTATCTTTGTCTTTTTGCTGGTAGGGATGGGTGTGGAAGGAGGGGTGAACCCTGCTGGTGAGAGATAGACAGACAGACAGACAGATGGGGTAAGGGTGTGGATGAGTAGTGGAGAGACAGGACTAGAGACCAGGCCAGGAGTCCTGAAACTAAGGCCCTCTTCCTGGCCATGACACTAACTAGCTGTTACTTCCCTGAACCTCAGTCTCCTCACCTAGAAAACAAAGGCAATAAAAATGCAGTCTCTTCTCACAGGGACAGATATGGTGAAAGTACTTTAAAAACTGAATGTACTTTAGAATTGCAAAACACTACTATTGTAGAGTGCATAAATAAAGGTTCCTAATTTTTCAAGCCTGGAAATGTGGTTTCTAAATTTAGTTCCTTCTAGGACAGCAAAGGAGGTGCAGGTGGGAGCAGGTAACAGAAGGACAGAACTGCTCTACCCCAATAAAAACATGGGGTGATAGTTGGCAATGGAGCAGCTGCTAGAATCACCAACAGCAGTCTAAAGACAGCACTGTGAGGGTGAACCAGCTGAAAACACCTCAACATGGGCCAGAGACATCCAGAAAAAGACCATCATTGTACATGGTGCTCTGTTGAATTAGGTTGGAATGGGATATTGGTTAAAAAATCTCTTAAGACTCCACTAATATAGACATTCTCAGCAATGACAACAAATGGATCATAGCTTCTCGTGTAGCTGGAAAGAGGAATGCCAACTTCCTAGAACACTCAAGGCATGTCATCTTTCCAGGAAATGGGAACGGAAAGAGGAGCAGGCCTAGAGATTCACCCTCCAAAAGGCAGCAACTGAACTGAGGTCCGCATGGCAAGGACAGCCATCCAGAATTCTAAATCACCACCTTGAAACTCTTGTGTCTCCCATTGGGAATCCAAACATTTCCCAGAAAAGGGGGGATTAACTATGTTTAACATGAGGAACTCCCTCATACCCAGAGAGGGGCAGCAGTGGGAAAAACAAATCAGAAAACACATGGCATGCTCCCAGGCACAATGTGAAATCAATTCCCACATACTTCCCATGCTGTGGCACACCTGTCGAGTTTTATTTGGTGATGCCATGTCCTAGTCAATGAAGGAATGTTTAAAATGAGATCTAAAGCTCATGCCCCAGAGGACACTTGATCTTGTGCTAAAATCCCTTAAAAAAAAAAAAAAAAGTAGGAAGAGTTATGATACTCAAAGGCTGTTGGAGAAGCACCAATTTAACACTCCAAATTTAAACAGCTTTTACTAATACGACATGAAGTTTATGAAACTGGAATGCACCCATTTTAGCTCCAGAAATAAGAGCTAGAAAGAACTGCCCCAGGTGTTGGCCTACATTAACAGAACATTTCACCCAATAAGGAATGAATTCAAATCTGTTTCAAAAGTCAAAATTAAGCTTCAGAATTCCCATCATTTTTGGAGTCATGTTGATCTATAACCTTAATTTTCTATTTTGTAGCATCACCTTCCACAGCTGGTGGTTCCCAAAACAGGCTATGTACCAGAACCAACTGGGGAGCTGCCAAAAAATACAGTTTCTCAGGCCTCCATAATTGAAATCCATCATCCACATTCATTCATATTTATTCTCATTCTCATATTCTCTCTTTCTCCTTCCCCCTACCGTATTTTTCTCCCACTCCTCCAATTCCTTCCTCTCCCTCCACCCATCTCTCTTTGAAACTCTGAATGAACTTGACATTTGGGAAATATTGTACCACAGCATAAGCCTCAACATTATATTGATTCCTCTGTTCCAGTGTTCAACAAATAAGCCCAGGATGATAGCTAGCTTATCACAACAAACATGATTGACTTATTTAAAATATGCAAGAAACGTAACAGCAAAAGCGAAAGCAACAACTTCTTTCATGTCCTTATAACTAGAGCTCCAAATAGTAATGTCTTCTGTAGTCACTTTGTTTTTAACTAGATTCAACTTGGTTCAATGATGGCTCCATCAACAGAGAGCTGAGGACACAGGGGCAGTCATTCTCCATGACTCCACAGACACAGGTCTGACTCCCCAAAAAACTGGACAACTTTTATTTTTCTTCTTGGAATTCACTCCATATATAAGCACATATAGTTGCCTTCCTGGTGGTGAAGCATAATAAAAATATTTGAGATTTCTGCTTTGGAAATGGAAAATACAACTCTGGGCCTCCAATTGATCTACCCCATAAGTTTCTTACTCTACACAAAACCCAAAATGCCTTGTTGAAATTATCTCAACCTCAAGCCTTCTGAAGTTTGCACTTAGTAACATGACCCTATATTGACACGGAGTGATCCTTTCAGTGAAACTTAAAAACTTGAAAAGATATCACCCTGTTCTCATACCTGAAAAGAGAGAAAGGGTAAAAAGCCAAAAGGTTTCCTTGTAATAAAATACAAGACAAATAAATAGAGAGAAACAGACACACTATCACAGAGGTATCAATCTTCTACTCACTGACTTGCTGTTTTTTATTTTAAAATACTTATATAGAAAGTATACAAAAATGGTTTTCTCCTACCTGGATCCTCAGACACGTCCTTTGATAAGGCTTCATTGATAGTACTTTTCAAAGCTAGTCGTGTTTTGTTTTTTTAAGCAACGAGAAAGGGAAAAGAGGGAAAAAAATTGAAACTATAAAATGTCATTTCTGAGGCAAATTGGATTAAAACAAAGAATTGCTAGTCATCACTTACAAAAACAGGTCTCACAAACCTCTAAAAGTTGCTATAGCATTTACTAAAACAATAAAGACCTCCTGGAGTAAGGAAATAGGTTCTCCTTCTACAAAGAGCAAAGATGTATTTTCAACTTCCCAGAGACAGCACCTCAAGCAGATAGGAGGAGTATTACCAGGAAGTATTGGGAGTTTCTCCCTCTTTCATTCCTGACACCCAGACTGATGACATGAGAACCCCTGGTTGTGAAATCCAGGTTTCAATATTTTTATAGTTTGCCCAGTTATTCCACTGTACAGTTAGGAGAATGATCAGAATACATGCTACCACAGACAATGTCCACTTCTAGCTGTCTCTCCCAAACAAGTATTTAAATAGAGAACATGCAATTACTGTCGCTTAATGGAAAACTTATTTTTCATGTTTAGCCCCCATACAATGCCTAATCAATGGCAGGCCTCAACAATAAAACCTGAAATAGCTTCACTGATTTTTAGTCCCTTCAAATAAGCCTCTCATTCATGGGTAGTAAATCAATATCAAATAACAGGCAGAATACTGGCTTGAGGCTTAGAAAAAATCTTGGTTCTTGTCCCAAATCTTTGTCTTAATAACTAGGCAAATGATTCATAGTGTCTGAATTTTAGTTTACTCATCTCTAAATTTCAGGTGATAAAACTTACCAGCCTCCATTCAGTTTTGTGAGGACTGAATAAGACAGTATATGAGGAAGGACCCGGTAGATTATTAAAGCACTATACAAAGTATAGGAGGTGGGAGAGAGGGTCCCTCCCACACTTCTAGATATTCCCAGGCCAACTCATCCCTGGGAGTAGCTCTAACACGGAATACTGTGCTGCACTGCTTCTCAGCTGCCCAGTAAGATAGGAAAATTATAGCTGGGTTCCATGTCACACTCCCACACTCACAAAGACAAGAACAGATAAATGCTAAGGACAAAAGCTCTGTCCAGAAGAGAACTTCCTCATGGATTAGAACTGCGTGCAAATGTGCATTTACACTGATGTCTGGGATCACATCCACAAACACAACATGTTAAGCACTCAATTCATTCAGCTTCCAGTCATTTCCTAATTGCCACGATCAGATTCCAGTGTAAGGTGTTAAGAGTAGCCTGAGGGTCAGCAAAGACTAAAGGGCCAATGACTTGGAAGACTCTGGACACTCAAGCTCTTGCTACCACCACTTTGTGAACTACTGTTTTATGACAATGATTTGAACTACTTAATCTATCCAAATGTGTTTACATGCTGAGAACCGTCCTCATATGCTCTAGAAGCCACCATTCCAAGAGGAGTAGATAAGATAACAGAGGTAGAACGTTGGTTAAGGAAGAAAACTGATTCTTTTCCTACCTTGTTTGTCATCACTAGTCACATCCTGGGTAGGGACAGGGAGGTCAGCCATGTCTTTAACAGATGTCTTCTTTGAAAAAGAAAAGTAAATGAATTAAACTGGTTGGAACAGAAATTAAGTGATGCACAATATGATGAAAAAAAATTTTTGTTTTTTTTTTTGAGACGAAGTCTCGCACTGTCACTCAGGCTGGAGTGCAGTGGCGCGATCTCGACTCACTGCAACCTCCGTCTCCCGGGTTCACGCCATTCTCCTGCCTCAGCCTCCCGAGTAGCTGGGACTACAGGCACCCACCACCACGCCCAGCTAATTTTTTGTATTTTTAGTAGAGATGGGCTTTCACTGTGTTAGCCAGGATGGTCTCGATTTCCTGACCTTGTGATCCGCCCACCTCAGCCTCCCAAAGTGCTAGATTACAGGCGTGAGCCACCACGCCCAGCCGAAAATGTCTTAAAAGCTATTATTTCTTGCCAACATTTCTGCCTGCAGTAAACCCTGCATTTAATACTGTCTTATTTTTTTTAGGTTCCAAGTGAGGTGTATGTTAATTTGTATTGAAATTTTACATACACAGAGGAAAAATATGATTCAGATTAAGGGACATGTATTAAATCTGAATTCAGACTGGGATTCAGCCACAGAATTGCATAGCAACTCTTGTCCATTGGCCAAGAACAAACCTGTCCTTTATGTATTTTTTCACAAACACAAAGAAGTTCTGACAAGTGGCCCCACAATGTGGGTGTTTGCCAAAATCTGTCATGCAGATGGTGTCTAAACCTGATTAAAACAGCGTTCTTGTTATGGGAGAAAAGAATTTTACGATAAGCACATTAACATTTTCTCCTAATGCAAACGGGGGGAAGTCCTCACTTACACTAATGTGAATACCCAAATCTATTAAGTATGAATTAGTTTTAAACCATTTAAAATCTACTTACTATAAATTATTTCTTATAAATTCTCAATTAACACACACTCTAACTATAGTTAATAACAATGTATGGTGCTAAGGGAGTTGATCTTAAATGTTCTCACTACACCAAAAAAAAGGTAACTATGTGAGAGGTGACAGATATGTTAATTAGTTGATTGCAGTAATCATTTCATACACATAGATGAAAACATCGTAAATATATATTTTTGTCAATTATACCTCAAAGCTGGAAAGAAATATGCACTCTAAGGCCTATAAGATTAAAGAATAATATATATTCACATTTGCTTTATTTATATACACAAACTCTGGAAAGATATGTAAGAATTCAAAGGTGACTTGGTAGATGGAAGACTTGTCATCATATGCCTTTTGATACTGTTTATATTTAAAACATAGTCACAAATCAAATAAAGATAAATTGTAACATTTATCTTGAAGGAAAGAGCAAATTCTGGAGTCATCTGGTGTTCCAAAAAGTTAATTGGTTTACCTCTCAGAACCTAAACAATCCCAGAGAGATAAGCAACACTTTTGTTTTAAACTGTTGTTTTAAACTATTCCCAAGAAAGAGACCGAAGTATTACTTAGTAGAAAACTGGTCTAGGATTTAACAGTCTTCACTCAAGTAATTTTTTTTTTTTTGAGACAGAATCCTGCTCTATCCCCCAGGCTGGAGTGCAGTGGCACAATCTTGGCTCACTGCAACCTCCGCCTCCCAGGTTCAAGTGATTCTCCTGCCTCAGCCTCCTGAGTATCTGGGACTGGAGGCATGTGCCACCACGCCCGGCTAATTTTTTGTATTTTTAGCAGAGACAGGGTTTCACTGCATTAGCCAGGATGGTCTCGATCTCCTAACCTCGTGATCTGCCCACCTCGGCCTCACATAGTGCTGAGATTTACTCATTAAAATGAAGTATCCATATATAATTTCCTATTCAAAGTCTACTATCTCCAATAGAACAGACAATGTATCATAACAGTACATTTCCTTCATTGTCTTTTGCCACCGCATTATAAATCAGACCCCTTTGGAGAATAACATAATTTAGAAGTAGGCCATGTAGATAAAAAGAAATCTCAAAAAACTGTTCAAAGAAATTAAATAAATGGAAAGACATCTCATGCTGATGAGTTAGAAGACTTAATATTGGTAAGGTGGCCATACTCTCCAAACTGATCTACAAATTCAATGCAATCTTTTTTTGTCAGAATTTGGCAAGTTTGTCCTAAATTTCATATGAAAATGCAAGGAAGTCAGAATAGCAAAATATTCTTGAAAAAGAGGAACAAAGTTAAAGGATTCACACTTCCTGATTTCAAAACTTACTACAAATCTAAAATTATCAAGACACTGTGGTACTGGCATAATCACAAACATATAGATCAATAGAATAGAACTGAAAACCCAGAAATAAACCCTTACATTTACGGTCAGTTGATTTCTAAAAAGGGTGCAAGACAATTCAATGGGGAAAAAAGCGTCTTTTCAATAAATGGTGCTGGGATGACTAGAAATCCACATACAAAAAAACAAAGTTGGACCTCTTCCTCAGAACATACACAAAAATTAACTCAAAATTAATCACACGCCTAAATGTAAAGGTCTAAAACTATAAAACTCTTAGAAGAGGCCAGACTCAGTGGTTCATGCCTGTAATCCCAGCACTATGGGAGGCCGAGGTGGGCGGATCACAAGGTCAAGAGATCGAGACCATCCTGGCCAACATGGTGAAATCCCATCTCTACTAAAAATAGAAAAATTATCTGGGCTTGGTGGTGCACACCTGTAGTCCCAGCTACTCAGGAGGCTGAGGCAGGAGAATCGTTTGAACCCGGGAGGCAGAGGATGCAATGAGCTGAGATCATGCCACTCTGCACTCCAGCCTGGCAGGAGAGTGAGATTGCATCTCAAAAAACAAAACAAAAAAAGACAAAAACAAAACAAAAAAAACTCTTAGAAGAAAACACGGGAGTAAATCTTCATGATTTAATATTAGGCAATGGTTCTTAGATATGATGCCAAAAGCACAAGAACACTTACAATTCAATAGTAGACAAGTAATTCAATTTTAAAATGGACAAAGGACTTAGACACTTCACCAAAGAAGATATACAAATGGCCAATAAGCACACAAAAAGATGCTCAATGTCATTAATCATTAGGAAACTCAAATCAAAACCACAATGAGACACCACTTCATTCCACTAGGGTGTCTAAAATCAAAAAGTCAGACAATAAGTGTTAACAAGGATGTGGGAAAATTGGAACCCTCATACACTGCTAGTGGAAGAATGTAAAATAGTATAGTTGCTTTGGAAACCAGTTTGGTGATTCCTCAAAAAGTTAAGTTATGATACAATCCAACAACTCCACTCCTAGGTATATACTCAAGAGAACTGAAAACACACATCCACACAAAAACCTGTACATCTATGTTCATAGTAGCATTATTTATAATAGCTAAAAGTGGAAGCAATGCAAACGTCCATCAACTGATGAATGGACAAACAAAATGTAGCATATCCATACAATGCAATATTATTCAGCATTAAAAAGGAATGAAGCACTGATACATGTTATGATCTGAGTGAACCCTGAAAACATTATACTAAGTGAAAGAATATGGTCACAAAACACTACATACTATATGCTTCCATTTATAGGAAATGTCCAGAATAGGCAAATCTAGAGACAGAAAATAGATGAGTGATTATCAGAGGCTGGCAGAGACAGGGGAATAGGAAGTGACTGCTCATGAGTATTGGGTTTCTCTTTGGGCTGATGATGTTCTAAAATTAAACTGTAGTGATGGTGGAACAACTGTTAATATAATAAAAATTACTGAATTACATACTTTAAATGGTATGGTATGTAAAGTCTCTATCAGTAAAGCTGTTTAGAAAAAGAAAGAAATCCAGTAATCTAAGAGACACTCATAAAGAGAAATACACCTGAAATCATCATCTGTAACTCTTAATGGAAATAAGTACATGGCTACAGCTCTGCTGTCTTTAGAAAAAGATGTATCACTAAGCCAATTTCTCACGACCTGGGACCTAAATCAGCTGCAGCTTTGTTCAGAACACAACCACCTATACTGGAGTCATTGATCACAGGGCTAGTTCCAAAATCTAATTAAACTCCATGCATTCATGATATATTAAAAGACTGGTAGAAAGAAAAATCAGTAATAGTTTAGAAGAACATGAAATATTGAATCATTATTGCAATCTGACCCATACTTCTTAAATGAACAAACCATCAATTAACCTATTACTTTGTCCTTGAATTCTGTTTACTGCATTCATTGTCTAAAACCATAGCATCCTCAAAAATAACAATTTGGCTGGAAAAGAGGGATTTTTTTGTTGTTGTTTTGCTTTCTTCTTTGGATAGGGCCAAAAAAAAAAAAAAAAAGACTAGGTAGTTTTTAATCTCCCCTCCCCAAGGAGGTCACTTAAAGTATACAAAAGTATATAAAACTAGCTGCATATAACATCCAGAAAGGTGAATATAGTAATGTCATCCAGGACATTAGAGAGAGAGAGAGAGACAAAGAGACAGCGAGAGAGACTGTGTGTGTGTGTGTGTGTGTGTGTGTGTGTGTGTGTGTGTATAACAGAGTATAAAAGACATCAGGGTGTGTGTGTGTGTGTGTGTGTAACAGATTTTATGGCCATTTTAAAAGAAGATCAACTAATAACTTCATCATTTTATGCAAGCAGGGGGGCCATCATACACACATACATACACACAGAGTCAGAGAGCCATAGAAGTATCCATCCTGGCTTGATAAACAAAGCTCTTTAAACACTGCTAGAATCTCCAAAGTAAACCAAGGGCCATGAAAAGTGGCAAACAATTTTATTTGTCTCTGTCATATGCATTCTGCAGAAAAAAAAAAATTTTAACCAAAATTCTTCAAATGCACATCTGTCATTCCTTCTGAAGTGACTTTTCTTTATGTCTTTTTCCCATGAGTAGAAATCTGAGGCAAGTATCATGGAGGATGCAACTCAAAGAAAGAAAAGCAAAGTGGCAAAGAGAGATGTTAGTCAGAGGAGCACTGGAAAGGCAGGCTTGACTGGCTCACAGGGGAGCAGACGATGCCATCCATAACACACGCTACAGGCATGAGGGCCTCATGTGAGAGAATAAATCATCATGCACAGTCACAAGAAATTAAAGAAATGTCCCTGTTCCCTGCCTTTGACTTCTATCATCTTGCAATGGTTTCAACTAGGGTCAGAGGACACTAATAGGAGTCTGTGAATAAAGCTCCATCTATTAAACATTTCCAAATTTTTTAAGGAAGGGAACAGCAGGTATCCTAAGTTGTCATCATAGTAATCATAATGGTGATAATGATGATAATGACAGTGGTGATGACAACAATAACTATAACAACTCCTATTTATTGATCCATAGCTAAGGCTCCCTAAGCACTTGGCTAAGTCCTTCCATCCATGGCCAACACTGGGGGAATTCTCCAAGTTCCTTTTGGGGATCATCCAAATCAGTCCTCATTTGGTCCGAAAGCTAAAAACCCTGAAGGAGTTCCGAATGTGATTTGGGGCCCTCATATAAAGTCCTCAAACCTCTTCTCAAAGCAGTTCTGGTTCAGTATAGCTTATTAATGCCCAACTGATAAAAATACAATTAAAATTGTTTACTAGGGAATTAAAGTTTGGTTAAAGTAAATAACTTGGCTAGAATTTTCTGGCTTAGTTTGGCTATATCTACATTTCGCATCTAGAAGGTCCAGAGATTATGTTACTTACTTTAGCACATCCAGTTTTAGGGAGAAAAGGGGGAAAATTATAGATACATCTGGTGTCTAGATCTGAAAGGCTGAGCATCAAAGTATTAATAATTACCAAGTACGAAAAGGAAATGTCATTTTCAAGCAAAAAAAAAAAGTTCATTTTCCAGAGTTCATAAAGAACATAGGCTAATGGATTTAACTCCATACACATCCTTATTTATCAGCATACGAAAATCTTTACCTCCATCCGATTCAAGTCACGAGGTTGTTGATTTGCCGGCAGTGACTCAGAATAAGAATCAAATAATTGACAGTCCCACTTGGGCTTAGGAAAAGCTAGGAAGAAACAAAAGAATATAAGAATATTTCCTAGAGCCATAGTAACCAGTGTTTCCCATCAGCTTTTCTGTGCTCGTTAAATATAACAACAAAATCAGCTAGCTCTGATAGACCACTTATGGCATTCATCATGCTAGGGTAGTATTTTCAGTTCTTTACACGGACAACCCAGTACTTCTATTATCCCCATTTCACATGTGATGAAACTGAGAACAGGGAAGTTAAGCAACTTACTCAAGGTCATACAGCTGATAAATAGAAGAGCAGGGACTTTAACTCTCAGCAGTCTGGCTGAAGAGTATGTGCTCTGAACACTTCATGTTATAGCATAGTAATTTTCCACATTACCATCACTATCACAATATGTAAGTCTTAACTATGTTACTAGTGTAGTTTCTAATGTATAGGGACATTCACTAAGGAAATACATCATTTAACTATTGTTGGATATAGGCAAGATCTTACAATGATGTGCACCCAAGGTAATTTTATGAAATATTTATCTCCTTGGTTGGCAGGAATGATAAAAATTAGAGCGTAAATTCTTGCTGATTTACAACAAAGAAAAAAGAATCACATGAAGGGTTTCTTTCAATATGCAACAGTGACACTGGCTGTTATTTCAGTAGTTAAGTGAATTCACATGAGGAAAGATCCGTCTACTTGGTAAGCTAATTACTTCACACCAGGCTATGTCTTAGAAGCAGATTATGCTGCACTACTTTGTCACAAAGTAATTAGGAAAGAAATATCTCAACAGCTAGAAAATTTGTCAATATTCCAAAGAGGAAAAGCAGACTGTAGCAGGTAATAAACAGAAGCTACAAATCAAATTTGTGAAACCCCGTCTCTACTAAAAATACAAAAAGCTAGCCGGGTGAGGTGGCGGGCGCCTGTAGTCCCAGCTACTCCGGAGGCTGAGGCAGGAGAATGGCGTAAACCCAGGAGGCGGAGCTTGCAGTGAGCTGAGATCCTGCCACTACACTCCAGCCTGGGAGACAGAGCCAGACTCCGTCTCAAAAAAAAAAAAAAAAAAAAACCAGTTTGTCAAGACAAGCTATTAGGAAATAAAATTGTAATGCAAGGTTAAAAAAAAACTTGAATCAAATGTGAAAAGTGGATTGGCATTGTTTTAAATCCTTCCCCACCCTCCCACTCCCATCAGGAACTGAAATGCCAATATCCTTCCGCAGTAAAGTACTGGCCATTGGCCAGGCATGGTGGCTCACACCTGTAATGCCAGCACTTTGGGAGGCCAAGGCAGGAGGACTGCTTGAGTCTAGGAGTTTGAGACCAGCCTGGGCAACATAGTGAGACCCTGTCTCATCTGTCTATGTATCTACCTACCTTCCTACCTATGTGTCTAATTTAAATAAATACATACATGCATACATACATACAGTAAGTAAGGAAGTAAGTACTGGTCTGAGTATCAGCACCACATGGAATTAAGAACAAGCACCTTAATTTGTTCATTTGCTTACTCTGGTCTGAATTTCACTGGTATCAGATGGGGCAAACTGTGGGCCCTGGTGATTTTTCTGACCATACCTCATAATCTGTTTCCTTGGTAAAAACTCAGTAAAAGCACCACTCCTCAGTCCAGCCCCAAGAGTGGTGTGAACCATTATTAAGATTTCTCTTTCTGGTCTACCAATCAAGGCTCTGACTAGTATTATATGACTGATGCTTTATCATGAGGGGATCTTCCTGTGAAGAAAGCTAACACTTTCCAAAACTATAAATGTTGTCAATTACCTGCTAAATCTCTCTCAAAGGTGTCCACATCTCTCCATCTCACTGTCGCCTCCCCAGTGCAAGCGCCCTACTGCTCCTGACTGGCCAGCTACCACAACTTAGTCTTCTGGTTTCTACCCGTGCCCCTCAAAACCTGTTCTCTGGACAGTAACCTGCATGATCATTTCACATAGCAAATCTGATTGTGTCACTTATCCGCCTAAAATAAGGTGACATTATTGCCCGTCTTCTTCCTCAGCTTCAACCCTGCCCCTCTACCCTGGTTCCGTGCACGCCAGTCACTGTGGCCTGAAATTCTCACTCCTCCTATGTTCCAAGTCCCCTCTCAGAGCCTCCCCAGCATACCTGCTGTTCCCCCTTCTCAGAACCTAAGCTTCTCCCTTCTTCACCTATGTAGTTCCTAGCTCAGTCTTCACATCTCAGCCCAAACATTTAAGGAAATCTTCCCTAAGGTCATGCACCCTCTTGCTGCATCTGTGCTTCCCCTTGATGGCACGTATTAACTGCCCACTACTTCATGGGAGTAGGAGCTCTGCTTCATACAGCATTCTGACCACAGTGAATGATGTGGTACCTCTCACACAGTAAGTACTTCATAGATATTTTTTAACAAACTCTATGGCAAAAATTTCTACCAGAACCCACCAAATCACCTATCAAAAGGTGACTTTTTTTTCATTTTTTATTTTATTTTATTTTATTTATTTATTTATTTATTTTTTGAGACAGAGTCTCACTCTGTCAGCCAGGCTGGAGTGCAGTGACGCTATCTTGGCTCACTGCAACCTCTGCCTCCCAGCTTCAAGCGATTCTCCTGCCTCAGCCATCCGAGTAGCTGGGGACCACAGGTGCGCACCACCACACCTCGCTAATTTTTGTATTTTTTGGTGGAGACGGGGTTTCACCACGCTGCCCAGGCTGGTCTTGAAATCCTGACCTCAACTGATCCTCCTGCTTCAGCCTCCCAGAGTGCTGGGATTACACGTCTCAGCCACCTCACCCAGCTGAAACTATCAAAAGGCTAGAGGGTAAGCCACCAACTAATACAACTCTGTCATTGAAGTTTTACTATTAGGGAAAAGAGACTATTTCCATAACTGCAAGTAAAATGGCATCAGATGGAATTCCTGTTCCATTATTTTACAAAACAGGCCAGGTGTGGTGGGTGGCTCATGCCTGTAATCCCAGCACTTTGGGACGTCAAGGTGGGTGGATCACTTGAGGCTAGGAGTTTGGGACCAGCCTGGTTAACATGGTAAAACCCCGTCTCTACTAAAAATACAAAAATCTGTCAGGCATGGTGGCAGGTGCCTGTAGCTTCAGCTACTCAAGAGGCTGAGGCAGGAGAATTGCTTGAACCCAGGAGGCAGAGATTGCAGTGAGCCAAGATCATGCCACTGCACTCAAGCCTGGGTGACAGAGCAAGACTCCATCTCAAAAAAAAATTATTTTAGAAAACAAGCCTGTCTAGTTATGAATGCATGAAGATATCAACCCAATTTATCCTCTTCACCAATCTTATCAAAAACTGGATTAGATTTTTTAAAGACTGAATATAGATCAATTAGAAAAAAGTTGGAAAAAGGTGAGAGTTAAGCTTTAAAAAAAAGAAAAAAAAGAAAAGAAAAAAAGCACTAGGCCAGGCGCGGTGGCTCACGCCTGTAATCCCAGCACTTTGGGAGGCCGAGGCAGGCAGATCACGAGGTCAGGAGATCGAGCCTATCTTGACTAACATGGTGAAGCCCCATCTCTACTAAAAATACAAAAAATTAGCCGGGTGTGGTGGCGTGTGCCTGTAGTCCCAGTTACTCGGGAGGCTGAGGCAGGAGAATGGTGTGAACCCGGGAGGCAGAACTTGCAGTGAGCCGAGATTGCACCACTGCACTCCAGCCTGGGCAACAGAGCGAGACTCCATCTCAAAAAAAAAAAAAAAAACACTAAATGAGATACCATTAAAATGAACAAAAAAATGAATAGGATCACTCATATTTTGCAAAGAAAAGCAAAAAAAAAAGCACAGAGGAGACCTAGGTGGTTCTGGACATTCTCTTAAGCTTCATACAATGATAAACATGGGTGATAAAGCATTTTAAAATATACTGTCACTGAGTTTGATAGAGTTTTATGGGTTCTTTTCATGTTTTCTGTTAGAACTATATAATTATTATTTAAGATTAATCCCACAAGCCCTGGAAATGATGTGCAATTTTTGTTTAATTGAAATGTATATGACAGATTCTTGCCTTGTTCCTGTATAAATGCATTCTGACAGTCTCCATAAAAGACCAGGAAGAAACATGAGGCTCATTGGCATTCTTTTTTATAGATTCCCCTTTACTGAATAAGCAGGTCAAAAGAAGCCATTGGTAGTAGGAAAGGAATCAAGAGATTACTTCTTTCCTGTTAACATTTCAGATATCTAAAAATTACGTCAGTGATTTTTTTTTTTTTTTTTTTGAGATGGAGTCTAGCTCTACCACCCAGGCTGGAGTGCAGTGGTACAATCTTGGCTCACTGCAACCTCTGCCTCCCAGGTTCAAGTGATTCTCCTGCCTTGGCCTCCATAATAGCTGGTACTACAGGTGTGTGCCACCACACCTGTCTAATTTTTGTATTTTTAGTGCATGGGGTTTCACCATGTTGGCCAGGCTGGTCTTAAACGCCTGACCTCCAGTGATCCACCTGCCTTGGCCTCCCAAAGTGCTGAGATTACAAGCGTGAGCCACCCCACCCAGCCATTATGTCAGTGACTTTTGAAAGAGTCTGTGAAACACTTGGACACCTACAAAAGTGACTTCTCAAATAAGGAGTCATGGCATGTCCCACAGGTTCCATGGCCATACACCATCAAAATAATAAAACAGCACTAGTTATGACCCCCAAACAGAAAACTCAGTAGGGGCATGGGAGATGAGGTTACCCAGGACTCTCTCCAGGGCTTGAAAGAGGACACAGTGAAGGTATTAAATATAACTAACCCTAGAACAGAACTTGGCCCTTTGCCAGCTGTTAATTCCCTTTAGAGAGAGACAAAAGTCCCATGTGTCTCCAATCCCAAGAAAAGAGGTTCTTCTATGGCCCTGCACTGCCTTGGCAATGAGAGCCATGTAGGTGTCAAGATAGCCCCCAAAATGCTAGTGCTTCTTTGCCCTCATTCAGGAGAAACAGAAAGGAGAGGAGGGGAGGGGAGGGGAGGGGAGAGGAAGGGAGGGGAGGGGAGGGGAGAGGGAGAGAATGAGATGGAGAGAGAAAGACACCAAAGAGAAAACAGGAGTTTCCCATGCTCCTCAATTGCAAGCTAATTCCTGGGACCCATGAGGGTCTTCCAAGGATCTAAGGAAGGGCAGCAGGCTGGAGTTACAGCCTGCAGTAGGGAGAAAGCAGGTATTGTTAGCAAAATCCAAGTCCACAAATTAGTAGGTTTTGCTCTCTGAACTCTCCCCTTCGTATATTTTATGGGGACATTTGAAGAAGATCCCAGAATGGGTCACTCTTCCCCCAACATGTTTACCTGTCACTTAGCAGCAGCCACAAACTTGGCCTCTTCCCTTTGGCTGAGTTCCTATCCTCTCACTATTTAACACAGAAAATGACAGATTCTTTATTTAAGAGAGTCAGAGGCACCGAGACTGACATTTGCCACTTTGAATCTGGTGTCATCATGAGGAAGGGACTAGACAAGATAGTCTAAGGCCTTTTGCAGATCTAATCACAACATTTATACTCTACTAATAAGTAATTAAAGTTTCTTTAGACACTGCTCTCTCTTGCTAATAATCACCCATGACTAAGCTCTCATTTCTTTAACAGCCGTTCCCTAAAAATTGAGAAAGGTTGTTGAAAGCACCAGCTGTTTCTGGGGCCTCTCAATGAGCACTATACTTCCATGAATAATAGAAATCAGACCAGTGCCCACTTGCCTTTGAATAGGGCAAGACACACTATTAACTTTTCCACTCTCCCAAAGGAATTAATACATATGTTATACTCACCATGACTCTTTCCTATCTAAAGGGTCCAAAACAATAATTTGAGCGAGACTGTTTTATTAAGGAGAAACATAACAGTTCTATTCTAACTTTCTGATATGCTAGAATATTCTATATCTGATTGCAGTTACATGGGTGTATACATATATAAAAATTAATCAAGCATACATTTAAGGTGACAACACTTTGCACATTTCACTGCATGTAATTTTTTGACTTTTAAATTAGGTATAAGAGCTCTATTCCACTCCATTGCCCAGGGCCACCTGGAAACACTGGGGTGTGCCTAAAAACACCAAGTTAACACTTGGCTCTACAGGATCTTCCTCTTCATTTTATACCAGCTGGGAATTTCAGTACTTGCCTATTTCACAACTGTCATGAAAGGGTACCTTTGGTTCAAATCCATCCAGAGGGTATAGAACGAGAAAAACAGGTAATACACACTTACCTAGACCAGCCCTATTCCTCACATTATGAGATGTAAAAGTCTAATAGCAGTTAAAGAACAATAACTGTAAATATCAAGGACTCCCCAAAGTATCTGGACATCATTTTAAGAAACAAAAGTTTTTTACACAGCCTGGAGGAAAAGTACTTAAGGTTTACAATTGATGGTGAGGCCTTACCCGCCTGCAGGTACTCTGGCTGCAGAGTTGGAGGCAGGCCCTCAGGCAATGGGTAGCCGTTCTTCCGAGCCACAATGAGATGAAACGCAGCACAGAACTCAGGCAGGGTCAGGGCTCCATCACAGTCAGCATCACTAAGCTCCCTAAATGAAACAAATGTCATGAGTACCTACCATGGGGCTTACAGAACAAGTTGCTTGGCACAAACGTGCCAATAAAACTCCCAGACTCTATGGTGATGGCCCTACCAGTACCCAAACCCTCCTAGCCAAATCCATTTGAAATCTCTGGGGGCCACTTCAAGGAAGAAAAATGTTGACTGATGGGATCAGCATCAGTAGCATTTTATAAATAAAAATTTCAGTTCTTCAGGTTCCACTGTTGGTGTGTCTTACAACGCTGAGGACACAGGACAAGAAACTAAGGCACAGAAATAAAAACGATACCCAGAAGTCCACAGTCATTCAGTAAATGCAGGCTGCATGGGGTGAAAAGCCCTGGACATGGTGTTCAAAACAGGCAGAGGAAGGGTGGCCCCAGCCATTTTATAGTTGTCCCAGCCACTATGCAGTTTACCTGGGGCACAGAAATAAGCTCTTTGTTTTTCAGCTTTAAGGGAAAATCTTGAACTTTTCAAGTCACGTAAATTTTTGTACCAAACTGTTCTTTGCTTGAGAACTCCCTACTGGGAAAATACAAGTAAGCTCAATAAAAAATGGCATGAATGATGTTTTAGGATAAAACTAGTAACTAAAGAAGACTGGAACCAGATAAGACAAAAAGGAAGAAAGGGGAGTCTTAAACAGGCTTAACTTCAGTCATTATTTCCCACTAGAAGGCACAGACCTATTTACTCAGCACAAAAGAGACTGATTTGCCAAAGTATTATATCTAAGACCCCATAAGCTTAACCATCTCTAAGGTAGACAGAGACAAGTATACTTGTGTTAGGACAAGCATAGAGATAAGACATAAACAAAATTATTCTAGAAAGGTATTACTATCTGAAAGAAAATATATTTCTAAGGTAAGCTCCATAACCTTCCTTTAGACCATTCACATCCTCCTCCTCCAATTTCGAATGCACTGGGGCCCTGAAATAGCTGTTCCCAGAGTGAGGGGTCAGGAAACTGCTTCATATGCTGCATAGAGAGAATACCACTCAGCTTTCATGGGCATGTCTCAACAAAAAGATAGGAGGCCTCATGCCAATAACGTTTAGACTGGGAATTCTGCCAAAACAAATGGTATTCTTTTCAAAATGGTAATTTCTTTTTTCTTCCCTAGCCAGAAAATCTAATATAAGGGCCGGGCATGGTGGCTTATGCCTGCAATCCCAGCGCTTTCAGAAGCCAAGGCGGGAGGATCGCCTGAGGCAAGGAGTTCAAGACCAGCCTGGTCAACATAGCAAGATTCTGTCTCTAGAAAAAACTGAAAAGCTAGCTGGGGGCTGAGGTAGGAGGATCGCTTGAACTTAGGAGTCAGAGGCTGCAATGAGCTATAACCATGTCACTGCACTCCAGCCTGGGTGACAGAGTGAGCCCTTGTCTCCAAAAAAACAAACAGACAAACAAACAACAAAAAACTAATATAAGACTTGTAAAAACAAAAAAATTATGTCAGAGTATATATTGTTGAAGAACCTAAATCCAGCTCAGAATCCCAGATACATTGGCACGCACGAGTATTATTGGAGTAGTTTTCCAATAAGATGCACAAAACATGACAAGCAATTTTAAATCCCATCATAATTCTGTAAATCCTCACGCAAAAGGCTTTATATAAACATTCCAGTGTTTTTAATTATATATTTATAGCAGTGTGATCGCCTGCCCAGTTTTGGGAAGAACTAGCCCACACACAGCCGAGAGTTTACAGCAGCACCGAGCATTTTCATGAATGCAAATAGAGCCATCTGGACCATCCCAGCACAGCCCTTCTGGAGCCAGAGTGCATAAAGGTTCAGTGGATACCACAGCTGCAAGTCTGAATTAGGGCCCAGCTGATAAACACCAGCCAAATTTATAAAGCTCAGAGGCAGCTAGAATAGTCAAACCTAACCTAACTCCAAAATATTCCTCAACCTGTTCACTCAGCCTTATAAAATATAAAAACTAGTTTGTCAATCTCCTCTGGTTACTTGTATCACATCTAGTAGAAAAGTCTGAAAATGAAATCTACAGGATGGTAAGTTTCATATGCCCACAATTGCCTAGACTGAAAAGGGATTGAGATGGGGATAATAATTAGGAAATTACTTTTAAATAATAGTTAACGCTTATAGTGCTTAATATGTGCCAGACATTGTTCATTGTACGTTTCATATAACATTTAATTTTCACAGCAACAAAAATTTGAGTTGTATTCACTCTTGTAGTCTGCTAAAAACATCATTAAAAACATAAGACTTTTAAAAATGCAAAGGTAGGAACTAAAAGATGGGTTATGGATGATGGTATGAATGCCATATGGCATTAATTGTACTTACCATATATAGGAGAGTTCTGGAATGGAAAGCTTTGATTTGGTGAAGAAGTTCTTGGCCACAGAACCTGTCAAGTGCCATTGTTTAAATAAACCATTAATTACTCAGCTAGAGTAGCTTTTACATTTATATACAAATGAATCACAATTTTTTCATTCAGCAATCTCTTCTGTATAACAACAAACATATTTATTGCTCAAAGCAATTATGAATCATGGGACCAAAAGCAACACATGAAAAGCTTTTTTAAAAATATGTAAATTACAATAGGGCAAAAGAAGCAATAACATAATGCTCATGAAAGATGCAAATCACATAAATTAATTTCTGCTTCATTTTTACCAAAATCTGCAAAATTTTGCCACAAATTTAAAAGACGAATTTCAAAACTTTGAACAAATTTGGCAGATTTCAAATAGAAATTTCAAATAGAAAAGTAATAGAAAACTGACCAAAAAGAAGAAAATTAATACCATTGATCCCACCACACAGAGATAAGACAGACATCTTGTGAAAGATTTTTGGTGAGATTTAAGAACTCCTAGTGGCGTTTTGAGAAACTTATCCAGGAATCTTTCTTCCTTCATTTTTGATTTACCTGTATCAATTGAAATTAGGCAATCATTCTCCTTTACATGTTACATAACTGCAAGACCCAGCTGTACTTGAAATGTTAGACCTTACTGAGATTGAATTTGAATGCTTTCAGCTCCCAATACAATTTGATCTAGCAAGTCCACTCCTAGGTATTTATTCAAGAGAAATAAAAATATATGTTCACATAAAAACTGGTACACAAATATTCAAATCAGCATTATTCTTAATACTCCAAAAGTAGAAGAACCCCATATGCCTATCAACTGATGAACAGATAAATAAAATGGGATGTACTGATATAATGGAATTATTCAGCCATAAAAAGGAATGAAATTCTGGTACATACAACATGAATGAGCCTTTAAACATTATGTTAACTGTTGGTGGGAATGTGAATTAGTACAACCACTATGGAGAACAGTTTGGAAGTTCCTCAGAAAACTACAATTAGAGCTAACATATGACCCAGCAATCCCACTACTGGGTATATACCTAAAAGAAAGGAAATCAGTATATCAAAGAAATATGTGCACTCCTATGTTTGTTGCAGCACTGTTTACAATAGCTGAGATTTGGAGGCAACCTATGTGTCCATCAACAGATGAATAAAGAAAATGTGGTATGTATGCACAGTGGAGTACTAGTCAGCCATAAAAAAATGAGATCCAATCATTTGCAACAACGTGGATGGAACTGGAGATCATTATGTGAAGTGAAATAAACCAGTCACAGAAAGACAAACATCGCATGTTCTCACCTATTTGTGGGATCTAAAAATCAAAACAATTGAACTCATGGACATAAAGAGTAGAAGGAAGGTTACCAGAGGCTGTGAGGGGTAGTGGCAGGGAGCAAGTAGGGGGGAGGTAAGGACTGTTAATGGGTACAAAAAACTAGTTAGAAAGAATGAATAAGACCTACTACTTGATAGCACAATAGGGTGACTATAGTCAATAACTTAATCGTATATTTTAAATAACTTAAGGAATGTAATTGGATTGTTTGTAACTCAAAGGATAAATGCTTGAGGGGATGGATACCCCATTCAACATGATGTGATTATTATGCATTGGATGCCTGTATCAAAACATGTCGCATACCCCATAAATATATACACCTACTATGTATCCACAAAAATGTTTTAATTAAAAAAAAAACTAAAACATTGTGCTAAATGAAAGAGACACAAAAGGCCACATATTATGAGATTTCATTTCTAGAAAAAAAGGATACGTTCTGAGAAATGCATCATTAGGTAATTTTCTCATTGTGCGAACAGCACAGGGTGTACTTACACAAACCTAGATGGTATAGCCTACTATACACCTAGGCTAGATGGTAGAACCTATTGCTCCTAGGCTACAAACCTGTACAGCATGTTCCTGCACTGAATACTATAGGCAGTTGGGACACAATAGTAACTATTTGTGTATGTAAACACAACTAAATATAGAAAACAGCCTGGGCAACATAGTGAGACCTCCTCTCTATCAAAAAAAAAAAAAAAAAAAAAAAACCTACAAAAAAAATTAGCCAGGCATAGTGATATGCACCTGTAGTCCCAGCTACTGGGGAGGCTGAGGTGGAGGATCACTTGAGCCCAGGAGGTCAAGGTTGCAGTGAGCCGAGATCACATCACTGCACTCCAGCCTAGGCAACAGAGTAAGACCTGTCTCAAAAAAAAAAAAAAAAAAGAAAGAAAAGAAAAGAAAAGAAAAAAACATAGAAAAGGAAGAGTAAAAATACAGTATAAAAGATGAAAAATGGTTCACCTTTATAGGCCCTTACCATGAATGGAGCTTGCAGGACTGGAAGTTGCTCTGGGTAAGTCAGAGAGTAAGTGGTGAGTGAATGTGAAGGCCTAGGACATTACTGTACACTACTGTAGACTTTATAAATACTGCACACTGAGACTACATTAAATTTACCAAATACAAATTCCTTTCATCAATAATAAACTAACCTTAGAGTGCAAGTTTTTTACTTTATAAACTTTAAAATTTATTTTAACCTTCTTGACTCCTTTGTAACAACACTTGGCTTAAAACAAAAACACACTGTACAATTTTAAAATAGAGTGTGGTCGAATTGTTTGCAACTTAATAGATAAATGCTTGAGGAAATGGATACCCCATTCTTCATGATGTGCTTATTTCACATTGTGTGCCTATATCAAAACATCTCATGTACCCCATAAATATATACACTTATGTACTCACAAAAAGTTAAAAATTTAAAAAATTTGCACAGCTGTACAAAAATATTTTCTTTCTTTATAACTTTATTCTATTATTCTATCTTTTAAATTTTTAATTTTTTTTACCTTTTAAACTTTTTTGTTAAAAACTGAAACACAAACACTTATCAGCCTAGACCTTCCCAAGGTCAGAATCCTCAATAACACTGTCTTCCACCTTTATACTGTGGAGGTGACTAGAAGGGGACAATAACCCATAGGGAGCGGCCATCTCCTAGTATGACAATGCCTTCTTCTGGAACACCTCCTGAAGTTCCTGCCTGAGGCTGTTTTACAGTTAACTTTTTTTATATAAGTAAGAGTATACTCTAAAATAATAATAAAAGTATAGCATAATAAAAGGCCAGGTGCGGTGGCTCACGCCTGCAATCCCAGCACTTTGGGAGGCTGAGGCGGGCGGATCACGAGGTCAGCGGTTTGAGACCAGCCTGGCCAACATGGTGAAACCCCATCTCTACTAAAAATACAAAAATTAGCCAGGTGTGGGGCACATGCCTGTAGTCCCGGCTACTTGGAAGGCTGAGGCAGAGGAATCACTTGAACCTGGGAGGCGGAGGCTGCAGTGAGCCGAGATCGCGCTATTGCACGCCAGCCCGGGCAAAACAGCGAGACTCCATCTCAAAAAAAAAAAAGAAGAAGCCTGTAATCCCAGCACTTTGGGAGGCCGAGACGGGCGGATCACGAGGTCAGGAGATCGAGACCATCCTGGCGAACACGGTGAAACCCCGTCTCTACTAAAAAATGCAAAAAAACTAGCCGGGTGAGGTGGCGGGCGCCTGTAGTCCCAGCTACTCGGGAGGCTGAGGCAGGAGAATGGCGTGAACCCGGGAGGCGGAGCTTGCAGTGAGCTGAGATCCGGCCACTGCACTCCAGCCTGGGCGACAGAGCGAGACTCCGCCTCAAAAAAAAAAAAAAAAAAGAAAAGAAAAGAAAAGTATAGCATAATAAATACATAATAAGCTAATAATAGCCATTTATTATTAAGTATTATATACCATACATAATCATATGTGCTAGGCTTTTACACAACTGGTAGCACAGATTTTTTACCAGCATCATCACAAAAACGTGAGCACTGCCTTGTGCTACAACATCATGATGGCTACAGCATCACTAGGTGATGAATGGAGCTGGAATTTTTCAGCTCCGTGATACTGTTATGGGACCTCCATCATTGACTGACTGAAACATCCTTATGTGGTAAGTGTAGGTAAGAGAAAATCATTGGGACTATGTGATAGGTACACAGAGGTTTGTTATACCAGCCAGTCTAGTTGTGTCTACATCTGAAATTCTGCAAGATACAAAAGTTAAAAGAAAACAAAAACATTTCTAACAAGTACCTGTTTGAATTTGGCTAAATATCTGCATATGTCGTGAAGAAACTCACTTGAGCGCGGGGTAAGGTTAGCAAGTAGTCAAATTGTGCAATATGGGTTTCTGTTTATTTTCCTTAATCATGATGTCAACATTAATTTGTTGTATCTGTACTATTCTGCCATCAATAAAGCCATCACCACCAATCAGTAAATGATGTTTGCAATTACTTATACAAGTATACTTCAATTATGTGCCTCATTTCACAAGATAAAACTAACCTTTACCCACATGTCAATATGGCAGGTTATGATTATTAAGGACATACTGTTATTCTTCAAATTTCAACGTCTAAAAAGAAAGCTTTATGAATTTTTCTTCTAGACTCTACTATTTCACTGTTAGCTTAGTCCTTCAGCCTAGTAAAATGTAGCCACACTGGCATTAAACCAATTCCTCTCAGCTTGAATTTTACATGAGAACTCAACAGGCATCTATATATCTGAAGACAACCCAGAAGAACTGACAAGTGGGAAAGCGCTGGCCAATTTTCCTCCCCCATTTTAATTTCTCTCAGAAAAACTGGAGGAGAACATTTGAGCCAAAGAAAACGAGCCTGAGTTTGGAGTTTGAAGGCACATATAACATAAAAAGACTTGTGACACCAACTCCTTAGGAGGCCACATTCTGTCCTTGCCAAGCTCTAATATAATGAGGAAGCAATGAGAGGTGGCCCCTTGGAGCGACATGTTAGCATTTCAAGAACTGCCTCAGCTGATAAGGTGCGGGGTCTCGGCCAAGTTCCCCCCAAATTCCCATTTAAGCCCACTGAAATGGAAATATAATTTTCCAAACGTCATTGGCAACTTTTTTTCTGCATGGTTTACATCTGATAAGGAATTCGACTTTAGAGGAAAAACAAACTGAAATCACAGAAGGCTGCCATACTCATTTTGTGTGAATGATTTCTCAAGATGGTGGCTGTGATTCTGGTGAGAGTGATGCCTGGGGAGCCCACATTCTTACCTGAAATGAAAGAGCTTGGGTCTGGCTGAAGGGATCGGAACTGATTGACATAGTACTCGCGCTGTTCTTCTGTTATCCTCCAGGGTTCATCCGGGTAACTGCTGTTATCCTGTAGTTCTCTCTCCACTGAAAAGGACTTTAAGAATAAATTTAAAAGTAAATGCTCAGAGAACCTGTCTTTAGTGAGAAGTAGAAAAATTAAGCACCAATAAAAGTTATTATGTGCTATGCTTAATTTTTTCCTCAGGTGAAGAAATTTAACTGCCTCATAACTAGAATCTAACTAGAACACAAACTTAAGGGCAGACATCATGCTTTATATATTTTTTGTATTCTTCAAAGTTAACAGGACTGAGGGATAAAATACTGAATACTCAGTAAGTGACAAAAAATTTCTAATTGTAATGAAGGAAGGGTTAAAAAAAGATGATCATTCTTATTTTCCACTATTCCTCACATTTTTATCCTTTAAGATTAGCTGAGTAGATAGTAAAATAATCTGGATTCTTTTTAAACAATGAAAAGGAAACTAAAACAGCTATAACCACATCTTTTTCACTGTTCCAGTTACACTGAAACTCTGTATAAATCCGGGAATTAAAAGCTCCAATTCAAATCCCACATTTCCAGCTCCTACTTGAGTGGCAAGTCAGGACCACTGAACCTCTCATTCGGCATTTGTGAATTACAGAAAATATTTAGTAACAGCTGGGTGGTGAGAACAGCTGTTAGGGTACCACAATAAACAGGGTAACGGGGGGGGGGGGGGGGGGTGCATCAGACCTGCCACTAGAGGGCGTGCAAGTCAAATTTGAGGATTTAAGAGCCTAGAAAACCAGGGAAGTAGTGCAGGAGAAAACAAAGCTAGGGTAGGCATTGGGGGAAGAAGGGAAATGTCGATGCTAGGAGGAGGCGTGGGCCTTCGTTCTATCCCTTCCATGAACCCTAAGACTAAAGTGGTACTTGCCAAGGGCCACCTTCAAGGGACCAAGAGGTGAACACAAGAAGGATGAGGCTTGGCTGGGCGCAGTGGCTCACGCAAGTAATCCCAGCACTTTGGGAGGCCCAGGCAGGCAGATCATGAGGTCAGGAGTTCAAGACCAGCCTGACCAATATGATGAAACCCTGTCTCTACTAAAAATATAAAAATTAGCCAGGCATGGTGGTACATGCCTGTAATCCCAGCTACTCAGGAGGCTAAGGCAAGACAATCACTTGAACCTGGGAGGCGGAGGTTGAACCTGGGAGCGGAGGTCGCACCATTGCACTCCAGCCCGGGCAACAGAGTGAGACTCTGTCTCAAAAAAAAAAAAAAAAAAAGATGGGGCTTTATGATAAAAGGAGGCTAGGAAAGAAGGGGAGGGGTACTGTTGCTAAAGAGCCATCAAGGTGCCTGCTTCTGAACACACTATCAAGGAGGGAATTAATCACTGGGTGGGCAATTCCACCCACTAACCTTACAAAAGACAGCCGGCCATCTCCTCCCCTTCCCCACACCCACACACACACCATTCCAGGAATTAATTCTTCCCAGGAACGCCTGTCTCCCCTCTGACAATGTTCAGAGAAGAAAGGAGACTAGAAAATGTTGAGCTACTATAGAACCTTGAGATGTCATCTCTGAAGTAAAATATGTATTACTTTGATATCTCACACCTCGGGTTAAGGGTGCTTCGGGAAGGCAAGGACAATGGATGAAATACTACCTGTAGAATGGATATTTCCAGAAGTGCTAAGTGAGAATTCACCCAGCAAACAGGCTATTCCTCAAAGTCATCTGGGGCCTTTAGTCAGAAGGAAGGTACATAAAGAGATTGAGAGCTGTAGGGTTGTTAGTCATTTGTAATAAACATATCATTTTCATACTAGATGAGTTTCTACTAAATGTAAATCAAACCACTCTTAAATGTTCAAGAAGTCATTATCCATTAGTTAATACCTTAAATTTCACAGAGTGCTTTGAAATTTACAAAGCATTTCACACACTCCTACTTGTTTGAGCACCTCAAGACTTTGGAGATGTAAGCAGGTATTAATTATTATCCTTTTTCCGAGCTCAGGGAACTTACCCATATCCCTTAGTGAACCCCTGCAGGCAGCAAATAATGACCATCCTTTTTACAATCTCTTGTTCAAAGGCAGGATTTTGCATATCAGGATTTTTTTTAACTGGGTTGCAGCTACCTGAATTTTTTTTCAAAAACCTCTTATTATTATAAAAATAAACAGGCCCAGAGCAGTGGCTCACACGTGTAATCCCAGAACTTTGGGAGGCTGAGGTGGGTGGATCACCTGAGGTCAGGAGTTCAAGAGCAACCTGGCCAACATGGTAAAACCCTGTCTCTACTAAAAAAAAAAAAAAAAAAAAAATACAAAAAATTAGCCAGGTGTGGTGGCAGGTGCCTGCAATCCCAGCTACTCGGGAGGCTGAGGTAGGAGAATCACTTCAACCTGGAGGCAGAGGTTGCAGTGAGCCAAGATTGTACCATTGCACTCCAGCCTGGGCAACAAGAGTGAAACTCCATCTCATAAAAATAAATAAAGCAAAAAAGATGAAAATCCAGTCCAAGCACCAAACAACCAAACAGACCACACAACCTTCCAAAATGCTCCCACCAAATTCCAAAGCCATGCCCTAGCAGCACTTACTGAATAAGCCCAGATGTCTGACCAGGTTCCGCTGGTAGAACACAAGGTGGAGGATGTCAGCTTGAATTGCATTCGATTACTGGCCATGATATAATGTGGAGAACTCATAGGAGCACTGCCCTCCAGGTCAGCCCTGACAGAAATAGCCACAGCAAAGGAAACTAAAAGCTAGGCATGGGCAGGAGCGACAAGAACAGACACCTATGAGTCAACGATTTGGTGGCAAAGATGATTCGTGAAGAAGGTGGGATGTGGGTTGGAAGCTCTGTCCCACCACTTCCCAGTGAATGAAGACACAGAAATCTCCATGCTGGGCGGCCCTTATCGCAGCTGCAGCTGCTTCCACATAGCTGCTGTGGTCAAAAAGAAGCCCAGAGTCAGTTCCCTTGACCATCACCATTCTGTTTGCTATAACTGATCTGTAACATTTTGGGAAAATACAGTTCCATTGAAAAGAAAAAGAGAAAAAATCTCCAAGCTGGATGTTGGGTCTGCTGCATTCCTGGGTCTGACATGGAAGCTGCTGCTCCCCTAGAACACGCCCTTTCCCTCCTGCTCATGAAGCTGCTGTGTAGCTGTCCCTGTCAGCCCACTTGTGCTCTTTCCTCAATACCATAACCATCTGCTTTCTAGCTCCTCTCCTACATCACCTCACTCCAGTGTGGTGTTAGTGGCCTCTTAGTAGGTCTCAGGTCTACTCTGACAACAGAAATCAGAATGAACAGAAGGGGGTGATTAACTCCTCTGCTTAAAAGCCTGCAGAGATGACCTGCTGCCTAACAAAAAAAGTCCACCTTCTCCACCTGGCCTTCAGAAGCCTCGCACCCCAGCTTCCTCTCAGCAGGCTTTCTGACTGCACATGCTCACTCCTCAGGGGTAAGATGGTGTCTTCTTCCAGAACATTCTTCCCTGCTCAAATCCTCCAATGTACCTGCCATACCCACAGCCATGACAGAGGCCACCACCCATTCCCATGCTCTGCTGCAAAGGTGGGCCTGGCAGCCTTGTGTGGGCACCATGACCCACCTCACACCTGGTGTCACCTGAGTGGGAGTAAGGGTTGGTGGGCACACAGTATACTGGCCTTTGGGATGCTCTGACAAGGGCTTAGGTCAGATGCTCATTCTTGGGAATGTGGATGAGAAATATCAAGGCCAATAAGCAGAGAAAGTAGACCCTAAACAGATGCTCAGCGGGGTTGTGGTATAGAGAAAGGGTAGGCGGGGCTTAAAGCTATGAGGGCACCAGAACCAAGCATCAGCAGAAGTTGGGAGGTAGGTACACAAAGGACACAAGGCCGGCAGGACAAGAAAGGCTGCGGAAGCCTAAAGACAAGCGGACAGTGGAGCAAACTTAACGCAACCAGGGCAAGGCCTGTTAACAGCAGAACAAGCATGAACAGTCAATAATTCCCACCCCTACAGACCTGTGGGCCACTCCTTCGCTCTCATTTCTTAGATTCCCATGAGAACCCCAACCCTTCCTCCTTTTCAAGAAAACTTAGGTGGGCAAGGATAATTCCTACTCCCTAAACCTAAAAAGGCCTTAGGACAAGGGAGAGGGCACATGAGCTCTGTGTAACCCACAGAGTGGCCTTCTACTAGTTTGCACTAAGTGTGCTAACCTACCCCCCATCTCTTTCCCCTTGCTTCTCGCTGTATGCTTGAAACTGATTTAATAAACCAAGTTATTTGAGCATCTTAAAAATATGAATCTTGGCTGGGCATGTTGGCTCAAATCCCAGCACTCTGGGAGGCCAAGGCAGGCAGACCACTTGACTCTAGGAGTTTGAGACCAGCCTGGGCAACATGGCGAATCCCCATCTCTACAAAAAAATGTTTAAAAACTGCCAGGCATGGTGGCATGCACTTATAATTCCAGCTACTCAGGAAGCTGAGGTGGGAGAGTCACCTAAGCCCAGAAGGTAAAGGCTGCAGTGAGCCATGATCGCACCACTGAACCCCAGCCTGGGCAACAGAGCAAGACCCTGTCTCAAAAAAATATATATGAATCTTTATGATAGTCATGGTAAGTACCACAGTTTGAACATTTAAAGTGTTCCTAAACATCTTCACCCAGGTTTCAATCTGAAGGACAAGAGCCGTATCAGATACTCCTTTATCCCATCTATAGTCCCTGGCAGGTACATCACAGATACTAAAAGGTAGTGTGAGCTCTACTTATTGACAGGCTTGAGGAAGTTCAGAAGTATGTCTTGTACTGCAAGAGATGTGGAAACACTGCCCTATGATGTTCTTTGTGAAAGAAAACCTATGAGTCTGTTTGGTAGCTCAGCACCTCTTTGTCAGCAGCTAGGGGCCATCTCACCGCAGGACCCAGATGCGTGAACCCATCTCTTCTGAACCAACCCAACAATCAACCGCAACAATCTTCTCAAAGATCTGAAGTCAGTCACCTAAGAATGGTTCATTGTGAAGCCTAAAGGCACTGAGAAATGAGGGTGAATAAGCTGTGGAGCCTTAGCTTTCCAAGTAGAAGCGAGGACCAGGAAAAGCTCCACTTCTGCATGCACCCTAAAGAGGCCTCCCCCGGTCAACTCCAGCTCCACTGGTTTTGTTGGCTGAGCAGAGATATTTGCTACTTGGTGCCAATTTTGAGCTCTGCCAGTGTTTTGTTTTTTAAATAAAAGGAGAGACTGAGAAATCTTTCACATCTGTCTGCTTAAGCCACATACATATGGTTCATTATACAGTTTCTCTAGACACAGGAGAATTAGATTTGCTTATATTTAAAACATTCAACCCCTTGGTTTTGTTTCAAGTGAAATGCAAATATTTGGCACGGCAAGTTATTATCTCTGAAGAAAGCAGGTTGTTTATAATGAAAGACTTCAAAAGACTCATTAAAAAGTAATACCATTAATAAAATCCCAAAAGGTGACATTTACCCCTACTAACTATCAAACTATCTTAAAAATCAAACAAAGCTAAAGAACATGAATTGCAAGGAAGCACTGTTGGAGAGAACTTAAGAAGGGTGTGTGTACTGTTTCAGTCATAGAACATTTCTGTTAAAATATAAGCCCACCCTGAAGGCATCCTGTAAATGCTGTTTTAGAGTCCAGCCATTTCACCTATGAGAGGGTAATGATCTTTAAACAGTGTCCTGTTAGTGCCTTAGTAAACAAACTATCTAGAGTAGCAAAAACTCATACTAAGCCCACAGTGAATATCTGAGGATGCCTCCTCTGCCAAAAATATTTTGGAAATAAGATTACCATAAGGCAATCACTGATCAAAACATGATCTCATTAGCAAAGATGTGAGAAGACTCGATTACTGTAAACAAAAGGATAGCTAATGGGCTGGTGAGACTACACTATAGCCCAAGTGAATATTAATTTGCCTAAAGAAAGATCATGGGAATTAGTCAGTCATGGGGCTGAGAAAAAAAAGTCACAGAGGCAAGTGGTGGCAGTGCTGATAGGTGGGATGACAGCAGACTCCTCAATAATTCATGCTCTACTATGCCTGGTGTAGAGGTGTCACTAAGTGGCTGCCCAACCAGAAATGACTTTTTTCCAGCCTCCCTTGAAGTTACATGCAGCCATGTGACTGAGTTGTAGCCACTGCAATGTGAGCACCAGCAGCCTGCCCTACTTCCAGGCAGGACTAGTACCCTGTGGCACTGCTCTACTCTCTTTCCCATGTGCCCACTGAACAGATGATGGCAGAGTGACAGGACAGAAGGAGCTCTGATGCATGAATCACCATGCTGAGGACAGCGGCCTGCCAAACTGTTATATTAGTGAGAAATATACCTACTGTGCAAAGTCATTAAAATGTGAGGCCTATTTGTTATAGCAGCTGTTCCCCCAAAGAATGTATCCTTCAAGCAAGGCCCAAAGGAAAGGAAGATCTGCCCTTTACAAACACACAACCCATCCTGAAGATGGAAACCTGAGGCTATCATGGTTTTGCAATCTGACCAATGACATTAGACCATTACGAGCCCAAACAACTTTCTAATTCTAATTTGATTATCTATGCAGACTATCTATAGGACCAGAATGCTGATTCATTTTTACAACAGTCTTTATGTGTTTGAGTAATATAGGTTAATCTTCCATGGATTTGAAGGAGATTCCCAGTTAAAAAGAAAAGAGAGCTCAAGTGAAATTGTGGAGAAAGTATTCAATGAGGAATGAAGAAAAAGGACCTAGAAAAGGAGACAGAGCTCAGCAATTTTGTTTCAACATGAAACCATTCCATATTATGCTTGATCAATCTTATTTATGCTCTGCCTCTCACCCTACCGCATACTATCCCATAAAGCCCATGAGGACAGAAAATTTTGTCTATCCTGATCATTGCTATATCCCAAATGTCTGGAAAAGTGACTAGCACATACAAAACACTCAATAAGTATTTGCTGAATGAGTAAACATTCAAAAAATTCTCAATCCTAGTCTAGAGACAGAGAACAGTTAACCTGAGTTATCTTAAACTGACTGAAGCTGAACTTTATATGCATTTATCACATAATGTCATCCAACATTATAAAGACTGAGCCCTCTCCCTTACCTCTGAAGTCAAAGAACTTTTTAAAAAAATTCCTTCTTTCTAGTCTTTATTTCAAAATAATTATAGATTCACAGGAAGTTGTGATAAATAATTTGGTTTTGTCTGTAGAAAAATTAGTTAAAATTAAGTCCCAACGGAAAAATTTAACCTTATCTGTTTCTTCAGGGAAATAAACCCACAAAGATGCCTTTAATCACATATTACCAAACTTACTTAGGGATCTAATTTCAATAGTTCAGAAGGTTGACTGCCAAACTGTAGGACTCTCTCTGAGCCTAATGTGCAACACAGTTTCTGCTTATTACAATAAGCTATACTTTTTTAAACTATCACTTAGACATAGAAGAATGTCAGGTAACAAGTATTCATTGCTTTGCTAAGTGCCAGGCACTGTAAGTACCTAAATGCACACAATCAATTTTCATCTTCACAACCCTGAGAGGTAAATCTGGTAATTCCCATTTTGCAGAATAGGAAACTGAGGATTAGGTAAGGGAAGTAATTTACCAAGACCACACACCTATGGCAAATGGCACAGCCAGAATACAAACTGGGTCCAAAGTATGTACTCTTGATCATCAAGCTCTATAGTTATCTCTATCTGTTCATCCATCCTGTAAAAATAGAACATTTTTTACAAAAAGAACCTCACTGCAATGCCTAAATCATTGCTGCAATTTTGCAGATTGAGGATCTGTGCTTGAGCTATGACTATGCTGTATTACACCCTCCTCCCCATCATCTAGTTTAGATTTTGGCTGGCGAACTATTAAATCATACTGACAGAGCACCATTTTATTTCTCACATAATTTTTGCAAGTAAGCATCTGGCACATCATCACAGAAGAATCCTAGAGATAGCCATACATTCCAGGTATTTAATCATTTTACTGTGATTGCAGTATGGGGCACTAACCGTATTTTGATTAACATAAGAAATGCTCATTAGTAACCACTGCCTCCAATTCTTCCCTCAGGGGCCAAGATCTGCTGTTCCAGAAGGGCATTTTTCCTTCACTGTATCAGGATTTTGTGCTCTGCTTAGAGGAGAAAGCCAAGAAAAATGAGAAATCAGCAGTAAGAGGAGACTCTGACAAGGCTGCAGACTTCCATTAACGAAGCAATGACGTTCCCACCCTCGTCTTTGCTGGTCAGGCCAAGGCTGCCTGTCTCTTCACTACGTTCTCCCCTTCACACTCAAGGCAGCCTGAGTTCAGATGGGAAACAGACGCATCCACAACTCGGACAGAATTCGAGAATGCTTTGGAGAATGAGGCTACTGACTGGAGGTACAAAAAGAGTACAGGTTCCAGAGGCAGATAGACTTGGGTTCCAATCTGGCATGGTCACATTTTAACCAGTAAATTAACTTCTGAGCCATCAGCTCCCACCTGCAAGGCAGTCACATAGCACACAGGGCCCTGCCTCCCTCTCCGACCTCATCTCCCTCCCACTCCAGGCTCTAGCCATAGTTGCCTTCTTTCAGTTCTTCAAACGTATCTGCTCTCCACGAGAAATATGGTAGAGACTGGGTCACTCAACGTCCATTCCACCCCTCAGCGTAAGTCCCAGCACTGCACAAGCTGGCTAGCTAGAAACTCCACTGTTGAAACACCTTTGCTGCTACAATTCCAGATAGGACTTAGGTTCCACTCAACAAATACACCCACAGAAGACTGATGCAGACCCAAGTTATAGGCAGGGAACAAAGCTTTCGTTTGGCTGCCAAGGTTGTGTGTAGTGTGGATCTGGTTGGAGCTGACACTAGGGCAGCAGTTCCCAATGCTGTTGCTTTCTGATTGTGGCAGAGGCAAAGCTCTCTCACAGCCCAGCTCTGCTGTGAGGTTTTGGAGATTGTTCTTGCAAACTCAGAATAGGGTCTGTATCTTCAGCCCTTCCAAAGAGTTAGCAGGCTGTCCAAATCCCTTATTAAAAACCACTATTTGCTTCAACTAGCCAAAGGAGATTCTGGTGTCCATAATTAAGAACCTTGATCAAGGTGTGCCCTTTGTCCAGGCTTACCTCTACAGAAAATGCTCCACTCATCTCCTCACCTCCCAGTACCATCCTTCCTTTGCCTGGTTAACTCCTATTCATCCTTCACAGCTCAGTTCAACAGATACTTTGTTAAAGGAGCCTTATCTCACTTTCTAGCTATAGGCTGGATTCCTTTGCTACGTGGTACCATGCTTCAAGGCCTTTAGGGCAATTGTCAGTTTTTAATTCCACATGCATAGGTGGGATCGTTTGATTCAAATCTACCTCCCCTTTTTGACTGCAAGCACCTAGAGAGCAAGAGGCTGTATGTGTAGTTCTCAATGTTCCCCTGGCATGGTGGCTGACTCATGGAAGCCACTTAAGTATTTCCAAATGGACAAATGGAAGATGTAATACCTACCTTGTGAGATTGTTGGGAGGACTGAAAAGGGCCAGCACAGCACTGGGACCAAAGAAGCATCTCAGTCAGTAGTGATTATTGTTGGGATAGGCAACTGGGAGCATGACACCCCCTGCTCGCCTGAGATCAAGGGAAAGACTGATGGGCCCAGGGGCTAAAATGGTGCCAGTTGTAAAGAAGTCTTCCATATCCATAGCCTGGCATATAACTGAGACCAAAAGGTCCTGGGGAATAAGCTACTATCCTTTCCAGATTTACAAAGTACTGCCTGGAATCAGGGGTTCAACCCAGTGTTTTCAGCTACATCTGGGAGGCTAAATTGACTACACATCTCTTTTATTGTCAAGAAGTGTGGGTACACAGTGAGCACCTGAGGAATACACTAAGAAACAGGTAGAGGCCAGGCATGGTGGCTCATGCCTGTAATCCTAGTACTTTGGGAGGCTGAGGTGGGTGAATCACCTGAGATCAGGAGTTCAAGACCACCCTGGCCAACACGGTGAAACCCCGTCTCTACTAAAAGAAATATATACAAAAAAATAGCTGGGTGCAGTGGCGCATGCCTGTAGTCCCAGCTACTCGGGAAGCTGAGGCAGAAGAATTGCTTGAACCTGGGAGGCAGAAGTTGTAGTCAGCCGAGATCGCACCACTGCACTGCAGCCTGGGTGACAGAGCAAGACCCCATCTCAGTAAATAAATAAATAAATAAATAGAAAAGGAAAAAAGAAACAAGTAGAAAAGATCTGCACTGAGAAAATAAACTTCAGTATCAGTTAAGATTAAATGGTTCCTTCCTCAAAAGTTAAGGGCTAGAAAATCAGAAGAGAACTACAAGCAGGTGAAGAAAATAAGTAAGCAGGCGACTGGAGGCTATGAAAAAATAGGACCTCCTCGTGGCAATAGTGTCCATTCAGGTATATGTGGGTTCTACAGGAGACTCAGTGAAGTAGGACACCTGGAGGACATGTTAACCTTTGACCCCTTAGGAGATGGTGTAAAAGTCCAGCTGGGGTCTCAAATAAAATGGGGAATGAATTTGGTGAAAGAAGATCTCAAGAATAAGGCACATACATACCTAGAAAATGCATCAAACTCACTCTTCCTAACACACACTCACACTCTCTCCCTCTATCTATATCTCTACCTCTATCTCCTCCTCCCTCCCATTTCAGTGAAAGGAACAGAATTTAGCTGTCTAAGCAATGCTGAGAGGTCAACACATACACACAGTGTTGACATTTACCATCTCTAACAACAGAGGACTTTTTTTAGCCCTAATCTCTACCCATAAACTAAGTAATTCAACTTTATTGTCATGACCTTATAAACAAGAAATCCCCATTGCAGGCAGGCCTGGGGTTCTCCAGAACTAGGAAGCAGCTGGGGTCCATAACTCCTTCAAGAGCCTCAGGTGCCAGCATCTCCTCTCACCAGTCAGGGAGCAATCTTCCACACACACTCCAGTATATCTCTGATCCAAAGGAAAAGACAGATCAGTTTCTGGTTTCATGCCATTAAGAATGACAAACCAATACTCAAAAGAAAAAGGGGCACTGGATATGAATCAATAGTTCACAGAAAAGGAAATACAAGCGACTCATAAACTTAAGATATTTCACTTCACTAATAAAGAGATATGCTAATTAAACTACAGTGAGCTATCATTTTTCACCTATCACATTGGCAAAGACCCATAAATTTGTTAGCACATTGTGTTCACAAAGGTACGAGAAAATAGACGTTTTCATATATTGTTGGCAAGTACACAAGCTGCTATACTTCCAATTTGAAAGTCGTTATCAAAAATTACAAATATATAGGCATTTTCACCCAATATTTCAATTTCTAGGAATTGGTCCCCCATATATCTGCAAACAATGCAGTGATTGCAAGTACGAGATGTCAATCAAAAGGGGTGGCTAAAGGATTACGCAAGAGCAGGCAAGGAAATACTATGCATTTGTAAAAAACAAAAAGATGAGGAAGTACTTTATGTGCTGCTATAGAACGTTAATAAAGCTTATTGTTAGTGCTAAATGCATGTTAGACGTATAGTGTGCCACCATATGTGTAAAAAAGTATAACTGTGTTTTGCATATATTACATAATTATAATATGTATAATACCTATTTTCACTTGTATATAAATAACATATTCATATACAATATTATATAAATGCTTTGTATAGAACTATACAAAATAAATGGGTCCATATCAGTTGCCCCTGGGATGAGTGGCTGAGGGGGGAAATGGTGGGGATACTTTTCACTGTGCTCTTTTGTATCTGTTGAATGTTTGACAAATTTTTAAAATGTGTAATTGCTCTGAAGAACAAGTTTGTTTGAGAGCTCACACACATTCATATGAACACTTACTTACCAAGTAATGCCTTGGTAAATAATTCTTGAACCCCAAAAGAACCCGGGTGGTCCTGACCTGCTTCATGGGTCAATTCCCTGGACTGAGTATTAGGTTAGACAACCAGAGTGGCCAAGACCGTACCCAGTATGCCCCGCCTGTTTACCTGCTTCATTCTTCTTCCAAACTCAGATGACCAACTCTCATGACTCGACTCTAACCCATCTCATTCAAGCCCATCCCAACCCATCAGTCATTCTCACTCCTCCGCTCTCCTTATCCTCCTTGCATCCTGGTTCAGTCTACCCGTAAAATATCTTTCATGCCACAAGAAGATCTCTCGGTGCGATGTCAGCCTCTCCAAAAGACTATTTCCTGCTGTTTTCATTAAAGCTCTCAGAATGAACAATTTATTTGTGGTGACTATCAATTATCTTCTGACTCAGGCCAACACCACTCCAACAGAGCCTCAGGAATATTCATTTCTTTAATCATCTTTCACATACTTGCCTTTTCTCTTGGGTTCCAAGAGGACCCAAGGAGTGGAGATCACCTGCTTCTAGCCATAAATACCTGCAGTTATATCTAGGGGAGGAGGTACAGCAAGAAACTGAGATGAAGAGAAAGTGAGGGAGGAAAGGAGATAACTAAGTTAAATAAACATGTTTCAAGTTATGCACTTTGAGATGAATATGGTGCTGGCTAACAATGCCTAACATCCCCTCCCCTACCTGATCATTAGAAAACTTATACCAAAAATATAGATAAGCCCCCTGAGGAATGGCAGAGTAACAGAGGTCTCTAAACTCTATTGGTCGTTTTTTCATCTCTGAAGAAGAGTAGTGAGTGTCGAGAATATGTTCTAGAAAACTGTTACTTTTCATCCCTCCAAAAAGCAAAGAAAATATCACAACAGTATCCTGAGGGTTTGAAGAGTGAGTGTGTTTTGGTTTTAAATAAAAGATAATTTTTTCTAGTGCAATCTAGCTGGAAGGATATTTCATTTGCCAAACCTGTCTCCCTAAAGTCAGGTAAAAATATATTGCACCACTTTGGGAGGCTGAGGCGGGCAGATCACCTGAGGTCAGGAGTTCCAGACCAGCCTGACCAACATGGAGAAACCCCGTCTCTACTAAAACACAAAATTAGCTGGGAGTGGTGGAGAATGCCTGTAATCCCAGCTACTTGGGAGGCTGAGGCAGGAGAATCACTTGAACCCGGGAGGTGGAGGTTGCAGTGAGCTGAGATGGTGCCATTGCACTCCAGCCTGGGCAACAAGAACAAAACTTCGTCTAAAAAATATATATATATGTAGCCGGGCGTGGTGGCTCACGCCTGTAATCCCAGCACTTTGGGAGGCCGAGGCGAGTGGATCACGAGGTCAGGAGATCCAGACCATCCTGGCTAACATGGTGAAACCCCGTCTCTACTAAAAATACAAAAAAATTAGCTGGGGGTGGTGGCAGGCGCCTGTAGTCCCAGTTACTCGGGAGGCTGAGGCAGGAGAATGGCATGAACCTGGGAGGCAGAGCTTGCAGTGAGCGAGATTGCGCCACTGCACCCCAGCCTGGGCAACAGAGCAAGACTCCGTCTCAAAAAATACAGATTAGATAGATAGATAGATAGATAGATAGATAGACAGACAGTGCATGCACACACACACACATATTAATATATATGAATACCTATATTTGCATGTACATGCGTAAAATGTTCCTAGAATGATACAAAAGAAACAGGCAACCCTGGTTGGCTCTGAGATGGGAAACCAATAATGATCAGACACCCATCCCTCTGGCTGAGTTTCACACATAAATGAGCTGACGAGCAATGGACCTTTTTCTTTTTAAGAATGAAAAAAAAGGAAACATCACATATACAAGAAAATATCAGAAAACACTTACGTTTCACGTTCTCAATGGAGAAAAAAGCATAGATGAATTGAGACAAACGAAAAAACAAAGAAGGCAAAAGTGAGGGTGAAGAGTAAGGCTCCCACGCAGAGAACACTGACCATCCTGGAAATGGCCAGAGAGTGGAGAGAGAGTGGCAGTGAGCTGCTGTGGCTGAAGAGGTAGGTGAGGGCCAGAGAGCAACATGGATGACATGTTAAGAGCCATGAGCAGAGAGGGACAGGCTTCAATCAAGTCAGCAAGATGATCAGATTTGTGTTTTTAAGATTGTTTATGTGTGCAACGAGAATAATGAATTGGGAGAAGGCAAAAGTGGAAGTAAGAAGAGAGAGAGGATGATACAATACAGTCAGTGAAAAGGATAATGACCTGAACAAAGAAGCACAGAGGGATGGACAGACACAAGCTATTTGAAAAGTGGTATGGTCAGGACTTGGGGACTGAGCAGGCATAAGGAAAGAGAGAAGTCAAAGACAATGACCAGCATTCTGGCCTGTGCTGATGGGTGGGTAGAGCTAGGAGTGGAAGGGTGAAAGCTGATTTTATGAGAAAGACATGTCAGCTGAAAGTGACAGGAACATTAGAGTGAAGATGTCTGGCAGATGGTGCTATGTGGTCAACAGCATCCACAGAGCTAAAGAGTAAGTAGAGTGAGAAGTGGGCCCAGGGTTCTCCAGCATAACAAGCAGAGGGCAGAGGAAGGAGGATTGAAAAAAATGAGGCAGGGGCAGCAATAGAAGCAGGAGGAAAACCAGGAGAGCAGGCATAATGGACACCAAATGATGAGAGCATATCGAGAAGGTGGTCAGTGTCCACAGCTGCCAAGGAAACAATAAAGACAAGGGCTTAACATAAGTTTCTCACAACCCTTGCAGAAACAGAGGCAGTCGAGAACAGAAGGAGTAAAGGGTGCAATTCTAAATCTTTTGCCAGCAAAATTAAAAACGACTACACTATCTAGATGTTGAGGGTAATTTGTGAAAAACAAACCACAAAACAGCCTCTAAACATGTGATAACAGACGAAGCAGAAAATAAGTCTTATAATTTCTTTACAAAGCACTATCAACCATCCACCAACATAGGATATGCTTACTGTCTGAAATTTCAAAGGGAAAAAAATCCAACACCCGAACAAAAGTGAAATTCCTAAAAATAGTAAGCAAAAAGACAAATCATGCCAATGTTTAGGCACTGGATTGGCATAAGCACCTCTAAAATGCCAACACCATGGGTTGCAACAGCACTGGCTGGGAGTCCCTAAAGGCTTCCCCTAGGACCCAAAGGACATGCCCCCTTGTAATCAGCAGGAAGAACTGGGATACAAGGCCAGAGAACTAGTTAGAAGAGAAAGAAGGTTGCCATCGGCACATTAACGTGGCAACATGAGGGGAATTAGTCACCCCAGCCTAGGCCTACCACTATGCCCAGTAAACACTAATCCCTTATCACCAAGAACCTTCACTTCAAATCCCCTCATCTACATGACTAATTCAGGTTGGCATTTTGCTTTCTGGAACATGGAGTCCAGCCAAACCAAGTTAACAGGCATAAGAAGGAAACCTAAGAACAGAGGAAAGAAAAACACATCAGCCATGCAAACCACAGACACATTAAGAGAATCGGTCTGTTGCTGATTGTTAAAATGGGCTGTTAAATCCATTCAAAGTCATTTGTATTACAGAAAAGAGAAGTAACTTGCCCAAGGTCACACAGAGTTTTGTTGGACTTGGGCGAGCACCTGCCTGGTTTTTTCTGCACTATACCATGAGACCTTCTGATAGCCAATTGCTGCCAAATACCTATGTCCAGCCTAAGCTCGCTCCCAAGCTCCAGACCCATGTAATCTACCAGTTCTTCAACAACTTCTCTGGACTGTCTCAAAACCTCAGTTCCTGACATCAAACACTGAACTTGTGATCTTTCCCCAGTGCCAGCGTTTCATCTAGGGCTTCCTAACTCAACAGGTGACACGACCATCCATCTGGTTCCTGAGCCAGGGACTGAGGAATCGTGTCGTGTTTGAACTCCAGCCCTGCCACTTCCTAGCTGTGAACGTGGGCAAATCAAATAAGGTCTCTAAATCTCAGGTTTTGTCATCTGAAAAATGGGATAACAACACTAATTACTTCATAAGCTAGCTGTGGGCGCTGAAAGAGATAATGTCCATAAAATGCCAAACCCATAGGAAATGTCTTTGTATATGTGGTTCCCTCCATCTTCTCACCTGCTCCCGCACTCCCACCCCATCACCTGGGTAACACCTATGTACCCTTCTCATAACTCAAATGTTGCCCCCCCACCAGAAGCCTTCTTTGATCAGCCCCTGCCCCTCAAGGCTAGGTCATACCCCACGCCCATTTTCATCCTCAAAGTATAGTGTAATTCCTACTGATAACCCATATCATAATTATATATTTACTTGGTGGTGGTTTGGTTAATGACCATCTCTCCAGTAGCTCCATGAGGGCAGAAACTGTTAGTGTTATGCATCATTTCTGTATTCTCAACACAGTGCCTGGCACTTAATAGGTGTTCACTAAATACCAGTTGAGTGAAGGGCTCCCAAAGTCTGTTTGTCAGCAGAAAAGGGAACGTGGAGACTAGAAGAGAAGCCACAGGGTGCCAATTCAAATGAGCATCCATGCCCATGCCATCCAGGGGGCTAGGTAGAAAGGGTTTAGTTAGCCCAGTCACACTGCTGTAAAGCTCAGTATGCACTGGTAGTTTGACTATCATCCTAACCATTCAGGATCTGGCCTCTGTAGACCCAGGACACACTCTGTAGGAACCTGCACAGCCACATTTTGGAGAGCTTAGGGATAAATCCCAGTCCTACTGATACCTTTTCTAACGTAAACCTCACTCCACAGTGGGTGTGATTCTCGTGTTTAAAGGCACATATTTTTGTACCACAGGATCTCTAAACACAGCCAACTACTACATCTGGAGCTCAGCTGAAGAAACAAGTGTCTTTTCCAAATTGGGGATAAAACTGAGCTGTACTGGCCCTGGGAGCAAATGGCATATTGGTTCTCCAATGTGGTACCAATAAGGGATTTTTCAGGAGTAGTTTTTTACTACACCCAATGTTTCTTTATGTACCAACTCTAGAACCTAGCCTTCTTGTAATATGGGACTCTAATGTAGGCCAAAGTAATGAAAGGAGCAGGTTTTGACATTGGACAGGCCTGGATTCAAATTCTGGCTCTGCCACTGACTAGTTATGAATGAAACCTTGGACCAGCTATTCGACCTCTCTCAACCACAGTCAACTCACTTGCACTATTAGAAGCAGCAGTAACTAGATCTTATGGTTGTGGGAAGCATTACATATAAAAAATAGCCTATGGCTAAATTATTATCTTTAAGAAATGACTTGTACACAGAGCCCCACCTTAGAAGATCAAGCTCTGCGCCTGTCTAGCACAGTGCCCCATCCCCAGGAGACATTCCATGGACTCCTGGATCTTCTTAAGACTCGGTTTATTCTGTTCCAAACTAGCAGCCCACATCTGTATGGGAGTGTCTGACACCACCCTTCTATTCTGAGTAGAAGTGCCTGTGCAAAAATGTTGCTTCTTCCCGAGTTAGATGACTGAAATGTTATACAAACCACCCCACTTCCTCTTGTCTTTAGTGTCAAATAGTAAACCTGCACACCCGCGTGCATGTACACACACACACACACACACACACACACACACAGACACCCTTCTTTGAGAATATAACTTCCCAGCACAGGACCCAGAGACACTACACAAGGCAACAGCTGCAGACAGAGAACAAAATAAGAGCTCTTTATCCAAAGGAAAACACTGCAGAAAGGGAAGCTGAAATTGTCTAAGCTGTGGTATAGCCAGAAGCTTTTGCCATAATATTTCTTTTGTATTTATTACATAAGGAAACAGTAGCTGCTGCCACTTGCACAATAACTGTTCTCTTGGTCTAGGCACTGAGAGAGAATACAGAACTACCTCTGCCTTCCAAAAGTTTACCATGTAATTAGAGGCACAAAACAAATGGAAAACAGTTAACCATGCATTAAATGAGTAATAATAAAAAATAAGGCAGAGACAAGACGGGCTGCTTTAGAAAAGGTGAAGCTCTCCTGAAGGCAGTGGCTAATGACTAGACAGGTAAAGGCAGAGGGACATTTTAGATATACTAAAGATCAAGAAGCAGCCTAATTTATTCTAGAGACACTGAGAAGGCATAGAAACATACACAGTAGAAAAGAATTAGGAATTTATACAAGCAACCAAACAAGACATGCAATATTTGCATGAAGGAGCAGTTTCATATCTTCCTTTCAGTGAAAAAAAAAGGTCCATCAAAAAGCCATGTCTCTGAAGTCCAAAGCTTGACTCTACTGTCCCATTGGCATAACCCTGCATCATCACTTACCCGGATAAGGGAAGCCTGATGCCGAAGGGGCTTGGTTCCTGGGCCCCCTGATGAGGATCCCTCTGGCTGGACAAGCGGCTGCCTAGCTTCATAAGGAGCTGAAACAGCAGAAAGGAAAGTCAGCATGGTATGCAAAGATTCCATCCAAAAATTACGACTTCACATTCAAACTGATACAGCCTCTGCTTTTCAAGAAAGAACTGGTAACAGAATCATGAGTATATACTCATAGGGCCATCTAGGACTGACAACCCCTGATTCTCTTTGGCACAATTTCACTAAACAATCTAAAGACATTCAACCAATTCATGATAAGCAGAAAAATACTTACATTGGGTTAAGATTAGGAATAAATTGTGAAGGTGGAACAGTGAGAACTTCAATTGGGATAGAAAGCAACAATAGCTAGAAAAGTGTTGTAAGTGTTCAAATTCTAAATATGAGGTAAATTCTACATATCCCCCTATGTAAATGTCTTCCATTGATCATCTACTTCTCCAAGAAGAAAACTAATGTGCATTTTGAACACTAAGAATCAACATTATTTTTGAAAAATAAATCAAACAGAATGTAAAATCATGTAGAGAAAACTACAAAAATGAATATATTTTATATTTATTATTCTACTATTCAATAACCAAACTTTAAAAAAACAATTTTGCTGCCTTTAAAATAACTTTTTAAGCCACAAAAACGAATGCATGTTTTCCCTCCTTTTATTTCCAGAAGACTTAATGACCTTACCAATATGGCAGGGAGACAGTTAAACATAACCAGGTAGTATGCAGCTCCAACAGAAAGCAGAAATGATCACCCAAGTTGAAATTATTTCTCATCTCTATAGGTTAATAGTTCAAGTTTTTGAAAATATATAAATAAGTAAAATGTTTTATTTCTGTAGCTTACTCACAAATAAAATTAGGTAGAGAGCAGAGCAGCCTGTTATGACCTCATGTTAACATAGTTTGCTCTTTTTAAAATAAAGAAGGTACAACAATAGCACATCAAGAATGATACATCACTCTTGGGCTCACATCTGCTTTTTGTATTTCTTCCTAGTAACTGGAACACAAACGTTACAATGTATTAACACACATTAAAATAGCAAAACAATTGCCTGGCAACCCATTAAGTAGATTTTCAGAACCTGCTAAGAATGAATGCAAATATAAAAACTGCAAAATAAACAAACATAGAGAGCACACAATCCAAATCTTAAAAAGTAAGTCTCAGCAGGTAGGCTGCCATTGTCTTCTGAGAAGTAGGACTTTTAAAATCATTCCGTGTTGATGGAGCACTGAATTAAACCACTAATACCAATTGCGCTCTGCCAAAAGGTTTGAAACACAGTGAACTGTGGCATGGTTGGGGTGATAGTGGTCATGAGCTTTCCTTAGGAAGTGAATCCCACGTGCCTCTGCTTCCCATAAGAGCTTCTACTTCTACTTCCAGGGGAGACACATGGGGGAACAAGCCACCATCTGGCCCTTGGCTTCCATCCCTCACCTACAAGAGCCTTCTCTTGGAAGAGACAGAACTGTCTCACCAGTAGGGCTTGGATGAAGACTCAGCTGCATGGGGGCCATTTTTGGAGAGGCAGATTTTCTCTTCCTACTGTGTGGGAAACCTGGGATGGCCAAGCCTGCCTGTGACTGGAAAGGTGAGTGTCTAAAGCCCATCTGGTCACAAATCTAAGACATGTGCTCTGATCAGCTATATCAGTAATAAAGCTGATATTCAGGCCGTCAATTGTCTGACTTCTGGCTCCTTCCTCAATTGGATCTGAATTCAGGAGGTTAAAAAGTAGCTATTACTCAACTCTCTTTCTTCCCAAATGAAACCCCAAGCATGCAATACAATGCAAAACAAATAATTCTTTGATCCCCTTACAAGAGGTTTAATAAGAACTGGAAGTACCATCTTTCTCCAAGGAGAGGTGTGAAAAAAAAAAAAAAAAAACCTAAAGATTTCATCACTCTGAAGTTCAGTGTCAAACCAGAACTCTTTGGCAGTTTCACATACAACTACCCTAAAACTGAGCAACTCTATTCCTAGGAGCCAGGGAAATGACAGCATATGTCACAGAAGGACTCATACACGAATGTTCATAGTATCCTTATTCATAATAGCCAAACACTGGAAACAACTCAAATGTCCAGCAACAGGAGAATAGATCATCGAACTGTGATGCATTCACACAATAGATCCCACTACTAAATAATAAAAAGGAATGAACTACTGATACAGCAATACAGATAAATTTCAACCATTACGCTGAAGGAAAGATGGCAAACATTTATGAGTACAGTCAGTCATTCTGTGTGTTTTCATTCGTATGAAGTTCTGGAAGAAGCAAAACTAATGATAGTGATGAAAATCAGAACAGTGACTGCATTAGGGGGCAGAGAGTGACTGGAGAGGGTCATCTCTGGCATAATGGATATGTTCAATTATTGATCGAAGTGGTAGCTACATGGGCCTATCCATTTGCTAAAACTCAAGTTGAAGATTTAAAACATGTGCATGGCCAGGCACTGTGGCTCACACCTGTAATCCCAGTACTTTGGGAGGACAAGAGAGCAGATCGCTTGAGTCCAGGGGTTCGAGACCAGCCTGGGCAACATGGCGAAACATTATCTCTACAAAAAATACAAAAAGAAAATTAGCCCGGTGTGGTGGCACATGTCTGTAATCCCAACAACTCAGGAGGCTGAGGAGGGAGGATCATCCAAACCTAGGAGATCAAGGCTACAGTGTGCCGTGATCGCACCAGTGCACTCCAGCCTGAGTGACAAAGTGAGACCCTGTCTCAAAATAAACAAGTAAAATGTGTACATTTTATCATATGTATACTTTACCTCACTTTTTAAAAAGTATGAAAAGAAATGAAGGCATGGACAGCTTTGGCACAGGCTGCTGAGAGTCAAGAAAGATGGAGAGAAGCAAGCTGCTTCATTACCACTGGGCGAATGGAAGCCCAATTTGTATGGATTAGGAGGGAATGGGACATTAAGTAGGAGGTACAGAAACGTTTTATAACGATACCAAAGCAGAACTGCTGACAGGCTGACTCAGTAGAACAAAAACAGTTTGACCTGTGAATTAAAAACTAACTTCCAAACCCAAATAAGATTAGAAATAGAAAAAAAAAAAAAAAAAAAAAACCACTCCTGAAAATAGGGAAATCAGACAGGGGAAACTATAAGAGGAAAATGAAGAATTCTCAATTCCATTTAGCTTCTAACCCCACTGCGATATTCAAGCTACAGGACAGTGATTTTTTTGTTACCATCCATTATCAACATCATCTTGCACATGCACAGGACTTTACTCACATTCTCACTTGATCCTCTAATACCCCTCTAGAATACTGTTACTCCATTATAAGAGAGAAAAGGTAATCATGGTTCAGAGATGTTCAATGGCCTGCCCAAAGTCCTACAGCTAGTCATAGAAACCCATAAACCTTCTGCTTCCAATCAAAAGCTATTGCCACTATGTCACGCCTGCTTCTCTATGCAAGATTACAGCCTCTCTTTATTCAGCCTAGCACGCAGTTTTATTTCCGTGTCCCTCTAAAAGTCACCACTATTTTTAATGCAGTAAAAAACCTGCAGAAACTGGGTCATTTGGGGCCACCGCCCACAAAATAAAATGGGGGGGGGGCAGTTTCAGATATCCAATTCTAGAATATCTTTAAATTGGTCATATCTTAAACTAGGAGTCTGAACCCCAGGAGGACAAGATGCTGCAGTGAATTTCCAGAGCTTTAGGTACTGCAATCTGAGCAGCCAACTCTGCAAGTCATCCTCAGAACTAACGTTTTTTTACTACCTAACGAGGCCAGCAGAGCATAAATGTGAGCAAGGAGGCAACTCCACAACTGTGCATGCTACATACCCCTCAGCAAAATGCTACCCCTAGCATTTCCTTTATCCTTATTCCAAAGCACAGGACCTATATATTTTCATTTATGTGCTCAGTCTTCAAAGGCTGGATCAACTCTTTTGCTTTTGCGGTTATATTTCTTAAGAAATTTCATTAAAGCAGTTACTATATAAATATCTTCGGTGTGTTTGCAGAAAGGAATAACATTTCCAAAAAAATACAAGCCCTTAACATGGTATGTTCTATTCAATAAAATCTGTGTATGAAAGATTAAATCATCTAGTTGTTTAAAAGTCTAAAGATGAACTAATTTCTAGGACAGGAGATGAAACATTACTCAAATATGTTTAAATCTATTTTTTAAAAAAACCTTGCTTGAGAATATAAAATTAAATTGAGCCATGTTTCCAAAGACAGGGGTAATTAAATCAGGAAATTAAGCAGCTTGAAGCATCACTGACCGGTAAATTAAGGAGCCTCTAAGACACTGCCTGGGACAGCTGGCCCCCAGGTCGCCTCTTACCTGGATGCATCTGTTCTGCGCTGCTCCGCAGTTTGCTGTAGCCATGGCTCAAGGGCACCCTCTGGTAATGAGGCGGGGAAGAAGGAGGGGAGGCGAGGGGTGACATCGTGGGAGACTGTGTTTCCTGCTTCAAAGAACCAGATCAGAGTTCAGAGGTGATCACTCAAGCCTGGCGTTCTGAGCTGCAGTCAGGAAGCATAACGCAACTCTACTGCTGGTGACCCAGCTGGTTTAACAAATGGGGGGAAATGTTTTCTCAAAAATGCAGCATGGTTAAACAGCAGTGTCTGAGGATTCAAAAAGTCTCCCAGAGAATAAAATCTCATCAGTGCTGAGTTACCTAAATTACTAAAAGCAGCCTGAAACACTTTTGGTTATTCCAATAATATTTTCCTTTGGAAAATGAAAGACACTGATCACACGAAATAACACTCATACCTACTCCCAACTGTGATCTCTCTGTGGCTAGATTTCATTTTCGTTCATTAATAAATTATTTCCTGGATTTATACAAGTCTTCCAGCAAATGTGAATATTAAAATATATATTTCTAAATGATTCATACTTAATATTCTTGGAGCTTACTATGTCAAAGTAAAATGCTAGCTTTTTTTTTTAAACAGTGAGAGACTGCAAAACAATTCATTATAGGTAAACCATTCCAACCAGCTTACTCCCAAACACTAAGATGAAATCTTAACAAGCTACAATTTGAATCTCAATTCAAATATGAACCTGATGTAGAACCCTAGGCAAAGTAAGCAACTTTATCTGCTGCTGGGTTTCCTCTTTTTTTAAAAAAAAAAAAAAACTTTATTAGTAGACTGGTAACTTTGGAGTATTCAAGTAACAAGAAAACAGTGCTTTTTGAGACAGGGTCTTGCTCTGTCACCCAGCCTGCGGCACAGTGGCGTGATCATAGCTCACTGCAGCCTTGACTTCCTGGGCTCAAGCAATCCTCCCACTTCAGCCTCCCCAGTAGCTGAGACTACAGGCATGCACCACCATGCACAGCTAATTTTTTTTTTTTTTTTTTTTTAAAGAAATGAGATCTTGCTATGTTGTCCAAGCTGGTCTTGAATTCCTGGGCTCAAGCAATCCCCTGCTTCGGCCTCCCAAAGTGCTGGGATTACAGGCGTGAGCCACTGCACCCAGCCAAAACAATGCTTTTTACCAACACACAGACTATATATATAGGCTCCCTTAGTCTAAAGAAAAACATGTAATCTGAAATACTGATCAAATACTCTTCTTCAAGAAAAAGCAACATGTTTGCTCTAAAGCACGAGCTCACACCATAGACTGGGTGGGGCATGCATAACTCAGCCTGAAGTGAAAGGATATATTCTCATTCACAAAGTCAGGGACTGGGCCTGGAAATTTCCCAGGCCATCAACCACCGTGGGACAGTGGACCCTCATTCCTCTCCAAATGCTGTGGGAAAATATGCCAAAGAATATTGACTGAAATTCCTATACCTCCTCCTTTTTAAATATATCCCTGAAGAACTGGTTTAAAATGTGCCAGAATTATGAAAGTGACAGTACATGGAATTGTTTAACAGGATATGCTACACTTCCCCTAACTATCCATATAAAACTTCTGTAGCAACACCTTATCTATACAACATCACAGGTTAAGTCACAGAAGTTAGTTTTCCAACATAATCGTTTAATATTCATTGCATTTTAAAAACATTTTCATTTTCATTCTAGTCTTCCTTTTTTTTTTTTTTTTAGACACAGTCTTGCTCTGTGGCCCAGGCTAGAGAGTGCAGCAATGTGATCTCGGCTCACTGCAACCTCCGCCTCCCGGATTCAAGCCATTCTCCTGCAACAGGCGCATGCCACCACGCCCGGCTAATTTTTGTATTTTTAATAGAGACAGGGTTTCGCCACGTTGGCCAGGCTGGTCTTGAACTCCTGACCTCTTGTGATAAACCCACCTTGGCCTCTCAAGTGCTGGGATTACAGGCGTGAGACACCGTGCCCAGCCTCAAGTGTTCCTATGATATAATAAATTTATTTACCTATAGAAGACACTATGTTGAATATAATTTGACTTCTCTGCATGATTCAGTATCTTTGCTGGAAGTATGAGCTGTAGCTTGATGCCTGCAGGTACACTAATGTGTAGACTACTTCTTCTGGATAGGCCGACTCTTCTGAGATTTTATACTGTTGTCTCCACCAATCATCATCTGACTATTGCAATTAGTAGTCTAATTTTAAAAGCCTATCCTCCCTATTCTGGTTCCAAACCTGCTAAATGCGTAATGGCAGCATTTCCCAAGATAGTATTCCAAATATGTTCCCCAAGAAAGAATTTCCTGGTGAAAAAAGTTTAGTAAACACAGATTTCCAGGTCTCTTCACTGCAGAACTTCTCAGGACCTTTACCGTGCTAACGTGCACTACAAATTTCCAAGACTGAGGATTTAGTTCTTCCCTCAACAAGGGAATATGAAGCAGCATTCTCCAAACACATTTATTATAATAGGAGAAATCTTTTCCACAGACTTCTTTTTGTAGAAGAGAACCCATTAAAAACTCCTGGAAGTTACATTTCCAAGAATCCATTTAGAAAACCACTGACCTAGTGAAATCAATAAATGTATTAAATTGGTAGCCTTATTTTAGACACAATTCTACTTTAAAGGAGGCTCTAAAGGGCTCTTAAGTGGCTAGTGGTGATTCATATGTGTCAGTCTCTCCTTTTGCTAAGAGAAAACTTTACTGGCTCATTTCCAAGTCTGTAATTGGGTTCCAGATGGTGAGATTTGCTGGAAGCTGAACAGTAGATACGAGGCCCTGTTACATGCGGTTTCATGGTCAGAATCAAATGAACATGTCTGATTAAAATGTTTACCTGTTTATCCTCATCGTCCATTCTTTTGAAGGAATTTTTTTCTGTAGTTAAATATGGAATCTGAACCTTAGTTCCATGCAGCTCAGCTGGGTTCCCAAATCGTATCTCACCATCATTCTTTGACATCATAAAGCGAGGCAGAGGCAATTCTTTAGGACCAGAAATCAGAGAAGCTCCAGTCAGACTTTATTTAAAAACTGCAAAAAAGGGGAACTCGATGGCCAAAAGATGAATCATTTTTGAGGAAAAATTCCAGAGCACTAAATATAAATTTAGATTTAGAAACAATGAGTACCCCTATAATAATGTCATGATTTTTAAAATGCTATGGTTTAACCAAAGTATTCTGGTTTAACAGTTTTCAATGTTGCCAAATCGCAGAATAAATTCAGATTTGGGACTGATCTCCCATTTCATCCTTCAACAACCAAGAAAAAGGATATGACATTATATAATACAATAATAAGTGACAAATGGTGGCAGGTAAAATTCACATAGTGCTTAAATATGCCAGGCACAGTATGAAAGATTTCCAAATATTAACTCACTTAATCCTCGCAACAACTCTGTGCGATGAAACTATCATTGCCACCCCCACCATTACAAAAGTGGAAACAGTCATAAAGGAGCTAAGTCATGTCCCCAAGGTCACACAACTCATCTGTGGCAGAGCCAACGTTTGAATGCAGGCAAGCTGGTTCTTAACCAGTGCTCTACAGAAAAGTCTCTTGTTTCTAGGGCAAACGTAGTGGGTAGAACAGTTTCTCACCCTATGTAATTTTTTAAGGAATTTTCACATCCAATCTCTGGTTGTCTTTTCATAATGGAATAAGGAAAACAATATCAAGACAGAGCAATCAATCTATCATTCAGCCACAATATCAAGTCAGAGCAATCAATCTATCATTCAGCCACATTCTACTGTCAAAACCATTAGCCATTCAAAATGCTACAAAGAGTTGAAATGCAACGGTCTGGTATATTTACTTATCTTTCAAAATTCTAACAAAACTATTCTGAAAGCGGAAATGATACTTTGGCACACTTCTAGTTCTCAGCACATCAAATCACACACAATCACGTAGCACAAAACCCTACAAAAATGGGGACACTATGGATTATGCATAATGATTTGCATCTGTATCCATTGTTCAGGATAATACTCATCAGTGTGCCTTTGCACTTCCATCATCACTCTATTCCAAAAACACAGCTGTACTTTCAATGATTGATGCTGTGCTAAGGCCAGAAAACATCTTAGCAACAGCAAGCAAGTATCCTAGAGCTCCCCAGGCAAAGAAGGCCCCTGGTTCTCTAACATCCACATGATGTTTATTTTTAGTTGCTATGTCCACATTTGATTCAAAGAAGCAGGTGGCCGGGCACAGTATAGGCTCACTCACGCCTATAATCCCAGCACTTCGGGAGGCGAAGGTGGGTGGATCTCCTGAGGTCAGGAGTTCGAAACTAACCTGGCCAACCTGGTAAAACCCAGTCTCTACTAAAAATACCAAAAATTAGCCAGGCATGGCGGCAGGCGCCTGTAATCCCAGCTACTTGGGAGGCTGAGGCAGGAGAATTGCTTAAACCCAGGAGGTAGAGGTTGCAGTGAGCCAAGATCATGCCACTACACTCCAGCCTGGGCAACAACAGCAAAATTCTGTCCCAGAAAAAAAAGAAAAAAAGAAACAGGCAATATGACAAATCCCTGTGTGATCAATCAGCCAAGAGCCCAAGAGACATAAATAGAGTAACCAATCTTAATGATTCCCAACCTCAGGCAGCTCTCCGGCACTCAAAGCAGGAATGGGCTTCAAAAGCAAGAGAAAAGAAACTCTAGATTCTTAGTAAATCAAATATAAGCTAATCCTATGGTTTAGGTCTCAGGTATGTGCTCCAGCTCGGTCTGGAAAAAGGATCTAAAAAGATGAAACAAGATCACATAAAATAATTTGCAGCCTGATCTGCCCATAAGAGGATGACTCTACTTCCAAGTACTTCTTGAGGGAGAAAAGAATAAATGCTCAGTATTTATAAGCTCCCTGACCAGTGTCTTACTGGCATTCAACAGATACCTCCAAGGAGCAATGGAATACACTAACTGAATTATGAATATCAATTAATAGGACTTAAGTAGGGCTCTCAGATATCGTCTAGGATACTGTCCACTTCACACATTCTTCCACCCTGTCTATGGCACTTATTTAGAACTATGTGCCTAGAAAACCACCTCTCTACGCCAGACAGCCACCAAACAGCAAAAGACAAAATACAGCTGAATTTATCTCATACTTTCTTTGGTCATGTGGTTCTAAGCAACTCTCACTTAACAGAATTGTAACCATACATAATAATATTCTTATCACGGAAAACTTTCATGAAGGTGCCATTTTCCTTAAACTGATACAAGCTTTTAAGAAGTGAAAGGTAAAAGCAGTTTGTAAATTTTCAGTCTGAATTTTTTTTTTGGTTTTTGTTTTTTTGAGACAAAGTCTGTCTCTCAGACTAAAGTGCAGTGGCACTAACATAGTTCATTGCAGCCTTGAACTCCCAGACTCAACTGATCCTCCTGCCTCAGCCTCCCGAGTAGCTGGGACTACAGGTGCTTGCCACCATGCCGACTAATTTCTTTTTTTATTTTTTCATAGAGATGGGGTCTTGCTATATTGCCCAGACAGGTCTCAAATTCCTGAGCTCAAGCAATCCTCCCCCGCCTTGGCCTCCTAAAGTGCTGGGATTACAACCATGAGTCACCATACTCAGCTGAGTGTTCTTCCTAGTCACAAAATTTGATAGTGAAACACTGAAAAAAAATCAATAAAGTATCTGCTATACAATGATTCTGTCAAGAAGAAGATCTATTTATAGTCATTGGTTAGAATCTTGTCTCCCAAACTGAATTGAATTAACACACAGCAAACAAAGTAAGAGTTCAAACTAAATGTTCAGAGGGTCTGAAGAGACAATGAGAGTGGCCATCCAAGATGACAATTTGTTTCATAATGGTATCTTAGGTTACATTCTTTGAACATAGAAATGCTTTGTATATTAAATATAAATGACTATTTTTCCCTTCCATAAAGAAAACTATGCCTGCTCCTTTTTAAACACTTGACCCTCTACAAAACAGAAAAATCCTTTGTTTTCCCATATTTGATAGAGATACAGATATATTAGGAATACTTTAGGCTGGGAGTGGTGGCTCATGCCTGTAATCCCAGCACTTTGGGAGACCGAGGTGGGAGGATCACTTGACCCTAGCAGTTAGAGACCAGCCTGGACAACACAGTAAGACCCCATCTGTTAAAAAAAAAAATTAAAAAATCAGCTGGGCATGGTGGCATATGCCTGTAGTCCCAGCTACTCAGGAGCCTGAGGCAGGAAGATCCCTTGAGTCCAAGAGTTCAAGGCTGCATCATGTCACTGCACTCCAGCCTGGGTGATCCTGTCACTCAAAAAAGAAAAGAAAAAAAGAAATACCTCAATTTCCTCAATCCATTAGAAAAAATGTAAACAGCATAAACGCAATAATAAATGGCAAGTGACATTAAGCCTCTTTAGCTAGACGATACGGAGTGGAGGGTACTGGGAAGAGAACTCATGTTCCATCAAAATGGCAGCAGTTGTTCACAGTGTTTCAACATTATCTGCCAAAAAAGAATGAGCCACATTTTTTTAAAAAAAGGAAGTGAAATAAGCTGGTCACGAAAAGACAGGTACTGTGTGGTTTCACTTATATGAGGCATCAAGAGTAGTCAAACTCGTGGAAGCAGAAAGTAGATGGGCAGGCCAGGTGCAGTGGTTCATGCTTGTAATCCCAGCACTTTGGGAGGCTGAGGTGGGCGGATCACTTGAGGCCAGGAGTTCAAGACCAGCCTGGCCAACATGACAAAACCCCATCTCTACTAAAAATACAAAAATTAGCTAGTGTAGTGGTGCATGCGCCTGTAATCCCAGCTACTCGGGAGGCTGAGGCACGAGAATCTCTTGAGCCTGGGAGGCGGAGGTAGCAGTAAGCCATGATCGCGTTACTGCACTCACAAAAAAAAAAAAAGGGGGGTCAGTTGCCAGGAACTGGTAGAAAAAAGAAAATGGGAAGGTGTTCAATGAATATTAATGAATACAGAGTTTCCATTTTGTAAGGTGAGGTGAAAAGGTTCTAGAAACTAGTTACACAACAATGTGATTATATTTACATATTACTGAATTATACATTTAAAATAGTTAGGATGGGAAATTTTATTTGTATTTTATCACAATTAAAAAATTTCTATGTCAAAACATTTTTAATGGCAAAATTTTAATAATCTATTTTAACCCAGTATTATCATTTCAACATGCAATCAACATTAAAAACTATTAATGAAATATTTTACATTATTTTTTCATATTAAGCCTTCAAACTCCATGTATATTTTACCCTCCTTGCATACCTCAATTCATACTTGTCACATTTTATGTGCTCAACAGCCACATGCAGCTACTGGCTACCATACTGAAACAGCACAGCTCTAGTTGATAGTTGCTACATCAGAATGTGAGCCATTGTGGCCAGAAATCTGTATTTTATTCTTATTATAATGTTAAATGTAAGCAACTAATTGATTTCTTTTTAATTATGTAAAGAGTATTCTGTATGGTGGGATGATTTATAGGGAACTGTAAGTGTTCCACTTGAAGAATTTGACAAATATATATATATATATATATACACACAAACATACATATATATATATATATATCTCCCTGTAACCAACACTCAAATTCCCAAATTAAGATACAGAATTTTCCTTCATGTTCCTTTCCATAAATCACCTCCCTTTGCTCCACCCAGCAACCTCTGTACTAATTTCTATACTTGCAGATTATCTTTGCCATTATGGAACTTCATAAATTGAATCATACAGTATTTGTTCCTGTGACTAGCTTCTTTTACAACCTTTTTATCTGTGATAATCACCCAATGCATTGCACACATAGTTCATTCTTTTTCATTGCTATGGAGCAATCCACTTTTAAGAATATATTGAGCCGAGAGCAACAGCTCACACCAGTAAACTCAGCACTTTGGGAGGCCGAGGTAGGCAGATTGCTTGAGCTCAGAAGTTCAAGACCAGTGTGGGCAACATGGCAAAACCCCATCTCTACAAAAAAATATAAAAATTAGCCAGGTGTGGTGGTGCACACCTATAGTCCCAGCTAGTCAGGAGGCTGAGGTGGGAGGATGGTTTGAGCCTGGAAGGTGGAGGTTGCAGTGAATCGAAATGGTGCCACTACACTCCAGTCTAGGTGACAGAGCAAGACCCTGTTTCAAGAAAAAAAAAAAGAATATATTGAAAATTTTAATCCATTATCCTGTGATAAACATTTGGGTTGTTTCCAGTGTGGGGCCATTGTAAATAAAGCTGCTGTGAAATTCTTATAAATGTTTTTTGATGAACATGAATTTATTTACCTTGGGTGTATACCTAAGAACCAAATCTAGTCTGCTGCCTATTTCTGTACATCCCGTAAGTACAATGTTTGAATATTTGCCAAAAAAAATCAAAAGAAAAATATTTCATGATGTAAACATTATATGAAATTCAAATGTCAGTCCAGGCGCAGTGGCTCACCCCTGTAATCCCAGCACTTTGGGAGATCAAGGCGGGCAGATCATTTGAGGTCAGGAGTTTGAGACTAACCTGATCAACCTGGTGAAACCCCATCTCTACTAAAATACAAAAATTAGCCAGGCATGGTGGCACAGGCCTGTAGTCCCAGCTACTTTGGGAGGCTGAGGCAGGAAAATAGCTTGAACACGGAAGGCGGAGGTGGCAGCGAGCTGAGATCATGCCTCTGCAGCACTTCAGCCTGGGTGACAAGAGTGAGACTCTGTCTCAAAAATAAAAAATAAAAAAAATTTAAAAATTCAAATTTCATGTTTATAAATAAAGTTTTATTAGCACACAGCCATGCTCCTCTGTTTACACGTTGTCCATGGCTACTTTCATACTACAACAACAGAGTTGAGTAGTTGTAACCAAAATCATACTGCCCACAAAATCTATCTGACCCTTTAAAGAAAAAGGTTGCTGACCCTCATCTTACAGAATTCAAGGTTGAAGTGAAATGTGGTTCTACTAAATCAATAAGGTTGCATTTAACAGAAAATATTTTACAGTGTTTGAAGCCTTTTATTTAAATCATTTAATTAAAAATTCAGTTTCTCAGTCACACTAGCCACACTGCCACACTTCAAGTGCTCAATAGCCACACATGGCAAGTGGCTACCATATTAAATAACATAGTTGTAGATGCTTTTCTACAATGTTTGATAAGGGATTCCCTGATTTTGTGCTAACAACAACTCTATAAGGCAGGTGTTATTGGTATATCTTTTCTTCCAGTGAGTCATTTGAAACAGAGAAATTAAGAAACTTGCCTGAGGCCACACAAATAAAAGGTAATGAAGGAAAGATTCATAATGAGGTAGCCTATTGCTAGGACCTACATTCCCAGACACAAGGCTATATTGCCATCCTGAACATTAAAATTCTTTCTAGTACAGATTTGAACATTTAGCATGAAACTGTGGCATTTCAGAAAATAATCTAGAGAAAACCTGCTCAAATGTCTGCATTTTGCAGGTAAGGAAATAAGCCCAGGAAAGGGAGAGCAAGACTTGTCTTAGTCATGTAGCAATATAGTGGCAGAGCCATGACCATAACAAAAATTCTTGACTCCTGACTCCTGGCTCCCTTCTCTCCCACTACATTTTCTTACCTATTCACTTATACCAGCTACTTATAGTTAACAAAGAATCATGACAATAATGTTCTACAATTCCAAAGTGAAACCATCCCTGCACATTTTCCTGACGTTACTTTGGGGGAAAACAAAAAACAAAAAAACATCAGGCCAGTCTTATCAACCCAGGCCTGAGTAATCAAAGCCATCTAGTCTCCTATTATCTTCCTATCTACCCATTGATCTGAAATACCTCTTGTCAATTAGGAAATAGGTAGGTAATAGCTAGATGGTGGGGTGGAGGTTACAATGGGAAGGGTGATCCTGTAAATTTGTGGCAGAGGAGGATGGTGGATAAGTTAAATTTCCTGGCCATACCACGGGTAGAACCCCAGGAGTGAGTTAGGAGGTCCACAATCCACTGGGCTCTGCTGCTAGCAAGCAGCATCCCCTTTATTTTGCCTCTTTGGGCTTCAATTTCTCCACTATGTCTCTTCCAACTTACATCCTCTATATCCATCCCATACATTACATTACTCTAGAAGAAGGGCTCTTCACTGCGCTCCATGAACCAGCTCTAGGGGTCCAGAAACTCCTGACATTGAAGGCAACATTTTTTACAATGTTTTATTTTAATGTCAATGTGTATTTTCCTGCTAAGATCCAGAGCTTTTACTAGATTGTCAAAGAATCCCACAACAAAGATTTTTACAAATAAGGTGGGAATCCACAGCTCAGAAGGTTGGGGAGAACCTTTGGAAAGGAGCAACAATAGAGCTAACGACAGGGGTATGGGGTAGAGGGACAGACCCCTAGAAAACACAAGTGCCCAGCCATACAGTCAGTGAACCTGCATAGGCGAACTTTGTCCAAAGCAGCTGTGTCCCTGTAGCAGGGCTGAGAGAGGGTGTAAAGGAAATTGACAAAGGAACACTGAGGGAAAAAAAGGAAAGGGGGATTGGGTTGGACATTAGTCAGAAAAGATGAGCTGACCTTAGCTTGAGACATCCCAAGATAGTATTTAGTGCTCAAAATACAGAGACACTGTGTGGATGCACACACACACCACACACACATCACACACACACACATACACACACACACACACACACACACACACACACAGAGCCAGCTACAACCTTACCTCCTGGGCTTCTTTCTTTACCCTTGGGCTTCCTATCCTGTCTTTTCTATGAATTACCAAACTGGCTGTCACACTCAAAAGATTTCTCTCCTAGCCCTAAGAGATAGGGAGGGTTTGTCAAATAGGCAAAGCACAGGGACCCCCACCCTCAATTCAACCAGAGAATATCTGCTTTTATTTTTCCTTGAATAAAATAATTCTCATTTGAAAACAAAAGCCACAGAAATAGGACTCAATTCTACAAAATCCTTCTACCTTTCTTGTATGATAAAAAAAAAAACTAGAGCACAGCAGGATTAGAGTTCCTAAGTCTTGATACTTATTTTACAGTAGGCTTTCTCAGTCTCAACATTACTGGCATTTTAGACTAGATAAGTTTGTTGTTGTTGGAAGAGAGGGTCCTGTCCTCTGCAGTGTAGGGTGTTGAACAGCATCCCTAGCCTCTACCGGCTAAATGCCAGGCAGTCCCCCTCCACAGCTGGGACAACCAAAAATGTCTCCTCACATTGCCAAAAGTCCCTAAAGGGATAAAATCACCTAGGTTGAGAACAACTGTTTTGCAGGTAAGGGAGGAGTCAAAGGGAATTCAATTATTTGCCTCAGTATCTTCTTGGCAGTAGAATCGTGACCACAATAGTGGCTCACAAATTTTGGGATTTCACAAAATAGGAAAAATCTCTCCCCCAGCAACAACAAAAAAAGAAATGAAGAAAGTCAACATACAGTTGCCAACATTCTATCTCGTCAACAATTTTACCCCAAACTATTACCCATTATCAATTTCACAAAGGACATTTAACAAGAGGAACCAAAAAAACCCATCTTAGATTTGAATACATTTAAGTTTTATAAATAACTCATTCTTTTGTCCTAATTCTCTCTCCTTTCACTGCAAACTGTACCAGACTGCAACCAGACCATAAGCCAGTTTGGGGAACACAGCCCCAAAGACTACATGAATCATGTCACTGCACCATCAGAGTTCACAAGCTAGTGAACTAGTGAAAAGAAATCACGGGTTCTGTCACCTTGACTAGGAAAAAAAAATTACATCTTTATTTTCCCTACTGTAACTGAAATTTAGCATTTCTTTCCATTATGAATGTAAGCAACAAGCCACTATAGCATCACTAGCAATATCCATAACTTTGTCACCTATCAGATTAGGGTTTTGGGTTTTTTGTTTGTTTGTTTTTTTGAGACAGAGTCTCTCCGTCACCTAGGCTGGAGTGCAATGGTGCGATCTTGGCTCACTGAAAGCTCTGACTCCCGGGTTCATGCCATTCTCCTGCCTCAGCCTCCCAAGTAGCTGGGACTACAGGTGTGTGTCACCACGCCCAGCTAATTTTTTTCTATTTTAGTAGAGACGGGGTTTCACCATGTTGGCCAGGATGGTCTCAATCTTTTGACGACGTGATTGGCCCACCTCGGCCTCCCAAAGTGCTGGGATTACCGGCGAGAGCCACCATGCCAGGCAGACATCTTTAAGTACTGTTTATGCATATCACTACTTTGAAAAAGTAGTGGTTATTTCAAACACTGTTAGATGTTTTATTTAATGCATTAATAAAGAAGCATATATGCTTTGGGGGTTGGGTTTTTGTCTGTCTGTTTGTTTGTTTTGAGATGTAGTCTCACTCTGTTGCCCAGGGTGGAGTACAGTGGCACAATCTTGACTCACTGCAACCTCCACCTCCTGGGTTCAAGCTAGTCTCCTGCATAGCAGGAGATTAAAGGCATGTGCCAATACACCTGGCTAATTTTTGCATTTTTAGTAGAGACAAGGTTTCACCATGTTGGCCGGGCTGGTCTCAAACTCCTGGCCTCAAGTGATCCGCCCACCTCAGCCTCCCAAAGTGCTGGGATTACAGGCATGAGTCACCGTGCCAGGCCTAGAAGCATGTATGTTGTTATATAACAATTTCTTTTAACTGTTTTAGTGATTATTTCAGTATAATTGGTTTCCATTATAATCCTGTCTTTGTGGCATTTAAAACATAATTCTGAGAAGGGGCCCACAGGCTTCAGACTGCCAAAGGGGCTCCTGGCACAAAAATGATGAGAAACGCTACTCTAGGTTCTGCCTAATCTTCCCTCAGTCCTCACACGTGCTCAAGTTCAGACCCTGGAAAGAAACGTAACAGCAGGTCCCAGGGCAAATGTTCACCACATGCTTTCCTCATCAGAAATTCTCTACCACTCCTTAATTTTCACCTTCTTTCCTTCTGCCCTAGCTGTTTTGCCATCTGTTTAACCCCAACTCAGACTAGGGTGGGGCTAGACATATACCTAGTGCCAATATTTGAGGAGGCACTCACTCTCAGGGTGGTGTAAATGCAGAGACGGCACTTGCCCTGAGAATAAGTGTCCCCTTAAATCATGTGCCCTGTGTCGTGCAGCACCCTAGTTCAGATGCAGCTACTATAACTACACACACACACACAGAGAGAGAGAGAAAGAGAGAGAGAGAGAGAGTTTAAGCAAAGCTCTTGAAAATGCTTGATACAGCTTTTATTCTTAAACCTGTCTCCATATAAGAATCATCTGGAGAGCTGTTAAAAATCCTGATGCTCAGACTGGACGGCAGATATATGAAATTAGAATTTCTGGAGATGGACCCAGGCATCTGTATTTTTTATTTTATATTTAAAGCTCTCCAGGTGGTTCTCAAGTGCAGACAAGGTTGAGAATCAGTGCCTAAGAAAGATGATATGCAGACTGAGACGACTTCTGTAAAAACTCCTCTGGAGTTCCAGGAGAATCTGAATTCCAATCGTTTTAGTTTAAAGAGTGGCAGATGATTAAGATACCCTCCTCACGTGTAGACATGCACATCTTCACTCATTCATTCAACCAATACACACTGAGTGCCTATAATGCCCCACAGTGCAAAGGGTGTCAGATCCTCTTCCCTCCCCCTTACACAAGCTGGACAAGTGAGGAAGACAGACAAAAAAAAATAGTGAAACCTGTAAGGAATATTTGCAAACTCGGGTAAGTGCTATCAGGAAACAGATGCTGCAAAAGAACAAAGTGGGGAGGAGATTGCCCTGCAGAAGCATTACCCAGCAGGCCCACCCAAGGATCACCTCACTTCCTAGGGATATGGACTTCTGCTCTGACTTACTGTTTACTCTAGGTTGGGCATTTGATAATCCTGAACAGGTAGATATTAACTTGGAAAAAACTGTTAGCTAAGAAGTAATTCTTGTCTTATGGCAATACAAATACCTTCATCTTAGAAAAAAGTACAATAGCCAGGTTGCACTTATATTACCCCATAGGGCATTAATTAGCTTTATACCTAATTTAGCAATTCTGTTCCAGCATCTTTTCTTTCTATGACTATAAATAAATCTGACTATACTTTCTTGAGCCAGTTTTACCATATGCTGGTTCCTTCATGAATTAATGAAACTGACAGAACTATTTTAGGCAGGATAACAGGGACAGACTCTGAATCCTGAAGGTTGGGAAGGAGCCAGCCAGGGGAAGCAGAAAGGAAAAACAGATCCCTGGGAACCCAAGACCGCAAGATAAAATGGGCATATGGCCTGCAGCAGGAAAGAGGTCACCCAGAAATGGGTAGAAGGCCACTGAGACTGGGGAACATGTAGTGAGCAAGCGGTTGAGGTTTGAGATGAGGATGGAAAAGCCGGCAAGAACTAGATTGTGTAGGGTGTTACAGATCAGTGTAGGGACTTTGAATGTTTTACAAAGCACAACAAGCAAACTACTGGAGGGTTTAAAGGAAGAAGATGGAATAATCTGCTGTGTATTTTGAAAAGATAACACTTTCAAAAGTAGGAAAAGAGGCTGGGTATGGTGGCTCATGCCTATAATCCCAGCACTTTGGGAGGCTGACGCAGGAGAGTCACTTGAGTTCAGCAGTTCGAGACCAGCCTGGGAAACATAACGAGACCCCCATCTCTACAAAAAGACATATATACTAGCCAGGCATAGTAATGTACGCCTGCAGTCTCAGCCACTCAGGAGGCTGAGGCAGGAGGATCATTTGAGCCTGGGAAGCAGAGGCTGTGATAAGCCGTGATCACACCAGTGCACTCTAGCCTGGGTGACAGAGTGAGGCCCAGTCTCCAAAAAAAAAAAAAAAAAAAAGTTGGGAGGCTGAGGCGGGCCGATCACTTGAGCTCAGGAGTTCAAGACCAGCCTGGGCAACATGGCAAAACCCCATCTCTACAAAAATACAAAAATTAGTAGGATTAGTAGGGAGCGGTGGCGCATGCCTGTAGTCACAGCTACTCGGGGGGTTGAGGTGGGAGGATCCCTTGCACCCAGGAGGTCAAGGCTGCAGTGAGCTGTGATTGTGCCACTGCACTCCAGCCTGGGTGACAGAGCGAGTCTCTGTCAAAAAACAAACAAACGAACAACCAGTGGGAAAAGAGACAGCACAGTAGAGAAGAGAGGAGGGGCTAGGATGCCAATCCATTGTGGTGTCCAGGTAAGTAGTTGAAGGTTACTTGGTCTAGTAGGGGCAAAGAGATAAAGGCAACAGGGAGTGAGATTGGAGCCACACTGCTAGGACTTTTGATGGATTCTATTAAGGAGTGAGGGAAAAGGAGGAATCCAGGATGACTGCTGGGTTTCTGGCTTGTGCAGCTGTGGATGGTGGTGGCATTTACCAAAACGGGAAGGACCAGGGATTAGAGGGTCATGCACGTACACACAGGCGCATGTTATTCATGACATAAGGGTATCCATCCACAGCTCCCTGGGTATGATGCCCTGGGTGTGACAGGGCTAGCATAATCTTTCAGATTAGGTTCTCACAGAGTGATCTCTTTGGCCTTCAAGATTTGTGTCATCAAGCATTAAGCTAATAGATTTCAAGCAACAAACTGGAAAATTCTAAGTGGCAGCTCAAAGTTTGGCCCAATCTTGCCCTAATTCTTATTCAACATATGTTAAATGCAAATAATTTTTATTCAATCAATCCTTAAATGAAGGAAGATAATTCAGAATTAACTCTGGGTTAATTAAACCCTCAGAGGTTAAAAGGCAGCAACTGAGTTTATAAAATAAAACTGAGAAAGTCTTATATTTGTGATAAACTGTTAATCCTTTACACAAGTGATAACTTCAACAATCATGCTCCCTGACCTCAGGAAATTAAACTGTCAATCTGGGCACAAATCAGGTAAAAGACTTAGGTCTAACTTAAAATCAGTAACAAAAGTATCAAAAGTTTATTTTGTATATAATAAAGCAGCTCTAACTTTCCCAGAAGATAAAATTGGAAGATACTATAATAAAGCTTAATGATCATTTACAATGGAATAAAAACTATCAGTGCCTACCACAAATCCAAATTCAATGTGATGCAACTTTCAACTAATCAAAGTAAATGACCGCTATGTCTTGCAACAACGAATACTAAGCCTGCCTGTCAAATGACACTCCATCAAGAAACCTATTTCAAAGAACCAAATTCTGTCATACCAAGGGATGCCTTTCAAGTCCGATATTTTTCCCATTCAGAAAGTATTCCATAACAGATTACCGTCAGCATCTTACTAAATAGAAAAAAATGAGACAAGGCTATTTTGCACAGAAATTAAGAGCATGGGGACTGGAAGTAGATCCTGGCTCCAAATTCTACTAACCTTATGTTCTTAGGTAAGTTACTCAACCTCCCTAAAGTTCAAATTTCCATATTTGTAAGATATGAACAATGGCAGCACCATAGTAGAGACCCGCAGTGTGCAGCCATAGTAGAGACTCGCAGTTGTCCTCTCCTTGCAGGCACAGGAGAGAATTGTGTTCTCCCATCTGCTCTGCATTGAAACGGATTAATGTGACAAGTTCTGGCCAACACAGTGTGGGCAGCAATAACTTCAGTCATGTCTGGGCCAAAGCATTTAACCACTAGGGTGAGATACTCTTTCCCTGGTGTGGCGATTATGGGAACAGGTGTTGCGTTGTCGATGCCACAAGATAAAGCAGCCACGATCACATGGTCACCCCATAGAGGGCAGCTGCCCTGGAGGGTCACCCTGACCCACTGCAAAGTGGAGAATGACCCTCCATCTTGTTGAGGCACTGAGGTTGTCACATTTGTTACGGCAGCTTACCCTCAGCAATGCAAACCGACACAAGTCCCTCATTAGTAGGGTGTCACGAGAGTTACATGACACAGTGTCTGGCCCACGCTAGCCCCTGATACAGATTAGCATGATGGGTGCCACCTCCTCATGGTTAGTGTGAAGGGCTTGATCTTCCATAACCAGCCATCTATGGCAATCCTCTCAGCTATTTGGATTGTCCTACAAGGTTTCCATGGGCTCACCATAAATCCTGATCCACTTGTATGTCTAGCAAAGACTTCTCAGTACAGGTGTGAACAGTTAAGAGGTTTTTAATCTCAGAATGAGAAAAAGAAAAAAAGTTCCTGCATACCTCTATGGACATATGAAAGTAATCTGTATCAAAGTGAATTATCAGAGGACCTTGGTGCCTTGAATAATCACCTTTTTCATACATATTTTTAAAATCAATCCTGAGGCAGTAGAAATACTGCTAATAGTTGGGGGCTTTGCTTTTTGTTTAAATTGTAGAAAGTGCTCAAGCATACAGTGGGCTGAGGGCAGGGATGGCAAGATGAGAAAATATTAAATCAGAACCTTAAGAAGATACATTCATTCTGCCAAAATTTTGGTAGCACCCAAGTACTTACCAGCATCAGAATAGTGCTTTGGAAACAGAATTAAAGGCTGAGCACTGGCAGGGATGGGAAAGAGAAAAGGCATAGTTCCATTCAAACTCCCTTATTACTCCTCCCCTAATCCCTAACAGAGCCTTCAATAACATTATAGATACCTCAAGTGGAAAATTAAACTCAATGTGATTCGCCACAGGCTCTAGAATTCCTGGCCCAATCTCATCCTGCTAAAGAATAAAATCTATTTTAACTGCAAATCAGTTAAAATGCACTAATCTCAGGTTACGCTCGGAATTTTTCCCCATTTACAAAAGAAAGAAACTAAGCTACCTACCTGCTAAGTTTTCTTATTTCATTTTGCAGAAGAGTTGGAGGAAGCAATGAGAAATTCCACAAAAGTTTAAATCCATTAAAAATGGTTCTCATAAATAAGCAACTCGCCGTGGACAATAAACCATACAAATGTGAGATACTCACCACATTTAATACTCTCTATCCGCACCGGGAGGCCAGATTGTGCTGCAGCAATTAATTTCAGGGCAATGTAAAACTGTGTTGCACCAAAATAACCAACCCGCTTTGCACCACACAGTTCTGTGATCTGAGAACAGACAAGAAAAACAATGCTGAACACCCAATTTCACAACAGGAAAATGAGACAAGATAAATGATGAAATCTCAAGGATTTCACCTAGTGGCTAACCAAAAAAGTCCCTTGAGAACCTATGTGTGCCCGCTGGTCAATTTCCTCTTCTTCCTTCAGTTTACAGGGAGGTTTTAAATTCAGACACTAAATTCTACCTACTCATGATGTTGCAGAAGTGAGCCACTGATTATTCCTCCTCTTCCAAAGAGAAAAATAAGGTGACAAAGGACAGCTGTTGCTCTACTTACAAAGGAGAGTGACTTTTTCAAGGAGTGAATTCTAATGTTCAAAGTCTAGAAAGTCACTGGGGTGAAAAGAGAACAGATTAGTCATTACCACTACTCATGGATTATTCTAGTTTATCTAAATTAAAAGTGAATTAATTATTTTTATAAAGTCCTCACGCAAAACAATTTCCTAATCTTGGAAATTACACCTTGGGTGCTCAGTTCAGAGGAACAAAAAATATACACATTTTTCAAGACATTGCAATAATTGTCGGTTTCCATCCCATCACCTGGAACAATGACATCCTCCTCCCCACCTAGATTGAACTCAAATGTTACTTTGCTGTAGCTCCTTTCCACCTCCCTGATACAGTATATTTTCCCAGTGTATTCTCAGAATACTCTATCCAAGTATCTATTAATGTCCATCACATGATACACTGTCTTAGACTTGCTTCAAAATAAAAGGGGGAAGGTGAGGAGGTGGGGCACATGGGTGAAACAAGCATAACCAAGAGTTAGTCATTGTTGAAGTTTGGTAATGGGTTCATGAGGGTTCAATATCCTAGTCTCTGTACTTTTGAAAATCTCCATATTCAAGTTTTTTGTGACTATTTCCAAATGTATCACATTATAATTAATTATCTGTTTATCTCTGCCTCCCATAAAATGTCTTGTCTTCAAGGGCAGGGGGCAACTTCCATTCATCTCCTAGCATAAGGATAGGCACCCAAGATACAGTCAACAAATTCTCAATCAAGTGAATGAAACCTACCCTCAAAAATAAAATGTCTCTGAATTTTATAATGTAGCCCTTATTGTGAATATATACATTACACATCTTAAGATACAGACTATCCCACACAAGGAAAAAAACACACCAACAACATTAGTGTAGTTCCAACACTGAGACAGTCGTCTTGCAGAATAACTCCTAATATTAAGAAATTGTAGGCCGGGCACAATGGCTCACACCTGTAACCTCAGCACTTTGGGAGGCCTCAAGGAAGATCGCTTGAGGCCAGGAGTTCAAGACTAGTCTGGGCAATATAGCAAGACCCCATCTCTACTTTAAAAATAGGAAAAAAAGAAATTGTAATCCTTGGTATGTGAAAAAATTAACAACTATATTTTCATTGAGTGTTAATCTACTATCAGGTTAACTTTCAGTTGCTCCTTTACCATAACTACCACATCAAACTGGAAAGCTCTTACTACAGGTAACTGAAATTGCTGGTAAAACATTTATGGTACTTGAAGACTAATATCTTAATCTGACATTAGTAAACAGCCTTATTTACCTGAAATCTGTCCCTTGGTCCCATATCACCACTAGAATCATTGCTTTGGAGCCAAAGTAGAATATATACACATAAGTGAGTTAAGCCCATAGGTTACTTTCCTTGCTCTTTGTACACCAAACCTCCAAGAGATATACCAAGAACATTCTGAAATATTCAAGCCTCAAGGAAGAGAAAAGAATTATAAGCCTTTGGAACTTACACATGGACTTCTGAATCAAAACAAAAAAGGTTAGTTCTGAAAGGTTTTTTTCATTCATCAAGGTTCAAAGTTTTCTAAGTTTAAAATCTCCATGGAAAAGCTCTAAGTTGTGGGTAGAAATGTTTAATGGTATCTAAAGAAAATAAGGTGAAAAAAAGTTTATCCCAGATACTCAATTAGTGGAGATATTTTATATAATTGCTCCTTCAAACAGTACAAATCACTGGGCTTTCCTCAAAATAAAGGGGGAAAAAATGAAAAGATTCCACTTCTCTTCTTTAGTCTAAACTCCAAACCTGTAACACTCCCAGTTGGATCCAACTCCCAGCTGGATCCATCTTAGGTTACACATTGTGCAAATTCCTAATACAGAATAAGAACCTATGGACTAGTGTTTTCTCAGGTGGAAGGCAAGAGATGAAAAAAAGGAATAGATTAAATCAACTTCCTTACAGCTTACAGATGTACACTAAATGTCTGGGATGCTAGATACAAATCAGAAAAATTCACCGATCATTTGGGAGAAATCTGAACAAAGTTCTGAAAGAAGGTTGAAGGCCACTAACATAGCTTCCCTCCTACCTAATTCTATAAGATTAGGCGACTGTGCTGAGTAACCAGTCCACACATGTTCCAGTTTGCCTGAAATAATACTTTCTTTCCTGGCTGAAATGTAATACATTTTCAGAACTGTTCAAAGGTTTAAATAAGCTTCTCTCAAGTATTATTAAAGGTTTCCTTAGAAAGATTTTAAAATGTAAAAACTCTTAGTGGGAAGGGCTGGAAGAATTCTCCAAGAGCACCCCTATTTTCTACTCTCCCTCTGCTGCAGCTAGCAAAATCCAGATTCTATGCTCTCGCCTCAACTGTTTCAAGTCCTGTCTCAAGACGTGCACCTTCACATACCAGCTTCCATATTTCCTCCGTGATCTCTTATCAAAACCACATCACCCTCCAACTTCAAAGGGCTTCCAGGACTCTTCATGCCTTTCCTGTGAAACCAAGCATGGCTTCTGAGGTCCTCCTGTCTGGCCCAAACTACCTTTCCAACATCGTCATGTCTCTCTCCTCCCCACCCTGCAGCTAATGAAGACTTTAGTCATACCAGATGCCCATTTCTTTGCCTGTCAGGCTCATTCTTCAAGTCACCTCAAGACCAACCTTATCTTTGTAGTCAATTCCACATGGCATGTTCTCTGCATTCTCATAACACTTTTTACTAGCTTTCTATCACATCCCTAGCCTTGCAACACAGCACAATTGGCATTTTGATAATTATCTCCACTGTAGCCCATCTCCTTTCCCTATGCCCCAAGTGCCCAGCAGAAGACAAGAGTATATTCTTATTATTTACATCCCCCGGGGACTCATATTTTACTATGCCTGCTGTATGCTCAGTAGCTCAATAAATGAATGTTGAATTAGTCTTCACAGCCTGTTGCAGCAGAATCTTTCTTCTTCCCCTCCTCTTGTATTACTTTTACAAGTAGCTGCTAAATGGGCTTTAGTCATCTCACACCACATAGCCATAAGAGTTCCTGCAGGAATATAAGAGAATATTAATTTCTCTGTTCCCTTCCTGCTCAGCTAAGAGGATACTGATTAGGGTCAAGGCATAAGGAAAGGCAACTGCCATTCTTTATCCTGGCCCTAGCCCTCATAGCCCAGGAAAATACTTCAGTGATGCCCCAGCCAGTCAGAACTCCAGAGATACACCTTTGTCTACTCAGCACAGCCCCAGGGGGTGTCAACCCTCCCCAAGTGGGCAAACTCAGCAACAGAAATACAGAAGAGAATCTGAAGTACATGCTTACAAATCGTACCTCAGTCTCTCAGGGAACAGCTGAAAACGCAGGTCAACCTCTATGCTGGGTTTTCCCTTCCCATTCAATTATACTTTAACATTCAAGAGAGACTTTCAGTCCAGAGGGACATGGGTGAGCTACTCAAGAAAACATGAACCCCCATATCTGATTATCCAACATTAGGCATTATAGTACATGCCTAAGCCAAACGACACTGCCAAAGAGAGGGCAGACAGGCAGTGCTGAGGTGTGCTTTCAGAGAATCCTACTAAAACCTTAAAGTACTTGTTAGTTTAACAAGTTTTGATTGGGCACCTCCCCATCAAAAGCAATGTGCTGAGTGCTATGCTAAGAACTGAGCAGCAATGCACAGAATCACCTATTCTACATACACACACACTCACACACATTCTCTCTCTCCCTCCCTTCTTCCCTCCCATTTTGCCAAACCATCTGAAAAGTGGGTTACAGACACACCTCATGACACACCCCCAAGTACTTTACTATTCACCTTCTAAGAACAGGGATATTTTCGTATACCACTGCACCATCATCACCACACCCAAGGAAACCAACTTTAACACAATATTATCATACAACATGATACAGTTTGGCTGTGTCCCCACCCAAATCTCAACTTGAATTGTATCTCCCAGAATTCCCATGTGTTGTGGGAGGGACTCAGGGGGAGGTAATTGATTCACGGGGATTGGTCTTTCCCATGCTATTCCTGTGATGGTGAACAAGTCTCACGAGATCTGGTGGGTTTATCAGGCATTTCTGCCTTTGCTTCTTCCTCATTTTTCTCTTGCCACCACCATGTAAGAAGTGCCTTTTGCCTCCCACCATGATTCTGAGGCCTCCCCAGGCATGTGGAACTGTAAGTCCAATTAAACCTCTTTTTCTTCCCAGTCTCGGATATGCCTTTATCAGCAGTGTGAAAACAGACTAGCATCCGACACATGGTCCACATTCACATTTCCTCGATTATCCAAAAAATGCCTACAGAGCTGAATTTTCTTTTCCTCATCCAGGATTTAATCAATGTTCATGCACTGCATTTCTATCTTATTTTCCCTCAGTCTCCCCCTAATCTAGAACAATCCCCCTTGGTTCTTAATGACACTGAATCATTTAAGAATCCAGGCCAGTTGTCCTCAGAATGTCCCATGTTTGGGATTTGTCTGTTTTCTTGTGATTACATTAAAGTCAAACGTTTCTGGCAAGAACACCACACAGGTGACACTGTGATACAGTGAGAGGTACACAGCAGTGAGGGGCACACAATGTCAGAACATCCCACCATTGGTACTGATTGCAAAGCTTGGCCATTTGATTAAGGTGGTGACTGCCAGATCTCTTCATTGCAAAGTTATGTTTTTACATTGTACTTTAAGACCACGTGAGCATTCTATCCCTTGAAAAGCCAGTTTTAAAATCTGTTAAATGCTAATTTTCTAGGTAAGTGTAGCTAAATTATATCAGCATCTACAGAACTAGAATACTAATATAAAATCACAAGGATGGGGGTAATATTTATTCCATGAGATAGGTGTCATTACACCCAGTTTATACACAAATAACCTTCCCAACTCAGAAAGTTAAGTGATATGTTCAAGGTCACAAATTCAGAGCCAGTACTCAACCTACATGCATCCAGGTCCAAAGCTCATGGTCTTTCCATTACATCAGTGGTTGGAAAACTACTGCTCATGGGTCAAATCCAGCCCACTGCTTGGTTTTGTATGGCCCACAAGGAGAAAATAAATGGTATTTACAGACGAACATTTGCAATCGATTTGATGAAAGGGAACACTATTCTTTGAATCCCATTAAGCAAAATGTTATCCCCAAAATAAGAATGTTGTTCTTCTTATGAGTAGACATGTATTACCAAAAAAAAAAAAATGTACTCAGTTATTATATTTTGAATTTTGTCAATAAAAAGCTTGTGGACATTTATTTTTTCTCTTGTTATAGAATTACCTATGTAATATCTTTGATTCTGCTTCTTGGCCTGCAAAGCCTAAACTACCAACTGACCCTTTCCAGAAAGAATTACTAACCCCTGCCTAACAACGTGCTACTTCCCTGGGCTATACTTTATATCCTTTCAGATACCCTCAGTAGCCATGCAGAAAGTGTATTTTCTTGAAATAATCAACTGCACTAGGTAAATGCCAACTTAAAAGACTGAAAACACAGCCAGATGTGGAGGCCCGTGCCTGTAGTCCCAGCTACTTGGAAGGCTGAGACAAGAGGATCACTTGGGCCCAGGAGTCCGAGGCCAGCCTGAGAAACACAGTGAGACCCTGTCTCTAAAAAAATTTTTTAATAAAAAATAGTGAACACTTCCATGAGAAGAAAACACATGTATTCACCTTCTTCCTCAGCCCCCATTTTTCACCCATTTATATACATTTGTTTAAATTTTTCAGGAGCTTTCAAACAGGAGCTTCCTATGTTACTATAAACTTTCACGGCAACCAACCAGAGCAATTGGATGCCATAGTTCAGATACTGGCAAAATCTATGCAATAATTCACACACTAGAAATAAGATTTTGCTTTTTTAAAGAGAAAAGGTGTTATAATTCTTTAGAACCATTCTTTGAAAACATCTTTATGCATTTGTGAACACATAACAATTCAAGATGTAAGCTACTCCCACATTGCAAATCAATTTTGGAAGCGACGTTATCTTTTAGATACCCCAAGATGCCATTTAATTTAGGGCTAGAAGGACTACAATAAACTATAAGCTAAATCCAGTCCAGATGCTAAATATAGTCTCTATTAGCACAGGTTATGGCCCAGATCTGATTTGTCAGTATTCTTGGCCCAAGGCCCAAAACTCACCCCAGTAGCAGGGAAGACTCAGCCTGCCACTCTGGCTCAGATTGGAATCTAAAAAAGGAAAAGACTCTAGGCAAAAATAAAAAATAAAAAATCAGGAACATCACTACTGGAAACAAGGATCAGTATAGCATCCAGAAATCATTTGGCAATATCCATAAGAATTACAATGTACCTTTTGATCTAGCAATTCCACTGCTAGAAATTTATATTCCATTTTACATTAGCAAAATGACACATGCATATGGTCATTAATACAGTATTGCCTAAGTCACAGACTAGAAAACTAGAAAATACTTAGAGGTCTACCATCTAAGATATTAGTTTAATCAATTGTGGTTGATCCATACAATGGAATTCTAGGCAGCTCTAGCGGACTTTGCCATATCTGTGATTGTCCATCATATTTTGAAAAGTATTTCTCTATTTGCTGAAATTTCACCTATTACAAGTCCCACCTCCAGGTTTAAAAGTTGAGAATAAAATTCCTAGACTCTATTGAAGCTAAGATGCAAATGTGTCACCCAGTCACCACTAATCAGACACATCCACACCAGACTTTGCTTTAGAAGTGAGAAATGTAAGGAAAGAGGCTCTGCTCAGAGCTACTTTTGCAGGTGTCACTGCTAGGTTGCCTTCCTGGTGCAGAGTGGAGGTAGAAGCAGTTGCAGTCAAGTCAAATACCTAGCATCCGCTGTTCAGTGGAGGCAGCAGCACAGGTGGCTTCCACTTAATGCTAGTACTATGTATGTCTTGGGGCTTTGTTTCTGGGCACCCAGATGCTAGCCTGTTCCTCCAGCCCTCCAAAGGATTTCATGAGTTACCTAAAATCCTAATCCCTTTTTGGCTTAACCATCTAGGGTGGACTCAGTTGTTTGCCATAAAAACGACCAACTAACAAAGAGGAAGCTCTTTATGTGCCAATACAGAAAAATCATCATGCTAAAGTGTGAAAAAGAAAAAAAGCAAGGTGCACAAAAAGCAGTTGGTATAGTAGGTATCATTTCTTCTAAAAGGGGGTTGAATATAGATGCATTTATTTATATTTTCATAAGCCGCCTCCAGAAGTTGAAACTAACAAAATTGGTTTCTGGATGTCTCCAGGGAAGAAAACAACGTAGCTAGGACACAGTGGGGAGAAAGATTTTATTGTATATTATTTTGTACCTCTTCAATTCTGGATCGTGTGGATATATTATCCTTTTTTTTTTTTTTTTAGGCAGGGTCTCATGCTGTCATCCAGGCTAGAGAGCAGTGGCACAATCACAGCTCACTGCAGCTTCAACCTCCCAGGCTCAAGTGATCCTCCCGCCTCAGCCCTCTGCAAATAACTGGGACTACAGGCACGTGCCATCACACCTGGCTACTTTTTTATTTTTTGTAGAGATGAGGGTCTCCCTATGTTGCCCAGGCTGGTCTTGAACTCCTGAACTTAAGCAATCTGCCCACCTTGGCCTCCCAAAGTGCTGGGATTATGGAAATGAGCCACCACACCTGGCCATTATTATCTATTAAAAATAAAATTAGAAAAGTTGTAAAGAATACAACCTAACCGAAAGTCAGCAAGAAACACTATAAATATAACCCAGAACCATTCCCCTTCCATCTGATATAATTTCAAAACAAAGTATCCAAGTGGGTTTGAGTCTCATTTGGGTCACCAGGATTTTGTTACCCACACAATAGGTGGGTTTGATCACTTGGCAGGTTACAGTCCAATGACCCCAACCAAGGAGGATATAATGACGGGGTTTTATTACTTGCAACAAGGAAGGTGCCTCCCCAAACAAAGGTGAAAACAAGGCTTTTATTGGGCTGGTTAGCTGAGTCATTGTACACAGAGGTGGAGTAAAGGGAGTGCAGGCACCAATCATGCTTCTACATACACGTATAGAAAATGGCAAATAAGCTCCTTCCTGGGTGGGATTTTTAGTATGGTAATGAGAATTCGCCAAAATTCATCTCCAACTCAGGCATCTCTGGATCCAGCTGGGCTTTTGCTTTTCCAAGACTGTGCTTCTACATGGAACTTTTTGAAACAAGAACTCAAGGTGCAACAGTTAAGCACATTGCAGCCTTGAACTCCTGGGCTTAAACTACCCTCCTGCCTCAGCCTCCTGAGTAGCTGGGACAAGAGGCATGTGCCACTGCACCCAGTTAATTTTTTAAAAAATTTTGTAGAGACAAGGTAGGTCTTTTTTCACAGTACATACCCAAAACACTGGGGAACCCTGGGTTACAGCTGAACAAAGCTTCAAAAGTCTCCACTCACCAAACCCAGATTTAACTCACAAATGCAGTACTCTTTCTTCTAAGCAACAGAACAAAGCAGTAGTTTGCTTTACTAAAACTAGCTATCTTTACTGAAGGTGGCACTGTCTGGTGCGACTGGGCAACCGTGGAGAAGACACCTGACCTCCCTTGGTCTCATGTACTGGAATTAGCAGTCAGACTGAAACTAACCCAACAGTCCCATAGACAGTTGTTTTGGATAAACATAGAAACTGACCCTTCTGCTCTTAAAGCTTGAAACTTGTTTGTTTTATCTAAGTTCCTTCCTCAGGAAAGGACCTTCAGGCCTCTCAAAAAAAAGTATCAAAGATCTGAAACTCATCAGATCACTGCACCATATGCCTCCTTGCCCCTCCTTAGTTCATGTTTTCTTACACATTGTTACATTTCTTCCCTGCTATATAAATCCCTAGTTTTAATCAGTCAGAGAGATGGATTTTAGACTGAGTTCCCATCTCCTCAGCTGCAGCACCAGATTGAAGCCTTCTTTCTTGGCAATACTTGTTGTCTCAGTGATTGGCTTTCTGTGTGGCAAGCAGCAGGACCTAGACCAAACCCCTGGTGTTTCAGTAACAAGACTAGATAGAATACAATGCTTTTTTGAGATGCACGGATTCTATATAAAGGAATTCCATGGGTGAAATCTAAAATTATGGTTTCAACCTCTCCTTTCGGTATATACCACTTCTACTTTTACTATGACTCTCAGTATACCTGCTACATTCCCCTACAAGACTATAAGTTTCTTGAGGGCAAGTCCTGCATTTTAAAAATCATATTTGCATTCCCCACAACACCCATCCCATTGATTTCCAACTAGGAAGGCTCATGAAATAAAACACATATGCATCCTGTGTTTTAACTCTCATGGCAGGATGAGAACCCCTACATATGGTGTTCTGTATCTTTGAATATTGAATTATGTGACTCTATCAATCTATTCAAACAAATCAATTGTTTAAAGTTTTAAAGGATCAGAGACTCCACCCGATCATAGGATATCAAGAAACAGAACATCAGGTAAGTCATTTTGTAATTACCTGACTCCACAAAGGAAAGCCAAAGAGAAATACAACACATCCTCCCAGAAATTTACTCAGCTTGGTTGGGGGTGTTATATTAAAATCCAGAGGTATGTTAAGAAATCAAATAAGAATTAGCATGGTTCTTTAAAGAAAAAAAAAATAGAGATGGAGTCTCACTATGTTGCCCAGGCTAGCCTCAAGCTCCTGGACTTGAATGTTCCTCCCACCTTGGCCTCCCGAAGTGCTAGGATTACAATCATGAACCACTGTGCCCAGCTGAGCATGGTTCTTAAAGATGAGAATTCAAAGAAATTCTATACTCAGACTAGCTGCTTTGGTTACTCCTGACTCCCACAGTGTATTCTCTCCTCTGCTATTAGGGGGCCAGCAGAAAGGTCTGGGATAGTCAGTATAAAATTCATTAGAAGTAGGAACTGAGGTTCTTGCACAACTGATTGCACAACTATATGATGGGCATACATAGGCTTGACAGAGTAATTCTACAGATTGTTTTATTATGCACCTAAATTGTTTTTTGGAAAGAGAAAGGATAATAGGTAGTGAGAGCAGTTGATGACAATGATCTCTTATGACTTTTGTAAACTAGCCCTTCTTTGGCAAGTCAATACTATGGCTTTCCAAGCTGCCCAGCTGGCTGCACACATGCAGGCATGCATCACCACAGGGTCAGGAATTCCTCGGGGTTGGCACCTGCCTGGGGCAAAATCAGGATCTAACAACTCAAGGGTGAGGAGAGGGAAAGAGGGCAAGGGAATGAACCACTGAGGCACAAAGGAAGCATATACCCCACTGGTTTAGAAGAAAAGAACAATAGACTCGGCAGTAAGAATTAACATTTACTGAGGGGAGACTATGTGCCAGGCACTAACTTAAATGCCAGAAATTAATGACATGAAGTAAACACATACACATACAAAAGCAGTCTTCACACTAGAACCGAGTTAAAATGCAATTACGGCTCAGATTACAAAAGAAAATTAGTTTTAGCATTCTGGCCCAGGTTTCGAGGCTCTGCATATCACAGAATTTTTGTACAGCTGGAGGCAGAGAAATCTCAGGTGAACGCAAATGTACTGCCAAATTATATAAAGCTTTAACTGGTTCTGGCAACTCAGACTTATCTCACCAGCCAAAGGATTAGTTTTTCAGACAATTCATTTATTGATATTTTAGTGCTTTTCAAAAATAAAATTACAGACTGAGGTTATTTGGTATTTTTATAAGTTTGTTGATTTCAGTCTATTCTATATTTTATGCACACTTACACGTGCATGTGCACACACATGCACACACACATATACACATTTATTTTTTAGAGAAGTGAGTGCCTAAGTGAGAGGAATCGAGCAAGCCAGGATATTTCAACTAAATGGAACACCAGTATATTACACACAGATCCTCGACATGCTTCCTCAGGGAATGAATGTGAATGGAAGTTCAGTCTCAGATCACACTGAAGTTCTCTCTCTCAAGCCCAAATCTAAATATATTGAGATTCTCTAGCATAGAGCTAAACTCATACCATAAACATCCACTGTTGGCGGGACAGGCAATCTGACTTCATTAATTTGGTTTCTTTGTAAGCTCCCAGTGAAGACCCAATCCAATTGTTAAAATAACAAATGCACCTCTCGCCTCTCTGATATTCTGGCAGTTCTCTCTGAGGAAGCTGGCCCTATTCAAAGCTGCCGGCTCCAAGGCACACTAAAGCTGGGGAAGGGCCTTTCTACCCTGTTCATGACTGTTCTCCCCAAAACAAGATCTCATAACAACCAGCACACTCAGGTCCCCTGCATCACCATGGCAAATCCAAACAGCTCTAAGGGGCTCTGCCTCAACTAACCAGAACCAAGCCCCAAACCTGTCCTGCTGTTGGCCCTCCTGTGACCTGATAGCCACATTATATTGCAGACTGACCTCTTTCCATGACTGAATACCCTTTCTCTGTCCAAGCTATACCCATCCATCCTCTTTCCTACCTAGACATTCATCACTTTAAGGTTTGGTCTTCCTCTCATCTGTCTTTGTCCTGCACCTCATCCTCAGCTACCTGCTGACACTTCCCTGATATCCAAATTCCTAAACCTTCCCCACTCTTACAACTCCTGCCACTAAGCAATGCTTGCCAGGACGTACATCCTTAGGAGCCAGGTAGATCTCCTCCTTCCTGGATACCTCCTCCTCCTACTGGATACTACCTCCTCCTACCTGTAGATACTATTCCATCTTCCTAAACTTTCCACTGACAGATCTGATAAAATCTACCCATCCCCCTAAACTGACAGTCCCACCACAATGCATGAGCTTGGATCTAGGTCCTTATTGTTCCCAAGATGCTCTATCCCAAGTACAGTTCACTGTTCACAGTTACGAACAGGGTAGAAGGGCCCTTCTCCAGCTTTAGTGCCCTGGAGCAGCCAGCTTTGAACCAGCCCAGCCTCCTCAGAGTGAGCTTGCCAGAATGTCAGGGAGGCAAGAGGTACATTTATTATTTTAACAATTGGATTGGGTCTTCACTTAACCACCGAGAGAAATTCAACAAGAAAAGGGCAAGCTGAGTCCTCAAAGAGTTTCTAATCTGGTTGGGGTGTGTGCATCGAACAAGTCTGAGGGAAATGATCAACATTTATTGAACATCTATCACACACCCTCTAGGAATTGTGCTTTTCTCTTTATGAGTATTATTTCTAATATTGAAACGAATCCTATATGGATGATTTTGCAAATAAGAATTTCAAAGTTCAGAGAAGTTATCAGAGAAATTCTGAAAAACTAGAACCATCTGGATTGAATGATCTTGCTGCTCAACAATTTGTATTATAAATGTTACATGAACCAAATTCACCGAGCAATTAGCCAACCCCTTAGATTCACACAGATACCATTCATTCAGTTCTCTTATGTGGCACACTATGCCAGTGAATGGAGTCTCTGGGCCCACCAACTGAAAGACACATACTCTTTGTACCTTAGCAGCCAGGGACAGATACAAGTTAGGTCCCACTATTTCCTGGCCCTACAAATGGCTATCAGCACACATCTGTGAAAGAGGGAGCAGGTGTAAGGGGGATAACCTCAGAACTATTTTCTTTCAATAAAACAAGAACAAACCACAATGTTGGCTTCATCACAACTGTGCTGTAACTAACTGAGCTAACCAGAGTATACAATAGAAACTAATGAACATTTGCCATTTTTCTTTTGGCTGCCTTTTATCCGAACCCCTTGCCAGTGTTTATGAAATTTTCCACCTGCTTTCAGCTAAATAAGCTAAAAGTGTCAGATTCTCACTTTCCTGATTTATTTTCCATCAGGGTATGGGCACAAGACCTATGCTCTGCCAGACACCACCCACACAGGCATTTGTTTATGTTTTTATTATTATTTCAGTAGCTTTGGGGGAACAGATGGTATTTGATTACATGGATAAGTTCTTTGGTGATATTTCTGAGATTTTGATGTGCCCATCACCCGAGCAGTGTACACTGTACCCAATGTGTAGTCTTTTATCCCTCACCTCCTCCCACCCTTCCCTCTGAGGCCCCAAAGTCCATCGTTTCATTCTTATGCCTTTGCATCCTCATAGCTTAGCTCCCACTTATAAGTGAGAAAATACAATGTTCGGTTTTCCATTCCTGAGTCACTTCACTTAGAATAAAGGTCTCCAACTCCATCCACGTTGCTGAAAATGCTATTATTTAATTCCTTTTTATGGCTGAGTAGTATTCCATGGTGTATGTATGTATGTGTGTATATATGTGTGTGATGTATATGTGGGTACATATACATCACACACATATATAAAATATATTTTTGATATATTTTCTTTACCCACTCAATTGATGGGCATTTGGGCTGGTTCCATATTTTTGCAATTACGAATTGTACTGCTATAAATACGCGGCACACGGGCATCTGAATCAGTAATGAGTGCTGTGAAACAGCAAGAACAGTAGATGATTGTTTTCTAGTGACAGGAGCAACATCCAGTTCCAGAAGCAGCCCCACACCCAACGTCCAGTGCAGGCAATGGTAGTGGTGTAGGTGGAGGCATCCAATATTCAGTAGCTACCAATTCTGTGAGGTTATCTGGCTGTAGTTCCGGCAGTACTGCCCCCTAGTTGTGCAGTTTTCAAGCCTTGTCCCCAGTCTTCCTAAAGAAAGATGTAGCTACCCAATATCCTGCCAATAAACTGTTTTTCTGCTTAGATTAGCCATAGGCAAGTTCTGTTATTAACAGGACTGTGTTACTAAGAATCCTGGGTTTTACAGAGGACAGGTCAAAGGTGAGCCCTGATCATTCCAGAGCTTTCAAACTTGGCTGTATCAATTATCTACTGCTGCATAACACACTACCCCAAAACTTAAGTGCCTTAAAGCAACAGCATTTATTTAATTCATAATTCTGGGGGTCAGTAATTTGGGCTGAGTTCAGCTGGACAATTATACTGATCCGAGGCAGGCACCACTCATCTCAGATAAGGGTCACTTATGCTTCTGCAGTCGACTATTGGGTTGGCTGGGTACCTTCATTTTCCTCCACATAGTCTCTCTTCCTCCAGGAAGCCAGCCAGGGCTTTTTTACAAGGTGGCAGAGTTCCCAAAGCAGCAAGAAACTGAAGCTCTACCTCACACCTAGGATCAAAATCCACACAAGGTCTTTTCTACTGTATTCCAGGGTCAGACCAAATCAACAGGACAGCCAAGATCCTAAGGATAGGGAAACAGACTCTACCTCTTGATGGGAAGAGTTGCAAAATATTGTGAGCATTTTGCAATATACCATACCTGACTGTTTGATAAAGAGCACAATGGGGAGGCTGTCACAACAGAGATAACACTAGGAAAGTATCATTTATTAGAACTGCATATACCTAGAATCTGTACTCTCACCACTATTTCCATGAACCATTACCAACTCAGCCACTGATACAACAATAGCTAACTAGAAGCAATAAACACACAGTGCTGAGCCAGCAAACTCCATAGCCTGTAAGTGGTTTGTACAGGTCAGGCCCCTTGGATCTCTTATCCTGCAGGACATACTAAAGAGCATGGACCATAGTCATGTGCCATGTAATACCAGCTCCCTGGCTTTGGCCTCTCTTTCTTTGAGCCTCAGTTTTCCTCCCCACAAGACTCAAAAATAACATTTTCTGCATATGAATAAATAGTCTGATCATTTCAGACAGAGGACTAGTTAACATCCCTAAGTTACAGAAAAACCTAATATAACTGGAAGGGAACCTAAAAAGGCTCTGCTCTGGATTTGTATATCACGATCTTTAAGAAGTTAAACCAAATCCCCCTTGCAAGAGACACTCAAATTGGCAGACCCCACAAACATTTATTTAATTGAAACTAGATGTTTCCTTGACAACTGTTGAACTGAGAAAGTAAAGGCTCCTGCAAGAAGTCTCCATGGAAACCGCCCAGTCCTTGCATCTACCATTCACCTTATACTTTGGCTGGCATTCAAGCACATCAAACCAGCAATAAAAACATAAGGAAGTTGGAAGGACTCTGGGGCAATGAAGAATGCCTGTTTCATACAGTGAGATTTTTTTTCCCTGGAAAAAGAAGGCAGAGTCAGTCCAAATATCTAAGGACTCAGATTAAGAAGCCTCTGAACGTTCAACCCATTTTTTAAAATACTCCATGTCTTAGTTTGTTGGGGCTGCTACAACAAAATACCTTAGACTCAGTAATTTATAAACAACAGAAATTTCTTTCCATTCTGGAGGCTGGAAAGTATAAGATCAAAGTGCCAGAAGATTCAGTGTATAGTGAGGGCTCACTCTCTGCCTCATAGATGGCACTTTCTTGCTGTATCCTCACCTACTGGAAGGGGCAAACAAGCTCCCTCAAGTCTCTTTTCCAGGAACACTAATCCCATCATGAGGGCTCTGCCCTCATGTACCTCCTAAAGGCCCCACCTCTTAATACTATTGCGTCAGAGACTAGGTTTCAACATAGGAATTTGGGGGAGACATAAATATTCAAACCACAACATCCTAAAAATAATATCAAAGGCAGAGTATATTGGTTCCTAGGGCTGCTATAATAAAGTACCACAAATTGGGTGGCTTCAAACAACAGAAGTGTATTTATTATCCCACAGTTCTGGAGACTGGAAGTCCAAAACCAAGGTGTCAGCAGGGCGGGTTCCTTCTAAGGGCTGTGAGGGAGAATCAGCTCCATGTGTCTCACCTGGCTTCTTGCAGCCTCAGGCAGTCCCTGGCTTGTAGATGCACTGCTTCAATCTTCATCTTCATCTTCATAGGGGGTTCCCACTGTGTGTCTGTGTCTTCACCTGACTGCCTTCTTCTGAGGACACTCGTCATATTGGATTAGGAGCCCACTCTACTCCGGTATAACCTCACCTTAACTTAATTATATCTGCAAAGACCCTCCTTCCAATAAGGTCACATTCTGAGGTACTAGGGGTTAAGACTTTAATATATCTTTTTGTGGGGGACACAATTCAACCCAGAACACACAGCTTTTACATAAAGTATTTTATTTTACCTATTCACTAAATATTTGTTAAAGTCAATTGATAGCTCCACTTATTTTGTAGCTTAATCTAAATAGAAGGTTCATACTTGGTCACACAGGCTTACCTAGCTACAATGAAATGTGGGCAGTACAACCTTTACTCTGGGCATCCAGGTGCCCAGCTCAAAACTGGAGTTTCTACTTCAAAAGAGAAGAAGAGAATGAATATCTCCATCACACAGGCAAAGAGAAGAATCACTTGGGAAAAACAAGCCTAGTGTCTAGATACCATGGCCCTTAGTGAAAACCCACTGCATAAATGAAATCATAAAAGTTAACCGTGCTCAGAAAAGACCTTGGAACTGACATTTAAAAACTGGTTTTTTTGTCTAACAAAAAACCAGAGGCAAGAGACACTCAAAGGGCACACAGTGAAGAACATCCCAAATTAGAAGCACTTGAGGGAAAAAGTCAATCATACACCTATGCACAGGGTCTCACTCACATGGACCCACGTGGCTCCATTTCATAACAAAACTGAACCAGAATTTCAGAACATCACCAAATACAAAAGTGCTTCTTATTTAGCATTTGTGATTCTCTGACCCTGATCTTTTTAGATCCTGGAGTTCTTTCTCTTAAATACTTTTTTAATTAAACTTTTTGAGACAACTGTAGTTTTATATGCAGAAGAAATGATACACAGAGATCCTATGTACCCTTTGCCCACTTCCTCCCAATGGTAACATCTTGTAAAACTATAGTGCAATATCACGACCATAATCTCAACATTAATATAGTCAATAGAGAGCATTTCCATGCCACAAGGACCCCCCCCCATGATGCCTTTTTTTTTTTTTTTTTCCTAAGACAGAGTCTCGCTCTGTTGCACAGGGTGGAGTGCAGTGGTGCAATCTCAGTTCACTGTAACCTCTGTCTCCCAGGTTCAAGCAATTCTCCTGCCTCAGCCTCCTGAGTAGCTGGGATTACAGGCGCCTGCCACTACGCCCAGCTAATTTTTGTATTTTTAGTAAAAACAGGGTTTCACCATGTTGGTCAGGCTGATCTCAAACTCCTGACCTCAAGCAATTCACCTGCCTCAGCCTCCTAAAGTGCTGGGGTTACTTTAGGCATGAGCCACCACGCCCAGCCTCATCATGCCTTTTATAGCCATCCATTTTACTCCCGCCCTTGCCCCCTCAACCCCTGGCATGCACTAATCTGTTCTCCATTTCTACAATTTTGTCACTTCAAGAATGTTATATAAATGGAATCATTCAGGATTGGCTTTTCTCACTCAGCATAATTCTCTGGAGATCCATCCAGATCGTTGCATGTATCAGTACTTCACTCCTTTTTACTGCTGGGTAGTATTCCATGCTATGGATATACCAGTTTGTCTAACCAATCATCCACTGAAGAACATCTGTACTGTTTCCGGTTATGGGTTATTATGAATAAAACTCCTATAAAACATTCACATACTGGCATTTATATGAACATAAATCTTCACTTCTCTGGGATAAATGCCCAGGAGTGCAACTGCTGGGTCATATGGTAGTTGCATGTTTAGTGTCTTTAAGAAACTGCCAAACTGTTTTTCAGAGGGGCTGTATCATTTTACATCCCATCAGCAAAGTATGAATGATTCCATCATTTGATGCTGTCACTATTTTTTATTTTAGCCATTCTTATAGGAATGTAGTGATAGCTCACTTCGGTTGGAATTTACATTTCCCTAGTGGCTAATTATGTTGAACATCTTTTCATGTGCTTGTCATCTGTATATGCTCTTCAGTGAAATGTCCCTTCTTGTATTTTGTCCACTTTCTAACTGGGTTGTTTTCTACTGTTAAGTTTTGAAAGTTCTTCACATATTCTAGATGCCAGTCCTTTGTCAGATATATAGTTTGCAAGTATTTCCCCCGACTCTGTAGTCTTTTCATCCTCTTATGAGGTCTTTCTCAGAGTAAGTATTTTTTATTTTGATGAAATCCAATTTATCAATTCCTTTATGGCTTTGGTGTCAGGTCTAAGAACTCTTTGCCTAGCCTTAGATCCTGAATATTTTATCTAATTATTTTTATAGTTTTATGTTTTACATTTAAGTTTGTGATACATTTGGAGCTATTTTCTATAAAACGTGTACTATTTACGGCAAGGGTTTTTTGTTGGTTTTGTTTTCTTTGATATACTGATGTTTCATTGACCTAGCACCATTTGTCAAAAAGGCTCTTTCCTTCTCCATTTAATTGCTTTGCAATTTTGTCAAAGATCAATTGGGCATATTTCTGTTGGTCTCTTTCTAGGTCCTTTGTTCTGTTCTGTTGATCTATACATGTATCCCTCCACCAATATCACACAGTCTTGATTACTGTAGTTATATGTCTTAAAATCTTACAGACTGATTCCTCCTGCTTTATTATTCTTCTTTAAAATTGTTTCAGCTAGTCTAGTTCTTTTCCCTTTCCATATAAATTTTATATCTACAAAAAAATCTTACTAAGATTTTGACAGGAATTACATTAAACCTGTATATCAAGTTGGGGGAGAAATTATATCTTTATTATGTTGAGTCTTCCAATCCCAGAACATGGTATGTTTCCCCATCCATTAGACTTTGATTTCTTTCATCAGCATTGTGTAGTTTTCAGCATAGAAGTCCTGTGCATGCTTTGTTAGATTTATACCCAAGTATTTTTGAGTGAATATAAATGGTACTGTATTTTTAATTTCAGTGTCCATTTGTTTATGGCTAGTATGTAGAAATGCAACTTAGGTCTAGGAGCTATTTTGTAGATTTCTCAGGGTCTTCTATGTAGACAATCATGTCATCTGCAAATAGAGACAGGTTTTGTTTTGTTTTCTGAGACAGGGGGTGTCACTCTGCTGCCCAGGCTGGAATGCAGTGATACAATCACCATGGTTCACTTGACCTGCCAGGCCCAAGTGATCCTCCCACCTCAGCCTCCCAAGTAGCTGAGACCACAGGCATGCACCACAACACCCAGCAAATTTTTTTTTTTTTTTTTTTTTTTACTTTTGTAGAGATGGGGGTCACACTACATTGCCCAAGCTGGTCTGGAACTCTTGGGCTCAAGCAATCCTCCCGCCTGCCTCTCAAGTATGAGCAGCTGTACCTGGCCAGTTTCATTTTTTTTCCTTTCTGCTCTGTATGCCTTTTTTTCCCTTTTTCTTGCCTTATTGCACTAGTTGGAATTTCTAGCACAATGTTGAAAAAGAGTGATGAGAATAGATATCCTTGCCTTGAAAATGATCCCAGGTAGAACCTCAAAGATATAGCAAGAAATGAAGGGAAAATAAATACATATCTAGATAAATCTAAATTAGGAGTTGTCAAAGTAAGGCCTGCAGGCCAAATCTGGCCCACTGTCTGTTTCTGTAAACAAATTTTATTGGAACATGGGTACACACAATCATTTCCATATTGTCTATAGCCATTTTGGCACTATAAGAGTGGAGTTGAGTAGTTGTGACAGCAACTAAAAGGCCTGCAGGGGTTAAAATAGTTACCATCTGGCGTTTACAGAAAAAGTTTGCTGAACTCTGATTAAATAAACAATGCCTGCATAAAATAATGATGTCTCATAGAGTTTAACATATAGTATTAAAATACAAGGCAATAACAACATAAGTTAAAAGGAGGGATAAGTGGAGTTAAAGGTCTTTGCATTATCTATGAGAAAGATAAAGGTAAACATTAATCCTAATAACTTTTTACAAAACATCCCCTAAACACGTCCTCTTAGAAAGTTTAGGTAGAAAAACTTCCATCTCTCCTCTTTCCATTGTTTCTTCTGTCAAATCAAAGTAGAATCACTCATTCACTAGCATCACTGGGCAGCAAGGTGCTACATGTCTCTAATAATCCCTCCTTAAAATATTTATAAAATGGCCAGGCATGGTGGCTCACACCTGTAATCCCAGTGCTTTGAGAGGCTAAGGCAGGAGGATCACTTGAGCCCAGGAGTTCAAGACCAGCCTGGGCAACAAAGCGAGACCCTGTCCCTACAAAAATAAATAAATAAATAAATAAATATTAGCTGGGTGTGGTGGCTTGTCCCTATAGTTCCAGCTACTGGGGAGGCTGAAGTGGGAGTATCGTTTGGACCCGCGAGGTTGTGGCTGCAGTGAGCCATGATCATGCCACTGTATTCTAGCCTGGGCGACAGAGCAAGACCCTGTCTCAGAAAAAAAAAAAATCTCTAAGGGTACTAACCAGTTCCAAACCATCCATCCCCTTACTTTTCACTGCTAGGGTGACCAACCATCCCCCCTCCCCCCAGTTTGCTGGGGACTGAGTAAGTTCCTGGGATGTGGGACTTCTCAGTGCTAAAATGAGAAAAGTCCAAGTTGTCACTCTACTTCCAATATCCCACAATAGTGAAACAAACTGAGTGGAACTTAGGTAGTTCTTCTCTTTTCCATTCACTTCTAGTGAGGTCAATTCTAATGACCCAGTGAGCAGGTCACTTAATGAACTTGAACTCATTAAAATTAAGTGCACAGCCTCGCCTACGGGAGTCATTTACATTTGCTCCCCCAAATGATGCCTGAAAGCACACAAACTCCTTGATTCCTCAAAGGTGCAGTGTGTCAATAAGTTAACTGAAATAGAACTCATGGATATCTTGTCTGCCTCTGTTTTCTTGCTTTCTAGATCCCAGTGTCCTACTAACTAATACCAGTATATAGCACAGAAACAAAATCTATTTTAATCTAAGAGAATTGGGAAACTTCCAAAGAGCACTGACCTGAAAAATCTTGACAGAGCAGAGGAAATTGATTTTCTACCAAAGCCATGCAGAGGATTAGACTCAGATTTAGGCCAGTAAAAGATTTACATTCCACCCAGGTCCCAATATAACATGATGCACAGATAAAAACACACTCGTGAGCTGACATAGCTGACACATATTAGAAAGTCCAAAATAAAAGTCAGCTTTTAAGAATGCTAGTCCCAAAGGTAACAGCACAATATATAAGTTACATTAAAATTTCAGTGATGGAGCATAGCATAATGAGTCTTTGAAATGGATTTTCAAATTAATTTTTATCCTCATCCTGGCCTCTTTTCAAAAAGATTTCCCACAAAACCTGAGGATTGGAAAATAGCACCAGTCATGCATTTATAATGACCAAAATAAATTCTTAAGATTGATAATGAATAAAATTACAAAAACCTCCAGCTTCCTGACTTTCAGATCTTAGGCAACAACTCCACCTCCATGTCACTACCCACAGAGACAACTGTATGACCATACCTTGTTTTCATTATAACCTCTATTAATAATGCTAACAACCCCCATACACAGCTGTGTTTAAAACCAAAAGTTGTATTAATGACCAGACCAGCTTGACCTTGATTGATCTGGGTACCTACACTGGACAGAGTAAAATGAGAAAGCAAAGCAAGCCTGCCCATCAGGAGGCCTCCTATTCTGACTACAGTGAAAATTAAAATTAAAGCTGCCTCTTTCACAGTGCTTTGCGCTTTTGCAAGCTTTCTTCAAATCATGGATTTTTTTCAGTCATCTCTATATCTAAGAAAAGAAATATGATGCACAGGATGTCAAGTCAACAGATAAAGCCAGGAAAAGCTATCTCTGGTAAATGAGCATGACATTGGGACAGCAGGAGTCAAGAACATAAGTGAGTGAGCCAGTCTCTGTGTAAAATTGGTCACAACCAACTGAACACAATTTTGAAAGAAAAAGGGAAAATACTTGAAGGAAGCACAAAGCTCTAAGCCAATGCAAACAACAGCGGTTAAAAGTGATGGGCTGATTCCTGAAGTGGAAATGTTTATTTCATGGTTGCATGATTAGACACAGTAAATCCATATACCTCTGTACCTAGCCAGGGCCCTTCTTTTATTCCCAAAAGCTCAAAATCAAGTGTAATAAACAAAGTATAGTTAAACTGCTTCAGGAAGATTTCCAGTTAGCATCTTCAAGTTTCATGAAAACCTAATTTAACGTTGAAGATGCACAGGAAAAAAAAAAAAAAAAAAAAAAACCTCAATTCTAAATTTGTATAAACTGAATCCCTTTCTAAGAGCCACTCAAATTGATAGTGTACCACACATTAACTGGAAGAGGATGCCTCCTAGTAATAGCTGAATGAAAAATGAAGCGCTCCTGAAAGAAGTCTCCATGGAAACTGCACAGTCCTCGCATCTACGATTCACCTTATACTTTGGCTAGCATTCAAGCACATCAAACCAGCAATAAAAACATCAGAAAGTTGGGTGGACTTTGGCAATGAAGAATTCAGTGTTTGGTACAAGGAGATTTTCCAGGAAAAAAAAAAAAAAAAAAAAAGTACATCAGACCAACTTTTCAGGATTCAAGAAGCCTGTGCTAGTCAAACCTATTTAAAAAAAAAAAAAAAAAAAATTCCCCAATGAAGTAACGGTACCACGGCCTTCATTTTACCCATTCACTAAGCGCTTACAAAAGCCACTTTGTATTTTCACTCACATTCGAAACGATTTGAGTATCTTAAAGTACAAAACAGGTGTTTGGAATATTAGAATATGAAAAGGAAATATAATTCATAATTTTGTAACTATGGCAAATGAGGATCATTAACATGTAGTAACCAGCCTCCATGATGGCCTCCAATGATTTCCATCTCTTAGTATTCTTGATGCCCTTATATCATCCTCTCCCACACTATATCACGGTTGTGTATGTGACCAATAGGAAAGAGTAGAAGTGATCATCTGTGACTTCTAAGGCTAGGTTACAAAAGATATTGTGGCTTCTGCCTTGCTGTCTCTCTCAGATCCCTCACTCTGAAGGAGGCCAGTTGCCATGTATGACAATCAAGTAACCCTAAAAAGAGACCCACATAGTGAGGAACTGAGGCCTCCCGCCAACAGCCCTGTGAGTGCACCACCATGGAAGTGGATCTTCCTGCTCCAATCAGGCCTTCAGATGGCTGCAGCCCTGGAAAACAACTTGTTTGCAATCTCCACAGAGATCCTGAGCCAGAACGACCCAACTTAGCTTCTCCTAAATTACTGACTCTCAAAACTATGTCAGACAATAACTGTGTGTTGTGTTAAAGTGCTAAGTTTTGAGGTAACCTGTTATACAGCAATAGATAACTAATACAACACATAATTGTTAGAAATCAGGATTACCTTCATTTCTCTAAGTTAAAGCCACTGCTAAAGAGGTAGTACAGCAGTGCGGAAAGAACAGGGTTCTGGAGGCAAACAGATGTGCTTCGAATTCTAGGCCAACCACTTATAAGCCATGTGATCTTGGTCAAATTACTTAACTTCAGTGCTTCAATGTCTTCATCAAAAACAAAATGTAGGGCCGGGCATGGTGGCTCATGCCTGTAACCCCAGCACTTTGGGAGGCCAAGGCTGGGGGATCACAGGAGGCCAAGAGTTAAGAGACCAGCCTGGCCAACATAGCAAAATCCCGTCTCTACTGAAAATACAAAACATTAGCTGGGCATGGTGGCACATGCCTGTAATCCCAGCTACTCAAGAGGCTGAGGCAGGAGAATTGCTTGAATTCAGGAGGTGGAGGTTGCAGTGAGACAAGATCGCACCACTGCACTCCAGTCTGGGCAACACAGTGAGATCCTGTCTCAAAACAAAACAAAATGGAGGTAAGGAATATCCGTTTCAGAGAGTATTTGTAAAAATTCAAAACACAAAGAGCCTGGTGCCAAACAAGCATTTAATGTTAGTTCTCTCCCTTTTTAAAAGGGTACATGATTCTGCTAAATGAGCCTTGATTTACAAACACAACTACAATTAAACTGAATACTGAACCCTAGGGAAGTTGGAAAAGACCCACAAATGCAAGGGAAGACCTCAGAGCCATTGCCAAGCTCTGTCACATAATTACCAAAAAAAGATCACCCTGTTTGCTGTATTTTATATCTTTTTTTCCATTTAATCTTCTCAACCCCCTACCTTAATCAGGATAAACTAGGTTATACTAACGCAGGGTTTCTAAACTTCAGCACTATTGACATTTTGGATCGGATAAGTCTTTGTTGTGGGAGCTGTCCTGTGCAGTGTTGGATGCTTAGCAGCATCTGCCCACTAAATGCCAAGAGCACTTCCCCACCTGTGATAACCAAAAAATGTCTCCAGACATTGCCAGACATCTCAGGGTGAGAATTGCAAAACTGCCATTGCTTGAGGACCACTGTGCTAAAGTATCAAATAGTCACCAAATCTTGATGGCTTAAAATGACGCTTTTTCCATACCCATGCAACAAAATCTATGACGGTTCTGCCCCACATCATTTTCATTCTGATACACAAGCTGATGAAGCCTGTGTCCAACTGGAACATCAATGATCATCATGGCAAAAGGAAAAGAGATGAGGCAAACCACCAGCTTCTGCCTGGAAGAAGGCACACATCACTTCCCCTCACAGGCCACTGGCCAAAGCAAATCCGTGGCCAAAGCTGATGGTAAGAAATGGACAGTAAATTTTTTAAGCAATAATACAGTCTATCAACTCCTAAAACACCCAGAAGTACTAACATTCGATACTCAAGAAAAGAGGTTCACAGGTAACTTGACAAAATTCACACAGCCTATAAAATCAAGATTCAAACGATGTCTACCAAATACATGCACAAAAAATAAACACTCTCTCCACTTTAACACTGATTTGCAAACTGTTCTATGGAAGTGAACAGTTTCTAAAAGTGCTTCAGGGATTCTGCAACATTAAAATTTGATTTTGGTTTAAAATATATATATATATGATTCCACTCCTAGGTATATACTCAAGATAACTAAAAACATATGTCTACATTAAAATGTATTCATGATGTATACATGAATGTTCATAGCAGCATTATTTATAATAATAGCACAAAGTGGAAACAACTCAAATGTCCATCACAGATGAACAGATAAACAAAATCTGATATATCCAGAAAATGGAATATTTGGCCATAAAAAGGAATACAGTACTGATACATACTCTCATATAAGTAGACCTTAAAAACATTATGCTAAATGGAAGAAGCCAGTCACAAAAGGTTACATATTGTATAATTCCATTTATATGAAATGGCCAAAAGAGGCAAATTCATAGAGACAGAAAGTAGGTTAGTGGTTGTTAGGGCCTGGGGTTAGAAAACTGGGGGCCATAGTGGGGTGACTGCTAAAGCATATGAGATTTCTTGTTGGGAGTAGCAAGTGTTCTAAATTTGACTGTGATGATGGCACAATCCCATGAATATACTAAAAACCATTTAATTTGACACTTTAAATGTGTGACTTATATGGTGTATGACTTGTACGGTAATAAATTATTACCAAAAAAATGTTACCAGAATAGAAATAAAGTGTGTCTGGTTTTTGTTGTCATGCTTTTTTTTTCCAGATCACTGTAAAATAAATGTAATACAATTTTTGCCTACAGGTAAGGATAACCGATGCTGTCAGGTACAGTGCTTGATCACACTTGGAACAAGGTGGTGGATCCAGAGTCACAGACTTGCTGGTGAATAAAAATGCATTGAAGTTTCACAAAAATATGTATTTTTCTGTTATAAGATAGCACCTGTCACAGAACTAAATACCAACTCCCCACTCCTTAAGTGTGCTCATTCAGCATTCTGCTAGAGAATACTAAAAGGTGACGAAAACTGCTTTAAAGATAAAGTGGCTGCCCTTAATCAAGTAAAAGTCCAGAATGATGCTCTCATATCACAGCAAATTCACTCTGCCACTTTTTGCAAAATAATGTATTAAGGAAAAGCCACATATGAGATTTTATTTAAACCTTCCTGCAGTCATTTTGCTTGTGTTTTCTGCATTCCTACTCCCAGCCATGAATTGACACAGTTTCATGGATAAACCTCAGATCAGTCCCCACTAGGGTAAGGCAAAGCATGGGGTTAAAATTCCCATGGGGCATCCAAGTTCCCACATCTGCCCCATGGAGTACTGTGGAACAAGAAAGGAGGAAGCAAGAGGCACTGTCTAGGGAAATTTCTGCAAGAATACGACTGACTCCTACCACAAGCCACAAGACACTGAATGGAACTTTTCTCCGCTCCCATAGATTTAACAATGTTCTACAGAATGCAACCCATCATATACCTGAATGCCTTTTCTTCTTCCATTTCTGAAGACAAACTCTCAAACAAAAGTCAGATATGACTGCAAAGTACTTTGTAGGGCCCACACATGAGCCCACAAAAGAATTCCCTTTTAACCTTTAAGTTTAGATTTTCTGTGAAAAGCACTTAAGTAAGAAACTCTTTCTTAAACTGTGATCAGAAAATGAACATATGATAGTGCTTCTAATCTTTATTCCATTGGCACAGGTTCTTAATGTCCGTGCCATGGACGCTTTGGCAGTCTGGTGAAGCCTTATGGATCCCTTTTAGGAATTATATTTTTAAGTGCAAAATAAAACATATGATTACAAGTGAAGCCACTTATACTGAAATAGTTATTAAAATATTATAAAATGCTAATTCGTGATATAGTGATACATGTGCCTTTTGTTACGGCATTAAGTATCAAGAACTGGTGGTAATGTGGCCAGGCATGGTGGCTCACGCCTGTAATCCCAGCATTTTGGGAGGCCAAGGTGGGTGGATCACAAGGTCAAGAGATCGAGACCATCCTGGCCAACATGGTAAAACCCCGTCTCTACTAAAAATAAAAAAATTAGCTAGGCGTGGTGGCATGCTCCTATAGTCCCAGCTACTTAGGAGGGTGAGGCAGGAGAATCACTCGAACCTGGGAGGTGGAGGTTGCAGTGAGCCAATATCACACCACTGCATTCCAGCCTGGCGACAGAGTGAGACTCCATCTAAAAAAAAAAAAAAAAAAAAAAAAAATTAGCCAGGCCATGGTGGCGTGCGCCTGTAATCCCAGCTACTCAGGAAGCTGAGGCGGGAGAATCGCTTGAACCTGGAGGCAGAGGTCGCAGTGAGCCAAGATCTCACCACTGCACTCCAGCCTGGGGGTGCCAGAGAAAGACTGTCTCAAAAAAAAAAAAACTGGTGGAATGCCATAACTGCCCAAATTTTGAAGTAGTGATTAGAATAAACAATATTTCAAGATATCTGCAACAGCTGTGACACAATATGGAAATATCTGTGAGTTACTGAGGACAAACTCAAAGGTGGGGCCAATAGTACTATGATTTGTCACCTGCATTCATTAACTGATGAAAATGCTAAATATCCATGGTTGGTCAAAATAAAGATGTACTTTTTCTCCATCCAAGAAGTCACCTTGAATTCTATCCACCGATTTCTTGGAGATCTGAGAACCCAGGTAAAAAACACATGTATCAAAAAAGAAAAAAGTAATAACCTAAGGGATAAATCTTTCTCAGAGGAATGTGAATTTTAAGACGTCTGTAGACACTATTTAGGATGTTTTCCTCATAAACAACAAAGATACAAAGGGTTGTAATTCTAACGCTTTGTACTGAGTACATAAGAAAGCTAATGTTAATAAACAAATAATAAGTAACATTAAATAAATGTTACTAAATAAATATACCTGGGGAAAATGAAACAGCCCACGTTCACTTTTATTCTGGACATTCTCTTGACATAAATCCTGCTGTCAGACTTGGCTGACTGCCTAGAATTTTCCTGGACTAGGCCTTAACTATGGAAGAGAAAGCAAATTTTATACTATCCTCAAAATTTATCCTCCACCTACACCCTACACTTCTTGAGATTGTTCTCAGATTTCTTAATCAATATTGAAGTAAAAATCTCCTGTGGCTATGAATCTTGCACACTTAATAGTATCCATGGAAACATCCTAATTGAAACATTCAGTTCCCATTGGATCATCTCCTATCCCATGAAGCATTTAAGACAATTAGTTTAAATCCTCCCATATACTTGACACCCTATAAAGAATCTTGCAGTGATAGGTAATATCGTATATGGTATGGGGGCAAATCTATAATCTGAGCTCTCAAAATAATTCTAGAGAATTGCTTATGGGCACTCAAAACCCTGACCTAGGGCGTTTTACAACACTTGTTAACTTTAGCATTTTGTTTGTAATATAAACAGCAATGTGAAGTTAAGGTAAAGCCTATCAGAAATTTCCTTTTTTACTGAATTAAAAATGGATCATTCATTAACTTACACCATAGAAAATAAGGTGTTAGAAGCTAGGAGCCACTTGGTTTCTCACCTTTCCTCATAATTTTGCCTCATGTGTTATTAAATGCCCCATAATTTCTAGTTAGAATCGACATTTGCTTTTCCTAGTTTAGAGATCCATGCTACAAATAATAAATGCAGGATCATGAAAGATCCAGCTCTATTATTTGTCTCTTGCAAGGAACATCTGTTTATGTTAACATCGTTGCTAGGATGAAAGAGGGTAAAGAATCAGATGCTGACATTAAGAAAAGCCGTTTTATCTTTTCATACTTCTTCCTTACCTGCAAAATGGAGGCTGGGATTCTGTGCCCCTCTACTAACCAAGAACTTCTGAGGATTACTGTAATTGAATCCAAGCCTTACGTTCAACTTCTGCATCCCAGCAAAACTGCTCCTCCTTTTAGAGCTCAGAGCATCCTTTTGAAGTCGCAGGAGTGGCTCAACAAAAAAAAAAAAAAGAAAGAAGAAGAAGAAAAGAAAACACAAGGACAGAAGGAGCATGGAAACCAGCCAGGCTGACAGAATTTCAATAACCTGGGATTGAAAAGCTGTACAATATATTTATTATCAGATGTTTCAACTTATTATTATTAGCTTTCTTTTATTGAGTAAAAGGTCTTCTGTGCTCATGCCAGATGGCCGGGAAAGTATTAGGAAATCATTTCTGAAGGATGGTGCTCAGTAATCCACCAAGCCAAAAGTTGAACCTCCTGCTATTTGTACAACCCATCATCCACACAAAGAGCAAAGAAAATGAGTGTCCTTCTTTCTTTCAGTTTTCTACTCTGATGGGTTATTTTGTTTAATTATTATGTAAGAAAATGATCCCACAATCCCAGTACTAAATATTTTAGCAATATTTAACTGAACTTAGAATAGAGGCTTTTCATTTCATCCCTACTCTGTAAGAAGAGTAACTACGCAGGGACCACCATGATGTGGGAAGCCTAAGGCATGTGGAAAGGCCAGGGGGATGAGATACACATGGAGAGAGACTGGCCACAGACCTGAGGAAACTATTCACAAGAGTGAAGAAGCTATCTTAGAAGTAGAACCTCCAGTCCCAGTGCCCAACCATGCCACTGGAGCAGAATGAAGAGCTCAGCTGACATCTTCCCTAATTCCTCACTGACAAAACTATGAACGGTTATCCTAAGCCACTAAGTTCTGGGGTGGCTCTTAGGCAGCAGGATACAACCAAAAGAGGCAATCATCACATCTTTTTTTTTTGGGGGGGGGGGGACAGGGTCTTGCTCTGCTGCCCAGGCTGGAGTACAGTAGTGTGATCACGGCTCACTGCAGCCTCAATCTCCTAGGCTCAAGCAATCCTCCCACCTCAGCCTGCTGAGTAGCTGGGACTATAGGAGTGTACCAATATGCCCATCTGAAGAACATATTGGGGATAATTAATGAACTGGAATACGAACTGCATACTAAAGTACTGATATTAAATTTCCTAAATTTGAATAACAGTGTGCTTATGTACAGTTTTCAAACTTAATACTTCAGTGGGAAACTGGAAAATCATACCTTGACTGGATATTGCAAAACTAGAGAATAAAAGAACATATAAATGCTGTAATCTAGTTAGTGAAAGTGTTTCTCAAACAGATATGGGTTAGCAATTCTGAAAACTATGTGTGTACTAGATTTAAACAATAAATATATTAAGTTTAAACTATTAGGCATAGGAGAACATGATGTATGTGATCTAATCTCAAGTGATTAGTATGTGGCAATCAATATATAAATACAGATATATAAAATACATATACATATTGAATAGACAGAAAGAAAATAGGGCACATGTAGCAAATGTTAAGTAAATCTAGTAAAGGGTATACAGGATTTCCTGGTACTATTCTTGCATCCCTATTTTCTGTCAGCTTAAAGTTCTTCAGTATAAAAGTTTAGTCTGGATCCTTGAATTAACATGACAGAAAACTGCCTACACAACCAGAAATGCCCATATTGGGAAGAAAAGCATCTGCTGTGCTAAGCTCCTGAAAGTTGAGGAACACAGCTACTAGCGTTGTATTAACCAATACAATAGGATTTCCGTGTAATTGATATTTGCTTCTTGTAGGCCATAGCTTTATTTCTGTTAATCAATATTTGTCACAAATACTCTATGATATAGAGTGTTCCACCAAGAATGAAAAAAATCAATAGACAAAAATCTGAGGATAAATAGATATCTGCGTAGTCTCAAAGCATCTCCCCCAAGATATTTTAACCTCAAAGAGAAAAAGTAATATTTTACAGTACAAAAACCCTGCAGACAGCAACTTAAACGAGGAATCAAGGTAAATGCCACCAGTAACAAGACACATCAACATCATAACTCCTTGATATGATGCACTGAAAATATGCATCATTATATTCTTGCCAAAATGCACAACTTTATTCATAAGAAAACATCAGACAAATACAAATTGAGGAACATTCTACAAAATATTGATCTGTACTCTTCAAAGTGTCATTAAAGATTAAGAAACTATTACAAACTGGATGAGACTAAGGAGAAATAATAACTAAATGCAATATGGGATCCTGGATAGGATTCTAGGACAGAAATAGACCACCAGTGGAAAAACTGATGGAATTCAAATAAGCTCTGTAGTTTAGTTAATAATACTGTACCAAGATTAATTTCCTATTCTTGATCCCTTATATAAAATGCTAACATAAAGGGAGCAGGGTGAGGAATATAAGGGAATGCTACTACTTTTGTAACTTTTCCATAAGCTCATCCCTTGAGTGATTGAATGAATATTCCTACTAGATTGATGTACAGGTTACCTCCACTCCTACTGAAAACTCCACTATAAACAATAATACCTGGCTTGTTTTAAGACTTAAACCTACAAGCACAAGGGAAAGAAAAAGAGAAAAAATTAAAGTGGCTGGGAAAACAGATGGACATAGAGTGACTACAGGAAGAAGGTTAATTTATACAACAGACTCTGGGAAAGGACCCAGCTCCTTCTGAGGTGTAGATAGAGCTGGAGCAGGAGGATAAGAGCATTTCAAAGCTAAACACCAGTACTTTACGTGGCACTAAAGAAAATGCCAAATAAGATATGACACAGTACTCTACCCTTAGCATTTATCTTAGGCTTATTAAAGGAGTTCTTTTAGACTTTTCATTTATCATTCATATACACATAGAAAGGGAAACAAGCAAAATTAACCGCTCAAGGTTTTCCTAAAAATTCCTCACATTTAGAATTGAGTATTTGTCCATCTTTTTGACTTAGATTGGCCAATGGCCATATTTTTCCACAGTGTTGTCTTCTATGCCATCAACAGCATTTGGTGATACAGCACTTCTTAAAAGAATCCATAAAAAGAAACTGGAACCATCAGTACTCAACTCTGAAATTATGTAAAGCTAGCCTATTTTTGACTGCCACTTTGGGATGGCTGCTAAACACTTGGGAAGCATCCAACTTACTGCCTCTCTCACTCCCCCACCTTCTAACTATTTGGTTCCTATGAGTCTCCAACAGCCCCACTTTAGTCTCCAATATATTTTCTCAAGCCACTTACACCCAGTCTGCAAGTTTTGATGCATATAAACATAATCAATTGTGAAACATTTGAATTTTAGATCGGGGAGCAAAAGTCGGCTCAAAAATAGATTAAACAAATCAAGACAGTGTGGTACTGACACAGTCTAGACATAAACCCTTACGTTCCTTACATTTAAATATATAAGGTCAATTGATTTTGCACAAGGGTTCCAAAACAAGTCATTAGGAAAAGAACAGTTTGTTCAAAAAATGATGCTAAGACAAGTGGATATCCACATACAAAAGTATGAAGTTGAACTCCTACTTCACACCACATACAAAAATTAACTCAAAATGAATCAAAGACTGACATACAGGAGCTAAAACTATAACACTCTTAGAAGAAAACATAAGTGAAATCTCTGTGATCTTGGATTAGGCAACGGTTTCTTAAATATGACACCAAAAACACAAGTGACGATAGAAAACAATAAATAAACTGAACTTCATCAAAATTAAAAGCTTTCATCTTTCAAAGGACACCATCAAGAAAGTAAAAAGCCATCGAGGCTAGGAAGAAACTGCATCAACTAACGAGCAAAATAATCAGTTAATATCATAATGGCAGGATCAAGTTCACACATAACAATATTAACCTTAAATGTAAATGGACTAAATGCTCCAATTAAAAGACACAGACTGGCAAACGGGATAAAGAGTCAAGATTCATCAGTCTGCTGTATTCAGGAGACCCATCTCACATGCAGAGACATACATAGGCTCAAAATAAAGGGATGGAGGAGATCTACCAAGCAAATGGAGAACAAAAAAAAGCAGGGGTTGCAATCCTAGTCTCTGATAAAATAGACTTTAAACCATCAAAGATCAAAAGAGACAAAGAAGGTCATTACATAATGGTAAAGGGATCAATTCAACAGGAAGAGCTAACTCTCCTAAATATATATGCACCCATACAGGAGCACCCAGATTCATAAAGCAAGTCCTTAGAGACTTACAAGAGACTTAGACTCTCATACAATAATAAGGGGACTTCAACACTCCACTGTCAACATTAGACAGATCAACGAGACAGAAAGTTAACAAGGATATCCAGGAATTGAACTCATCTCTGCATCAAGCGGACCTAATAGACATCTATAGAACTCTCCACTCCAAATCAACAGAATATATTCTTCTCAGCACCACATCGCACTTATTCCAAAATTGACCACATAATTGGAAGTAAAGCACTCCTTAGCAAATGTAAAAGAACAGAAATTATAACAAACTGTCTCTCAGACCACAGTGCAATCAACTATAACTTAGGACTAAGAAACTCAATCAAAACCGCTCACTATATGGAAACTGAACAACCTGCTCCTGAATGACTACTGGGTACATAACGAAATGAAGGCAGAAATAAAGATGTTCTTTGAAACCAATGAGAACAAAGATACAACATACCAGAATCTCTGGGACACATTTAAAGCAGTGTGTAGAGGGAAATTTATAGCACTAAATGCCCACAAGAGAAAGCTGGAAGATCTAAAATGGACACTCTAACATCACATTAAAGAACTAGAGCAAGAGCAAACACATTCAAAAGCTAGCAGAAGGCAAGAAATAACTAAGATCAGAGCAGAACTGAGGAGATAGAGACACAAAAAACCCTCAAAAAATCAATGAATCCAGGAGTTGGTTTTTGAAAAAATGAACAAAATTGACAGACCGCTAGCAAGACTAATAAAGAAGAAAAGAGAGAAGATCAAATAGATGCAATAAAAAATGATAAAGGGGATATCACCACCGACCCCACAGAAATACAAACTACCATCAGAGAATACTATAAACACCTCTATGCAAATCAACTAGAAAATCTAGAAGAAATGGATAATTTCCTGGAAACTTACACTCTTCAAGACTAAACCAGGAAGAAGTTGAACCCCTGAAAAGACCAATAGCAGGCTCTGAATTGAGGCAATAATTAATAGCCTACCAACCAAAAAAGCCCAGGACCAGATGGATTCACAGCTGAATTCTACCAGAGGTACAAGGAGGAGCTGGTACCATTCCTTCTGAACTATTCCAATCAAGAGAAAAAGAGGAATCCTCCCTAACTCATTTTATGAGGCCAACATCATCCTGATACCAAAGCCTGGCAGAGACACAACAAAAAAAAGAAATTTTAGAACAATATCCCTGATCAACATCGATGCAAAAATCCTCAATAAAATACTGGCAATTGGATTCAGCAGCACATCAAAAAGCTTATCCACCATGATCAAGTGGGCTTCATCCCTGAGATGCAAGGCTGGTTCAACATTTGCAAATCAATAAACGTAATCCAGCATATAAACAGACCAAAGACAAGAACCACATGATTATCTCAATAGATGCAGAAAAGGCTTTTGACAAAATTCAACAGCCCTTCATGCTAAAAACGCTCAATAAATTCGGTATTGATGGAACGTACCTCAAAATAATAAGAGCTATTTATGACAACCCACAGCCAATATCATACTGAATGGGCAAAAACTGGAAAAATTCCCTTTGAAAACTGGCACAAGACAGGGATGCCCTCTCTCACCACTCCTATTCAACATAGTGTTGGAAGTTCTGGCTAGGCAATCAGGCAAGAGAAAGAAATCAAGGGTATTCAGTTAGGAAAAGAAGAAGTCAAATTGTCCCTGTTTGCAGATGACATGATTGTATATTTAGAAAACCCCATTGTCTCAGCCCAAAATCTCCTTAAGCTGACAAGCAACTTCAGCAAAGTCTCAGGATATTGTATCCTGAGATTAATGTGCAAAAATCACAAGCATTCTTATACACCAGTAACAGACAAACAGAGAGCCAAATCATGAATGAACTTCCATTCACAATTGCTTCAAAGAGAATCAAATACCTAGGAATCCAACTTACAACGGATGTAAAGGACCTCTTCAAGGAGAACTACAAACCACTGCTCAGTGAAATCAAAGAGGACACAAACAAATGGAAGAACATACCATGCTCATGGATAGGAAGAATCAATATCGTGAAAATGGCCATACTGCCCAAGGTTATTTATAGATTCAATGCCATCCCATCAAGCTACCAATGAGTTTCTTCACAGAATTGGAAAAAAACTGCTTTAAAGTTCATATGGAACCAAAAAAGAGCCCGCATTGCCAAGACAATCCTAAGTCAAAAGAACAAAGCTGGAGGCGTCACGCTACCTGACTTTAAACTATACTACAGGCTACAGTAACAAAAACAGCATGGTACTGGTACCAAAACAGAGATATAGACCAATGGAAAGACAGAGTCCTCAGAAATAATACCACACATCTACAGCCATCTGATCTTTGACAAACCTGAGAGAACAAGAAATGGGGAAAGGATTCCCTATTCAATAAATGGTGCTGGGAAAATTGGCTAGCCATAAGTAGAAAGCTGAAACTGGATCCTTTCCTTACTCCTTATACGAAAATTAATTCAAGATGGATTAGAGACTTAAATGTTAGACCTAATACCATAAAAAACCCTAGAAGAAAACCTAGGTAGTACCATTCAGGACATAGGCATGGGCAAGGACTTCATGTCTAAAACACCAAAAGCAACGGCAACAAAAGCCAAAATTGACAAATGGGATCTCATTAAACTAAAGAGCTTCTGCACAGCAAAAGAAACTACCATCAGAGTGAACAGGCAACCTACAGAATGGGAGAAACTTTTTGCAATCTACTCATCTGACAAGGGCTAATATCCAGAATCTACAAAGAACTCAAACAAATTTACAAGAAAAAACAAACAACCCCATCAAAAAGTGGGCAAAGGATATGAACAGACATTTCTCAAAAGAAGACATTCATACAGCCAACAGACACATGAAAAAATGCTCATCATCACTCGCCATCAGAGAAATGCAAATCAAAACCACAATGAGATACCATCTCACACCAGTTAGAATGGCAATCATTCAAAAGTCAGGAAACAACAGGTGCTGGAGAGGATGTGGAGAAATAGGAACACTTTACACTGTTGGTGGGATTGTAAACTAGTTCAAGCATTATGGAAAACAGTACGGCGATTCCTCAAGGATCTAGAACTAGATGTACCATATGACCAGCCATCCCATTACTGGGTATATACCCAAAGGATTATAAATCATGCTGCTATAAAGACACATGCACACATATGTTTATTGCGGCACTATTCACAATAGCAAAGACTTGGAATCAACCCAAATGTCCATCTGTGACAGACTGGATTAAGAAAATGTGGCACATATACACCATGGAATATTATGCAGCCATAAAAAAGGATGAGTTTGTGTCCTTTGTAGGGACATGGATGCAGCTGGAAACCATCATTCTTAGCAAACTATCACAAGAACAGAAACCAACACCGCATGTTCTCACTCATAGGTGGGAACTGAACAATGAGATCACTTGGACTCGGGAGGGGAACATCACACACTGGGCCTATCATGGGGAGGGGGAGGGGGAGGGATTGCATTGGAGTTATACCTGATATAAATGACGAATTGATGGAAAAAAAAAAAAAAAGAAAGAAAGAAAGTAAAAAGACAACCCACAAAATGGAAGAAAATTTTTGCAAATCATTTATCTGCGGACTAAAATATGTATTATATGTATTGTATCATATGTATTGAATCCAGAACATACAAAGAACTCTTACAATTCAATATTTTATAAAGACAAATAACCCAATTTAAAATGGACAAAGGATCTAAATACACATTTCTCTAAAGAACATACACAAATGGCCAATAAGCATATGAAAAGACATGCAACATTATTAGTCATCAGGGCAATTCCACTTAAAACCACAATAAGATACCATTACACACCACTAGGATAGCCATAATCAAAAAGACAGACAATAACAAATGTTGGTAAGGACGTGGAGAAATTGGAACCCTCATATATTGCTCACGAGAATGTCAAATAGTACAGCAGCTTTGCAAAAGAGCCTGGCAGTTCCTCAAAAGGTTAAACACAGAGTTACCATATGACACAACAATTCCACCTCTAGGTATATATTCAACAGAAATAAAAACATATGTCCACACAAAAACCTATACACAGATGTTCAGAGTAGCATTATACATAATAGGCAAAAAATGGAAATTACCCAAATGTCTGTCAACTGATGAACTGATAAATAAAATGTGGTATAGCCATACAATAGAACTGGCAATAAGAAGTGCTGATACATGCTACATTTAAAACATGCTAAGTGAAAGAAGACAATCACAAATGACCACACACTATATGATTTCATTTCTATAAAATGTCTGGAATAGACAAATCCATAGACAAAAAGTAGATCCATGGCTGCCTAGGAATGGTAGAACTGGAGGTGACTGCTAGTGAATATGGGGTTTCTTTTTCAGGTGTCAAAAATATTCTGGAAATAGTGGTGATGGTTGCACAATTCTGTGAATATACCAAACTCATTGAATTGTACACTTTAAACAGGTGACTATATGGTATGTGAATTACATCTCAGTAAGACTGTTACTTTAAAAAGTGGGAAAACAGGCCAGGCACGGTGGCTCATGCCTGTAATCCCAGCATTTTGGGAGGCCGAGGCAGGTGGATCACCTGAGGTTAGGAGTTTGAGACCAGCCTGGCCAACATGGTGAGACCCCATCTCTACTAAAAATACAAATAATTAGCTAGGTGTGGTGGCGCACGCCTGTAGTCCCAGCTACTCAGGAGGCTGAGACGGGAGAATCGCTTGAACCCAGGGGGCAGAGGTTGCGGTGAGACTAGATCACACCACTGCACTCCAGCCTGGGCGACAGAGGGAGATTCCGTCCCGGAAAGAAAAAAAAAAAAAAAGTGGGAAAACGAGACAAAGGCGAAAACCTTTTAAAAAATAATAATAATTGCAAGAATGTTCTAGATTTGATTATGGTGAGTGTATTTAAATCCAACCTGATGAATGTAGAAGATGTAATCTTAACCATATGCAAGATTTATTAAATTAAAATATTACAATCAGTCCAGGTGGCTTAGTTCAGATTATTAAACTGACAATATTTATATGTTGGCTGAAAGCCCAAAAGTAGAAAGGAACATAGTTAAAAATAAAGAGGGTTATAATTACTAGGAAATATAATTCCTGATCTAGCAAAGGAAGCACACTAACAAAATGATAAAATTCATTACTCTCCCTCATTTGGAAAGGGTTATGATTATTATGAAAACCAATATGGGTATGGGAAGAGCTGAAATCAAGTATATTTGCGATATGCCATAGTACATGAAACCAAGTTTATGATAAGAGAAACGTTTAGTGAAAGAAAGAAAAATATATTGCATACCAAAAGAAAATTCATATACATATGAACCTTTACATAAATCCAATCTGTTTATATATTTTTTGAGACAGGGTCTCACTCTGTCACCCAGGCTGGAGCACAATAGTGTGATCACGTCTCCCTCCAGTCTTTACCTCCCAGGCTCAAGCAATCCTCCCACTTTAGCCTCCCAAGTAGCTGGGACACCAGCGGGCACCATCACACCTCGCTAATTTTTGTAGAGCTAGGTCTCACTGTGTTGCCCAGGCTGATCTTGAACTCCGGCTCAAGTGATCATCCCACCTTGGCCTCTCAAAATGCTGGGATTACAGGCATAAGCTACAACACCTGACCAATCTGCTATTACTATTGAGGACCATCTGCCATTCTAGATATAGAAGAATATAGAGAAGGGATTGGCAAACTTTTTCTTAGGGTCTGGGGGCTATATGGTCTCTATTACAACTACTCGACTCCGCCACTCTAGTTCAAAAGCAGCCATACCAATATGTAAACAAATGAATGTGGCTGTGTTCCAATAAAACTGTTTATGGAAACCGAAATTTAAATTTCATGTAATTTTCACATCACAAATTATTCTTTTTATTTTTTCCCAATCATTTAAAACTGCAGAAACCATTCTTAGCTTATAAAACATAAAAAAATGGGTGGCAGGATGAATTTGGCCCACAGGCTGAATTGTGTCAACTCCTGATAGAAGAATGCTTTCAATATGAAGAACACTTCAACATACCACTAAGCAAGTCTTCCAATACAGAAGAATATTTACTCACCAGAAACAGAAAGGCATGCTAACAGTACGACTCATCTGGGAAATAGTCACAAAAACTGTCAAGAATGTTTACAGGAATAAATGAGTTAATACACAAAATGTTCTAAAAGTAATACTGGACACCCAGCAAACCACTCAACACTTTATTCTGATATTATTAGTAGCAAGATATCCATACTGACTCCACAAAAAAGACAAAGGCAATGGTTCCATTTCTGCAGTAGTACCATGCATATCAGAACTAGAGCTGCAGATTAAGCATCCCTAATCTGAAATCCAAAATGCTCCAAAATGTGAAAGTTTTTGAGTGCTGACATGAGGTCACAAAAGAAAAAATCCATACCTGACCTCATGTGACAGGTCATAGTCAAAACACAGTCGAAACTTTGTTTCATGCACAAACTTATTTAAAATATTGTATAAAATTACCTTTAGGCTATGTGTATAAGGTATATATAAAACACAAATGAATTTCGTGTTTAGATTTGGGTCCCATCCCCAAGATATCTCATTATGTAAATGCAAATATTCCAAAGTCTGAAAAAATCCAAAATCCAAAACACTTCTGGTACCAAGCATTTCAGATATGGGATACTCAAGCTGTATTACTTTTAGGTCTCAAATTTCCAGCTGTGGTATTTTCTTAAGAGGGTCTCTCAAATTCTCAAAGCTAGAATAAATTTCATTTCAGTAGCAGGAAGCTGTTATTTACTCATTACAATTAAATCATACTCATTTTGATAAGTAGAAGAAAGGTGAGACAATGATGACAAAACGTTTGAGAGTTACTGCTCTAAGAAATTGCCCAAAGGATTTTTCAAAGGAAAAATTAAGATTTGCGTCAGATTCTATCCTTGGCTACATGTGTGAATTCAATACTAAAAGCAACATGGAAATCTGACCTTTCCCAAGGAACTGTTCCACCTAAGAACCTACAAGAAATTCAGATTTGATTAACAGCTCAGAGCTCATCTCTTCCACCTGACCACTTCCTACTTCTTGGTTTATAAGTAAGAGGTGCTTAGGAAGAACCACGTGTTCAAGAATGGGAAAATTATCCCTACCAGCCCCCCAGCACAACCTTGTGCTGCACACCCTGACACAAAGAGTAGAGAAGTCGTTTACTTATTACAGTGAGAGGTGGCTTCAATCATCATATTGACCTGACCTGCAAAGGAAGGCTTGTAATTCATAATTAAACAGAACACCACTGCCTGCCTTTTCCAGATAAAATTACATTTTGAGAGAGAAAAAAATTAATACTCATTTTGATTTCACAACTTTAAACAAAGGAATGTTGGGAAACTATTCTTGACAAGGCAGCCTACTATACATTCACCCAACCACCTGTCACTAACATCATTCTCAAACACAAAGGGCTATTTTTATGTAGTACATTACCGAGGTAGATAATATCCCATTGCCATAGCAACAAGTTTTTAGAAGATATGTTAACCCATGAAGAATGCAAAACAGAACAAAGCTATTTCTTTGCATTTGCCTTTAAAATATATGAAGAGGATTGTAAGATTTTTAAGGCATGGTTTGCTCAATAGAGCCTTAGTGGATTTGAGCAATGTATAAAGAAATCCCAGGCCAGGCGCGGTGGCTCAAGCCTGTAATTCCAGCACTTTGGGAGGCTGAGACAGGTGGATCACGAGGTCAGGAGATCCAGACCATCCTGGCTAACACGGTGAAACCCCATCTCTACTAAAAAATATGAAAAACTAGCCGGGCGAGGTGGCGGGTGCCTATAGTCCCAGCTACTCGGGAGGCTGAGGCAGGAGAATGGCGTAAACCCGGGAGGCGGAGCTTGCAGTGAGCCAAGATGGCACCACTGCACTCCAGCCTGGGCGACAGAGCAAGACTCTGTCTCAAAAAAAAAAAAAAAAAAAATCCTTAGGCCATTGACCACTGCCTATGAAAAAAGAAAAAAAGAAAAACAAATAGAACAAATCCTGAATGTATACATATACACATACAGCTATTTTTTAATCTTTTTTTATTTAAGAGACAGGGTCTCACTCTGTCACCCAGGCTGGAGTACAGTGGTGCAACTACAGCTCACTGCAGCCTCGACCTCCCGGGCTCAAGCAATCCTCTTGCCTCAGCCTCCCGAGTAGCTGGAATCACAGTCATGCACCACCACACACCGCTAATTTTCAAACACATTTTTGGAGAGGCAGGTTTCTCACTATGTTGCCCAGGCTGGTCTTAAACTCCTGGCCTCAAGCAACCCTCCTACCTCAGTCTCCCAAAATGTTGGGATTACAGGCATGAACCACCATGCCTGGCCTGGCCCACATATAGCTATTTTTATGGCATAACTTTAACGTGTATGACATGATGTTCTGATATACATGTCCATAGTGAAATGATTACTACCAGTTAGCAATCTGACATACTCATCATCTTCCATAGTTACCTTTGTAGGGAGAAGAGATAAGAGCACCTAAAATCTACTCTTAGCACATTTTCCATATACAATACAATATTATTAACTACAGTCCTCCTGCTGTACATCTCTAGACTTATTAGGCCTACATCACTGCAAGTTTGTTCACTTTGACCTACATCGCCCCATTTCCTCCCCATTCCCACCCTTGATAACCATGGTTCTATTCTGTTTCTATATATTTGACTCTTTTTTTCAGGTTCTAGATAAAAAAGATTATGCAGTATTTTTCCTTCTGTGTCTCACTTATTTTACTTAGCATAAGTTCATCCATGTTGTCACAAATAGCAGGATATGCTTTTTTAAGGTTAAATAATATTCTGTCATCTGTGCATGTGCGTGTGTATGCCATGATATTTTTAGCCACTCATCCATCAACAGTCACTTAAATGTTTCCATATCTTGGCTATTGTGAATAATGCTGCAATGAACACAGGAGTGTAGACATCTCTTTGACACACTGACTTCATTTCCTTTAGGTACATACCCAGCAGAGGAACTGCTGGATCATATGGTAATTCTACTTATAATTTTTTCAGGAACTTCTATACCGTTTTTCCATAATGGTTGTACCAATCTACGAAAGTATAAAAGGGTTCTCTTTTCTCCACACCCTAACATTTGTTATCTGTTGTCTTTCTAATAGCCATTCTAAAAGGTATGAGCTGATATCTCATAGTGGTTCTGATTTCCATTTCCCTGATGATTAGTGACATTGAGTACCTTTTCATAACCTGTATGGCTTCTTTGGGAAAATGAATAATCAAGTCCTTTGCCTATTTTTCAGTCGGGTTATTTGTTTTCTTACCATTGAGTTCTGGGAGTTCCTTATACATTTTTGATATTAATTCCTTATATATGTTAATATCCTTTGATATTTACTTTAATATCCTTTGATATTAACATATATATAGATATATAGATATATATATCTGTGTGTCGCAAATATTTTCTCCTAATCCATAGGCTGCCCTTTTATTTGCGGATTGTTCCCTTTGTCATGCAGAAGCTTTTTAGTTTGATGTAGCACCACTTGTTTATTTTTGCTTTTGTTGCCTGTGCTTTTGGTGTGATGTCCAAAAAATCATTGCCAAGGCCAATATCAAGGAGCTTTTCCCCTATGTTTTCTTCTAGGAGTTCAATGGTTTGAGTTATTAACATTTAGGTCTTCTCTTCCATTTTGAGGTTTTGTTGTATATTTTAAAAACACATTTTGAGTTGATTTTTGTATATAAGCATCCAGCTTCATTCTTTTGCCTGTGAATAGCCAGTTTTCCCGATATCATTTATTGAAGAGACTATCCTTTCCCCCACTGTGTCTCCTCGGTGGCCTTGTCAAAAATTAGTTGACTGTATATACTTGGGTTTATTTCTCGGATCTCTGTTCTATTCTATTCATCTATATGTCTGTTTTTATGCCAGGATATACTATCTTGATTTCTACTGCTTCATACTGTATTATAATCTGAAATAAGGAAGTGTGATGCCTCCAACCTTGTTTTTCTTTCTCAAGATTGTTTTGGCTGGCCGGGCGCAGTGGCTCACGCCTATAATCCCAGCACTTTGGGAGGCCGAGGTAGGTGCATCACGAGGTCAGGAGATCGAGACCATCTTGGCTAACACAGTGAAACCCTGTCTCTACTAAAAATACAAAAAATTAGCCAGGCGTGGTGGCGGTCACCTGTAGTCCCAGCTACTCGGGAGGCTGAGGCAGGAGAATGGCATCAATCCAGGAGGCAGAGCTTGCAGTGAGCCAAAATTGCACCACTGCACTCCAGCCTGGGCGACAGAGCAAGACTCCGTCTCAACAACAACAACAAAAAAAAGATTGTTTTAGCTATTCTAGGTCTTTTGTCATACCATATGAATTTTAGAATTGTTTTTTCTATTTCTATGAAAAATGCCATTGGTATTTTGAAAGGGATTGCATTAAACCTGTATATTGTTTTGGGTAGTGTGGATAATTTAACACTATTAATTTTTCCAATGCATAAACATGGGATATCTTTCCAATTTTTTGTGTCTTCAATTTCTTTATCAATATTTTATAATGTTCAATGTACAGATCTTTCACTTCCTTCGTTACATGTATTCCTAAGTATTTGATCATTTTTATGCTATCATAAATGGGACAGTTTTCTTGATTTCTTTTTCAGATAGACTATTACTGGTGCAAAGAAATGTAACTGATTTTTGTATGCTGATTTTGTATCCTGCAAGTTTACTGAACTCATTTTTTAGTTTTAAGAGGACTTTTGTGGAGTCCAGGGTTTTCTACATATAGGATCATGACATTTACAAACAGGGATAATTTTACTTCTTCTTTTCCAATTTAGATGCCTTTTATCTCTTTTTATTGTCTGGTAGCTCATGTTAGTACTTCCAGTGCTGTGTTGAATAAAAGTGGCAAGAGTGGGCATCCTTGCTTTGCACCGGATCTTAGAAAAAAAGCTTTCAGTTTTCCCCCACTGATTATGGTATTAGCTGTGGACTCTACATAAATGGTCTTTAATGTGTTGAAGAAATTCCCTTTTAAACCTATTTTGTCGAAAATGTTTAACACAAAAGGCTGTTGAACTTTGTCAAATGCTATTTCTACATGTATTGAAATGATCATGGGTTGTTCTCTTTTTTTTTTTTTTTTCTTTAGAGACAGGGTCTCACTGTGCTGACAAGCCTGGAGTGCAGTGGCACAATCAGTGCTCACTGCAGCCTCAAACTCCTCGGCTCCAGTGATCCTCCTGCCTCAGCCTCCCAAGTAGCAGAGACTACAGGTACATGCCACTATACCCACCTCATTTTTTTTAATTTTTTGTAGAGACAGTATCTCACTATGTTGCCCAGGCTGGTCTTGAACTCCTGGCCTCAAGCAATCCTCCCACCTCAGCTTCTCAAAGTGTTGGGATTATAGGTGTGAGCCACCACACCTGGCTTGTTTTTTATCTCTTATTTCGGTAATGTGGCGTATTACAGTGATTGTTTTATATACATTAAACCAATCTTGCATCTCAGGGATAAGTGCCACTTTGGTTATGGTGTATAATCTTTGTGAGGTGTTGTTAAATTTGGTCTACTAGTATTTTATTTAGGATTTTTGCATATATGTTCATCAGACATACTGACCTGTGGTTTTCTTCTTTTATGGTATCTTGGTATCTTTTGTCTGGCTTTGAAATCAGGGTGATGCTGGCCTCAAAAAAAATGAGTTTGGAAGTATTCTCCCTAATTCTGTTTTTTGGAAGAATTTAAGAAAGATTAGTATTATCTCTTCTTTGAATGTTTGGTAGAATTCAGCCATGAAGCCATCTGGTCCCAGGCTTTTACTTTTCAGGAGCACATATAGCTATTTTTGGGTAAGGAAGAATTGCTACAGAAATCGTATCCTATTGGGAAAGAAAAAGCAAAACTAATGCTTAGCCATACCCCTAAACATTATAAAACACTCTCTACTGCCTTGAATTTATCTCCATTCCCATAGCAACCTTTCCCACCATATGTAGCTATTCCTAGCAGAATCTGTAAGAGGGTCACTCCATTGTTGTATGTTTTCCAGTGTCATGAATAAGGACAAACACTGCAACTCGTGGAAAGCCTCACTCTGACCAAAAAGCATACATACAGGCTGGGTGTAGTGGCTCACATATGTATTCCCAGCACTTCTGGAGGCCAAAGTGGGAGGATCACTTGAGCCCAGGAGTGAGGCCAACCAGGGGAATATAGTGAGACCCTGTCTCTACAAAAAAATTAAAAACCAGCCGAGCATGGTGGTACATGCCTGTGGTCCCAGCTACCTGGGGGGGCCTGGGTGGGAGGACCACTTAAGCCCAGGAGGTAGAGGTTGCAGTGAGCTGTGATGGTGCCACTGTGCTCCAGCCTGGGTGACAGAACAAGATCCTGTCTCAAAATAAATAAAAGTATACACACACACATACTTCCATATCCAAATGCAAACAGACAACCCACATTCCTCAAGGCTTCCTTGGAGAAATAGGAAGAATCTCAGATTAACCAGTCACTCCTATTCAACCCTCTCTTCTCCTTCATGGAGGTCTGTATCCCCAGGCTCTTTCTGGCACAAAAAGACTTCGATTGCTCCTATCACTGGCCATGGCCTATCCTCCCTAGGATCCAGGGTAGTGTTTCCCACTCCTGCTCATAGCCTGTGCTGGCTGTTGCTCTATTTGCCCCCTAGAACCACTCTCAGGCCTTTTCATCCACTCAGCCCAAGAGGCTAACCTCGATAAGCTTCAACACCCAGGCTCTGTTGCCTCTGGCTTCTAGTTGGGCTAGAACAATGAAAGGCATTGCAGCAAATCAGAGGGCAGGAAACAGAAATTGGTTACTTCTCCCCCATCCCCTCATCCCATTAGCCCCTCTCTGGCCATAGTTCTAGCAAAGGCTGTATTCTTTCATGACTATTGTTCCTATAGAGGGAGTACTTTTCACAGCTCCAGCAACGACATTCCCTCCCTTTGCCCCTCTAGGTCTAGGGATGGCAATAGCTTCCTGCTGCTAGTCCCTTCATGCCTCAACATTCCTGTTTTCACCAAAACCCTTTGAGCATGCCACTTCCTGTGGGCCCCTGAGTGATACACAGCCTTACTCCAATTTCCGATGGCTTCCTTGGTTTCAAAGTTTGATCAGTTATCTTTGACGCTAGACTGTCTATGTACTGCTTCACCATGCCACAGAAGCTTCTTAGAAATGATCCAAGTCCTTTACTCAGACACATGCCCATGGAATCACCTCGTTTAAGCAAGAATTCCAGCACTTACACAGAATCACTATGAAAGCAATAGCCTCTCAATTGAGATATCATCAGGAAACTCCCGTTTTTACATCCTTTTTCAGTCTGTCTCCTCAATTAAGACTGAGATTCAACCCATATATATTATGAAAAGTATTTCAAGAAGTCACTTTTATCTATGTGACCTTGGGCAAGTAAGTGAACCTCAGTGCCTCAGCTTTTGCTTTCTTCAAAATGGGGATGATACAATAACTATCTTATGGTTTAGTTGTGAGAATTAAATGACAAACATTTTACAAAGTATATGATAAAACCAAATACATGGTATTCAGTGAATAAATGTCGGTTGCTACCATGGTTGTTATCATCATATATGTAGAACTAAATTGTTCCCCCAGGAGATATCTGACAATGTCTGGAAACATTTTTTGTTGTCACAATCACAAGAATAGCTACTGGCATCTTGTGGGTGGAGACCAGGAATGTTACTTGACAACCTACAATGCACAGGACAGTCCTCCACAACAAAGAATGATACAGCCCCAAAGTGTCAGTCATGCTGAGACTAAAACATCTTGATCTAGAACAAAGAATAAAAGAGACTTGAACATCCACATGCTAAATTTTACATGCTTTACTCAGTATTGGGACTATAAGGGTACCAGAGAGTACGCAAAGGAGAGGAGTTAAAACATTTTAAAATAATTTTAAAGAAAGCCAAAAAAAAAAAAAAAACTCAAAAAGCAGAGCACACCAAACACCTCCAAGGGTAAAAAACTGTTGCTGTATCATCATCTGTTTTTTACAAGGCTGACTCTGAAGTAAGGGAGAGACAAAGAGATTACTGTATTAAATATGTTCTTTTGAAGGCATGGGGCAAGCACTACACATCTCAGAAGGTCTGCACTTAAGAAACAACCTTTCTTTTTTTTTTTTTGAGACAGAATCTCGCCTCTGTCGCCTAGGCTGGAGTACAGTGGCACAATCTTGGCTCACTGCAACCTCTACCTCCCAGATTCAAGCAATTCTCCTGCCTCGGCCTACCAAGTAGCTGGGACTACAAGCACATGCCACCAAGCCCGGCTAATTTTTGTATTTTTTGCAGAGACAAGGTCTCCCTATTTTACCTAGGTTGGCCTCAAACTCATGGCCTCAAGTGATTGGCCTACCTCAGCCTCCCAAAGTGCTGTAATTACAGGCGTGAGACATGCACTTGGCCAAAAACAACAATTCTTAATTGCTGGCATTTATGGGATTCACTTTAATTATTTGGAAAATTAACACAGGTGAAACATTTAATTACCTACCTCCAGGAGACTGAACCAAAGTATTTTTCTTATAAACCAGTGGCAAAGTGTTACAAATGAAATCAGTCAAAGTGAACATTTCCTACTAGCCTAGTGTTAATAATGGCCTCTCCTGGTTTTGAATGATATTATGAGGATGGCTGAGTTTCTCAAGTCTGTTAAAATGGCTTTTTTCTTCAGGTCTATGTTCTAGTCCAAGTCTCTGAAGTAGAGATAGCAGTAGTAAATAAAACAGGCCAAACAAGCAGCTGGCACTGGCCCCAGAGGGGCTTGTCCTTCCTCCTTTGCAGTGAAGCACAGCTGAGAGGGCCAGATAAAATGGTCAGGAGCAGCGCTCAGAGCCGGGACTGGAGAAACTGTCCCTGATGAGGTCTCAGAGGAAACAGCTGAGCATCCATTCACTCTGAGCTTCCTGCAGGACAGACTGGAGGAGGAGGGACTACAGCAGCCTGAGGGACTCTCACTCCTGACCATGGACTTGCCAGCAGCACTGCTGTCATTTGACCGAAAACAGTGAACCCTGTTGCCTAGGCAACATGGCAAAACCCCATTTCTACAAAAAATACAAAAATTAGCTGGGTGTGGTGGCATGCACCTGTAGTCCCAGCTACTCGAGAGGCTGAGATGGGAGGATCATTTGGGCCCAGGTGGCAGAGGCTGCAGTGAACCAAGATTGTGAAATTGCACTACAGCCTGGGTGACAGAGCAAGACCCTGTCTCAAAAAAAAAAAAAAAAAAAACTGCTGTGGTTTTTTGCTCACGTGCATAATAGAAGGAAGTGCTCAATCTCAGTTGGGGGAAGGGCAGTTAGTAAAAAAAAAAAAAAAAAAAAAAGATGTAGTTCTTTTCCACATCTAAATTCACAGACCCCTGAACTGACCCAGGCTGAGAAGGCCTGCTTTAGAGCACTGCGTGCAGGAGTAGCCAGGCAGGGCATTCGCATCTGCTTTTCCACTTTTTTTTTCCCTGCCTCCTACTAGTTAAGAGGAAAAACAATTGCCTAAAGACTAAAATTGAAAATACCTAAGAAGTTACATATTTTCCAGTTCTACTTAGGATGAATTATGCATGAAAATGTTTCTTAAAAAGATAAAGGAATTCTAAATTAGTGGCTGAGCAAAACATATGTATATTCTGGCCACAAAAAGGCTCAACAGAATAATTTTCTACTTCAGACAAATCCTGGAAAGCAAATGTGGTGAAAAGATCCCAAGGTGTCCCCCGCAAAATTCTCACCTCCTGGTATCTGTTCTTTTGTATAATCCCCTCCCCTTGAGAGCAGACAGAACCTGTGACTTGCTTCTAACTAATGGACTATGAAAAAGGTGATGGGATGCCACTTGTCTGAGCTGACTGGAGAGAGACACTCTCCTGCTGGCCTTGAAGAAGCCAACAGCCATGTTGTGAATTGACTATGGAGAAAGCCATGTGGAGGGAACTGCAGGAGGCCTCGAAGTTGAGAGCCTCAGTTCTAAAATCACAAGGAACTGAATTCTGCAACCAAGTGTTGGACCTCCACAGAGGTCTCCAAGCTCCAGACACCTTGATTGTGGCTTTATGAAACTCTGAGCTGAGGACCCAGCTGAGCCATGTCCAGACTCCCGAGCCACAGAATCTGGGAGATAATAACTGTGTGCTGCTTTAAGCTGCTAAGTTTGTGGTAATTCATTATAGAGCAATAGATAACGAATGCAGCAACCAAGAGAGGGGGTGACCATCCCAGTTTGCCTAGGACTGTCTGAAGACTGAAGTTCCATGCCCCAGGAAACCCTTCAGTCCTGAGCACCCCAGGTTGATTAGTTGCCCACCAATAGATAAGTATGAATAATAGAATGCCATAAATACAAAACATGAAAAACTTGCCTATACGAAACAAATAGAAAGTTTGAAAAACCCTGGAAAGGAACCAAACCCTCTTTTTAAAGTTATAAATAGGCCAGGCGCGGTGGCTCACAGCCACAGGCGTGGTGTAATCCCAGCACTTTGGGAGGCCACGGTGGGCAGATCACCTGAGGTCAGGAGTTCAAGACCAGCCTAGCCAACATAGCAAAACCCCGTCTCTACTAAAAAATATAAAAATTAGCCAGGCATGGTAGCGGGCGCCTGTAGTCCCAGCTACTCGGGAGGCTGAGGCAGGGAGTATTGCTTGAATCTGGGAGGCGGAGGTTGCAGTGAGCCGAGCTTGTGCCACTGTACTCCAGCCTGGGCAACAGAGTAAGACTCTGTCTCAAAAAAAAAAAAAAAGTTATAAATAATTAGCAAAACAACCCAAGATTTCCTCAAAACCAATTATCTACACCCTTAAAATAGACAGCCCCTACTTAGGGGTGTGAAACTAGAACAATGTTCAAATCCATCTTGTATTCCTGGTCTTCAGTTGGTTACTTTTTCAATCTCCCTACAGGTTTCCCAACTATTCTAAATCAGTTCTCAAGCATGTCTATCTCCATGACAGCCAAAGGCTTGACAGTATTGAACCATTATCAGTCTTGCCACTTGACCATAGGCCACAAGTACCTTTTCTGGCCAACCTAAACCCCTGCATGTTTCCATTTCCTTCTTCCCACCCTGGTTCCTTCCTTAAAGATAAGCCCTATGAACCATATGATATTTGAGACTTGCTTCCAGATAACAAAGGGGAGAGAGAACAAAGATAGAAATGTAGATGGAATGGAATTAACCATGCATTGATAGCTGTTGAGCCTAAGTGGCAAGTGCAGCAGGGTTTAATGCATTATTCTATCTACTTGCTTATTTAAGATGTTCCATTTTTAAAAAGATGAAAAATGGCAGGGTGTGGTGGCTCACACCTGTAACCTCAACACTCTGGGAGGCTGAGGCAGGAGATCACTTGAGCCCAAGAGTTTGATACCAGGCTGGGCAATATAATGAGACACCATCTCCACAACAAATTTTTAAAAAGAAAATTAGCCAGGCTTGGTGCTGCACACCTGTATTCCCAGCTACTCGGGACCTGAGGCAGGAAGATTGCTTGAGCCCAGGAGGTTGAGGCTACAGTGAGTCATGATCAGATTGCTGCATTCCAGTCTGGGTGACAGAGCAAGACCCTGTCTCAAAAAAAAAAAGAAAAAGAAAAAAAAGATAAGAAAAAAGAAAGCCCATGAAAGTCAATTAATTAGCTCAAACATCCCCTAGCACAATCAAGAATATAAGTGTGCATTCTGCTATCTATGAAGGTGTTCTTAATTTTCATACACGTTTCAAACAGTCCTCCAGTCATGTGACATTCTATATAAATAAGGAAAAATGCCACCTACTTCCCTTCGGCATAAGGGTCTCTACTGCACTGTAACAATGAGTCATTGTAAACATAAGTAGTAAAGATTTTTTAAAAGGAAACATAAATGAACTGAAGTTACATGTGTCAACAAGATGAATTCCAAAAACATAACAATGGGAGGAAAAGCAAGTTGCAGAAGGTTACACAGAATACAATATTCCTCAAGTTAAAAAGACATCCAAAATAATATATTTTTAGTGATTTATGTATACACAAATATATATATCCACATATACATACAATAAAAGTAGAAAGAAATCTTCAAATCATGCACACCAAGTTCAGGACTCTGGTAACCTCCAGGGTACGGAGGGAGGGGAATGGGACCAGAGAAGGGGACATAGGAAGCTTTCACTCTAGCTGGGCTGTTTTACTTATACGGAGTGGTGGATACACAGTTATTTCTTGGGTAACTCTCTAGTTTTACATGCTTGAAATATTTTATTACAAAAGAGTCAACAAGTAACTGTTATGCAGAGGTACTCCTTTTAACCTGGCAATGGTTTCGCTCTGGTACTTCCTACATCTGCTGGCATTCATTCTCTTTTAGAAAAAAGTAACACTGTCAATATAAAACAGCATATAGTTAATCCTAGTTACGTGTGTGTTTGTTTTGGTCTGTTTGTTTTTGAGATGGAGTTTCACTCTTGTCCCCCAGGCAGGAGTGCAATGGCGTGATCTCAGCTCACTGCAACCTTCGCCTCTCTGGTTCAAGCAATTCTCCTGCCTCAGCCTCCTGAGTAGCTGGGATTACAGGCATGTGCCACCACACTCAACTAATTTTTGTATTTTTAATAGAGATGGGGTTTCGCTATGTTGGCCAGGCTGGTTTCAAACTCCTGACCTCAGTTGATCCGCCCACCTCGGCCTCCCAAAGTGCTAGAATTACAGGCATGAGCCACCGTACCCAGCCCTTAGTTACTGTTTCAATATGCTGGCCTCTATTTCCCTAAAGTATAGTTATAAAATTATACGATCTAAAGATGTAAAAATATAAAGTTGTTTCATTTACATTTTTTAAAAATAGTTCTAGCTAATAATCTAGCAATGAGCGAAAGTTCACAAGAATTTGTCTTTTACCTACAATTTTCTTTAATGATTAAACAATTGCTTCAAAAAATCAGAAGACAGCCTTCAGAAGACTCCTCCCCAAAGGTGAGGGCATGTGCACAGATTTTTTAAATATTTCCTACTTCTCACAGCTTTGTTTTACTTATTTACCTCAATCAAAGCTGCTTAAACAATCAGACAACACTTACTGGGTTTTTTTTTTAACCATTCAGTGATTTCCCTTGATATGGAAGCAACAGTGTTTTATAATTATTCCCCTTAATGTCCAAGAATTAACTACCATAAAAATGAAAACCAACATGGATGAAGCTGGAAACCATCATTCTCAGCAAACTAACACAGGAACAGAAAACCAAACACCGCATGTTCTCCCTCATAAGTGGGAGTTGAACAATGAGAACACATGGACACAGGGAGGGGAGCATCACACATTGGGGCCTATTGGGGGGTGCAGGGCTAGGGGAGGGATAGCATTAGGAGAAATACCTAATGTAGATGATGGGTTGATGGGTGCAGCAATCACCATGGCACATGTATACCTATGTAACAAAACTGCACATTCTCCAAGTGTATCCCAGAACTAAAGTATAATAAAAAAATTAATACAGATGAGATCTGGAGCATATGTGTACAATTACATAAGTCATGTATGTTTTACATGAGCATAGAAAGAAATGTAAAAAGACATGCACAAAATTGACTTTTTTATATATTCTTCTGTTACTCGGCTTTGAAAAAATAATGTTCTCATTTTTGAATTTTAAAAGAAAACTCCAATAAGATGTGTATATGTTAAAAATATTTTAAATGAAAACCAATTTTAATGATGACTTCGAATATACACAGCATTCCAAGAGACTGACACTATCCTAAAAGATAGATATTATAAAGTGGTCTGTTAATTCATTACATCAAATACAAAAATTTCTGCTTTAAGGTAGATATTTTATTTATTTATTTATTTATTTATTTAATGAGACAGGGTCTGACTCTCTCACCCAGGCTGGGGTGCTGTGGTGTCATAATGGCTCATTGCAGCCTCAGACTCCTGGGCTCAAGGGATCCTCCCACCTCAGCCTCCAGAATAGCTGGGACTACAGGCATGCCCCAGAGAGAGGTAGGTAGAGGGTGTGTGTGTGTGTAGATGGGGTTTTGCCATCTTGCCCAGGCTAGTATTGAACTCCTGGGCTAAAGCAATCCTCCAGCCTCAGACTCCCAAAGTGCTGAGATTTACAGGTGTGAGCCACTGGGCCTGGCCATAGCCTATTTTAAAAGGTCTTTTGGTCTCTTTATAGAGTATTTATTTCCCTGTGCTGACTTATTTTAAGAGCAGGATTCTAGCTCTAGGTGGAAAATGGCAGAATGGAACACTTTTAAATTAGAAAAAGAAAATATGTCTATGAACAGGTAATGGTTTTGTTTAGTATTTCAAGACAGAGCAACAAATGTTACAGTAGTTGGTTTCCCAGGTTATGAAGTATTTTGTTGGTATTCAAAGGCCAGCATTTTACTAGAAGGCATAGTGTGTGGCGAGAATCAGGTCTCGGTTTGACAACGTATTTGGTTTGGGTTTGACAGGCTTATTTTACTTCATTTTGATACAGGGTTTTGCTCTGTCGCCTAGGCTGGAGAGCAATGGTGCGATCATAGCTCACTATAACCTTGAACTCCCAGACTCAAGCAATTCTCCTGCCTCAGCCTCCAGAGTAGCTAGGACTACAAGCGCATGCTACTGTGCCCGGCTATTTTATTTTGTGTAGAGACAGGGTCTCATTATGTTACCCAGGATGATCTCAAAGTCCTGGCCTCAAGCAATCCTCCCATCCTTGGCCTCCCAAAGCACTGGGACTACAGGCGTGTGCCACAGCACCAGGCTGACATTTTATTTTTGGATGTTATATTTCAAATCTTTTCTCAACCAAATAAAAACTCTGAAGTGTAAAAACATTTGCATGGGAACATAAACTCCATGAAGACAGAGATTGTGTTAGATTCACTATTATAACCTCAGCACCTAGGATAGTACCTGACATACATCAGAAACTCATATACGTTTTCCACCTAGTGCTAGAATCCTGCTGTTAAAATAAGTCAGCAAAGGAAAATAAATACTCTGTAAAGAGACCAATTCATTGCTGATGGGAATGCAAAATGGTACAACCATTTTGGAAGGCAGTTTGGCAGTTTCTTATAAAACTAAATACACTCTTACCATACAATCTAGCAATCATGCCCCCTTCCTATTTACCCAAATGAGTCAAAAGCTTATATCTTGCATGTAACAAAAAAGCCTACATACAGATGTTTATAACAGGTCTATCCATAATTGCCCAGACTTGGAAGCAACCAAGATATCCTTCAGTAAGTGAAATTGTAGTACATCCAGACAATGGAATATTATTCAGCACTATAAAGAAATGAGCCGGCCGGGCGCGGTGGCTCAAGCCTGTAATCCCAGCACTTTGGGAGGCCGAGACGGGCGGATCACGAGGTCAGGAGATCGAGACCATCCTGGCTAACATGGTGAAACCCCGTCTCTACTAAAAAATACAAAAAAAACTAGCCGGGCGACGTGGCGGGCGCCTGTAGTCCCAGCTGCTTGGGAGGCTGAGGCAGGAGAATGGCGTAAACCCGGGAGGCGGAGCTTGCAGTGAGCTGAGACCCGGCCACTGCACTCCAGCCTGGGCGGCAGAGCAAGACTCCGTCTCAAAAAAAAAAAAAAAAAAAAAAAAGAAATGAGCCACCAAACCATAAAAAGACATGGAGGAATCTTAAGTGCATATTACTACATGAAAGAAGCCATTGTGAAAAGTCTATATACTGTATGACTCCAACTATATGACATTCTTAAAAAGGCAAAACTATGGAGACAGTAAAAAAAAAAAATCAGTGATTGCCACATGTTAGTGGAGAGGGAGGGATGAATCGATAGAGCACAGATTTTTAGAGCAGTTAAACTATTCTGTATGATACTGCAATGGTAGATCCATGTCATTATACACAGAATGTACAACATCAAGAGTGAGGCCGGGCGCGGTGGCTCAAGCCTGTAATCCCAGCACTTTGGGAGGCCGAGACGGGCGGATCACGAGGTCAGGAGATCGAGACCATCCTGGCGAACACTGTGAAACCCCGTCTCTACTAAAAAATACAAAAAACTAGCCGGGCGAGTTGGCAGGCGTCTGTAGTCCCAGCTACTCGGGAGGCTGAGGCAGGAGAATGGCGGGAACCCGGGAGGCGGAGCTTGCAGTGAGCTGAGATCCGGCCACTGCACTCCAGCCCCGGGGACAGAGCAAGACTCCGTCTCAAAAAAAAAAAAAAAAAAAAAGAGTGAGCCCTAATATATAGACTCTGGGGAATAATGATGTGTCAATGTAGGTTCATTGATTGTAAAAACTCTATTATTCTGGTGTGGGATGTTGAGAGTAGGGAAGCTACTGGTGTGTCAGTGCAGGGGATATATGTGTACTCTGCTAAATTTTGCTGTGAACCTAAAACTGCTCTGAAAAAAAAAAAATAGCCTATTAAAAAATATGTTAAGGCCGGACACGATGGCTCACGCCTGTAATCCAAGCACTTTGGGAGGTCAAGGTGGATGGATCACCTAAAGTCAGGAGTTCGAGACCAGCCTGGCCAACACGGTAAAAGGCTGTCTCTACCAAAAATGCAAAAATTAGCTGGGCATGGTGGCATGCGCCTGTAGTCCCAGCTACTCGGGAGGCTGAGGCAGAAGAATCGCTCGAACAGGGGAGGCGGAGGTTGCAGTGAGCTGAGATCACACCACCGCACTCCAGCCTGGGCAACAGAATGAGACTCCATCTCAAAAAATAAATAAATAAATAATAAATATTTTTATAGACCATTTACTTGTGGTAAGACTGCAAGATTCTCATTCTTCCTGGACATTATTATGGTAATCTTAATTGTATGCTTATTAAGAGGAAAACCTGGTTGTTACCATAGAAAATACCAGGACTGGTTAGTGCCTCCAAGATTTGAGCAGTTATACCTGTCGGGGCACTTAAATCTCAACTTACAGGTTCCTGTTTAACAGGGAAAGGATAAAAACATCTGTTTGTTTTAAAGAATGGCTAATACACTGATAGGGTAATACAAATTAAAGTGGATGGAGCATACACACACCACCACCACCACCAAAGTAATGGGTGAAAATTAGGGGTCTGCTGGTTGCTGACTTTGTTTGACTCTCTTAGGATTACATGTCCGGGATGCCTTCAATGTTCATTTTCATCTGTACCAAGAATAATGAGTTATGGTAATTTTGTTGGATTGAAGGGGGATGATGTGTTTTGCTTTGCTAGGCTGAATAAAGGAGCTTCGAGCTCTGAGAGATTTACTCCAAGCAATATTGTAGGGATGTCCCCTTTTGCCAGTATCTGAAGCAGTCTTTTGCAAGCAGATTTCAACTGGACATCAAAAATATATTCTCATTCACGCACAGGAACTGTGCCTTGGGTCCTTTTAAAACCATATGTACCTCAAGAAAGCATGGGTTCTAACATCAGGAAATCCTTCTTCCCAATTCCTAAGGAGGCATCAACCAACATATTCAGATTTACTATACCCACCTCCTCTTATCTGATGCATTACTGACAACAAAATAAGCCTTAATAGGTACCCAGCTGTCACTTACTTGCTGCATAGCCTCAGTCAATTATTCCTCTTTCAGCTGGGAAGCAGTTACAGCATTGAATAAATGTATTATGCTCGGGAGTATTCTGAGGGCCTCAAGTAATAGTCACGGTTTGTGTTTTAAGACACTGACTTTCTCTTTACCTGATCCAGCTCAACTACTCATCAGCAATGGCAGAACTATCTGTATATCAAGGACTTTTTTAGGGACGAACAGCCATACTAAGTTCTGTGAATACTAATTATATTTTCAGAAATCCCAAATTCAAAAGGGTGAAAGATTACAAAGTGTTTAAAGTTACGCTCACAAACATAGAGCAGTACAAACACTCTAGCAATATAAAACGCAGTCTTAAGTAATTTCTTTAAAAATACGTATGAACACAATGACATTGCAAGTGAACCATAAAACCCTCAGCTCTCCTTTGAAACTAGATTTTAAAATACCACTTGCCACTCTAAATATTCCATTGGTGTTAATAACATTCATACTATTGCTTTTAGGGAAAGCTTCATTTCACGTTTTGAACCTGATATTAACAATCTTATCACCATGAAGTGCTGGTGACGTGAAATGACAGACAAAGGCTTATCAATTAGTCTTTCTCCAAGCTCCAAGGAAAGCACAAAACAAACACAGCGCCTGGTATGTATCATCCCCTAGTCCTTTTCCAAGTATAGAACAGCCAAAAGGTGGTAGCTATGACACCCCTTACCTTTCAATTCTATTTCAAGTCCAAGTAATGATAGATGGGAAACTACAGCTGTTTCCCATGGTGGACTTCTGAAGTCCACCTCTAGCCTCGAATGGGAAATTTGGTTTTGACTTGACAAATGTCCTCTTGCAGTCCCATGTCCCTGTTCTGCAACTTGTCATTAAGGTTTTCGATTTAATATTAATATTTAGAAATACGTTATGGGCAATTACATATCGTAGATACGTATATATCACAACTACATAGAGAGGACAACATTCAGCCCTGGGCCTCGAACCCTACAGACACACACACCCTTCAGGTTCAAATCCCAGCAAGGCACCCCGACAGCCCACTCAGGAGAGGGAGGGGCAGGAGCAGCGAGCAGAGGTTAAACCAGGCGGCAGCCAAAACAAACACCACTTCCAGAACAGGACAAACTTTGGGTCTGGGCGGCTGCAGAACCCCAGAAATGGCCGGGGGAGGGGAGGGAGTGTCAGACAGTCTCAGGGAAGGAAGATGGGGAGCGCGCACCCAGCACTGACTGGGCGAGGAGCTGAGCTGCGGAGGAGGCTGGTGTCCACCGGGGACAAGGGCGTCGCCGCCATCCCCGGCTGCAGAGTTCTCTGACAACTGGCCGAGGCCTCCGGGTCCCTGGGGGCAGCCCTGTCGCCCCACTCGCAACCTCCGCCCCCGCAGACACTGCCCTACAGACCCGCAGGGACAGGAGGCGGAGGGACCCACCTGGTGCAGCGTCTCGGATGGCAGCTGCGACGCCCGAAACAGGTCAGTCACGGGGCCGGCGGCTGCAGTGGCCGTGCCGGGGGCGACTCTGGCGGCCTCGGGAGGCCCAGACCCGGGGCCCCCGCCCGCGGCGCCGGCACAGCGCGCGAAGAGCTCGGAGTAGCACTGCTGCTCGCCCTCGCTCAGCAGCAGCGGTGGCTGCCCGGAGCCACAGCCCCCACCCGCCGCTGCCGCCGCCGCCGCCGCTGCCGCCTCCATGGGACCAGCAAGGGGGCGCGGCGGAGCCCTGTCACTAGCTGAGGTGCCGCTGCGTCCACCACAGCCACCGGCTCCTTGGCCTCAGCCGCCGCCGCCGCCGCCGCCACCCCCACGCCCCGCAGCTGCCGCGCGGCCGCTTCCTCCCGGCGGGCGCCGGCCCCGCCCCCGGGCTTGAATGTTGTGCCTCAGCTGCGCGGCACATGGAGACAGGCGCGGAGCGGCCCAATCACAGTCTGAGATCTCACCCCGGCTCCGCCCCCGCCTCCCGCCTGCCCCGCCCAGCGCCAGGTAACTAACCCAGCGCGCTGCCTGCCCTCCGCCGGTCACCTGCTCCGCTGCCCAGGAAGGCGGGCTCCGTGGCTTTCCAAGCCTACCCTGCAAGGGAGCGGAGTCTTTGGCCATCCGCCCTGGTTGGGAAGGGCGCATCTAGACCCAACTGGAGGAAAAGCTCTTTTCGGGGAGCGGGGAAGGTCGTGGTGTTTTTCGCCAGAAGGCTGGGGCAAGTGTGGTGCCCACACCACGCCATGCCCTTTCCAGAAAAGGGACAAGGCATGGGAAATTAGGTTTCCTTTCTTCCATAGCAGTAGTGCTTATGTCCTAAAGAGCTGGAAGACAGAGACGTCTGTACAAACAGGGTCCCACTGACCCCAAACTGTTCAGTGGGTATTGGAGTTAGGCCACCTCTTCAGACATGGCTCAAACCAGGAGTTGAGACCTCATAAGGAATAACATCGGTTACTCGTAAATACTAGAGTAGTAAAAGACCCATTTTGCAGATCATTTGGCCCAAACCCTGCTTTTACATAAAAGGAAACTGCCACGTTCACCTTCATTCCTTCAAAACTAGTTGAATATCTCGTAAGTAGCAGATTTATATGCTAGGGCCTGAAAATACAAACCTCAGTAACAGAGGATCCTCACTCTCCACGGGAAGCACTTATTTTGGTAGTAAAATAGGAATTTTTTTTTAAGTACAAAACTTTTTCAAGCTCACGCCAAAAATCAGTGTGAGAACTCACATCTTTCCATCCCTGTCCATGTCCTCCTCTCTCTCCATTCCTCCCTATCCTAAAGCATACACACATATTTTTCAAATGTGCTTGCTTCCCCCTGGCTAGTACTCTAGCCTTTTTTTTTTTTTGAGACGGAGTTTCAGTTGCCCAGGCTATAGTTCAATGGCACAGTCTTGGCTCACTGCAACCTCCACCTCCCGGATTCAAGCAATTATCCTGTCTCAGCCTCCTGAGTAGCTGGAATTACAGGCACCTGCCACCATGACTGGCTAATTTTTGTATTTTTAGTAGAGACGGGGTTTCACCATGTTTGTTAGGCTGGTCTCGAACTCGTGACCTCAGGTGAGCCACCACCCCCACCTCAGCCTCCCAAAGTGCTGGGATTACAGGCTTGAGCCACTTGAGCCCTCTAGCCACTTTTAAAAGAAAGTCCAGGCCGGGTGCGGTGGCTCATGCCTGTAATCCCAGCACTTTGGGAGGCCAAAGCAGGCAGATCACCTGAGTCCAGGAGTTTGAGACCAGCCTGGCCAACATGGTGAAATCCCACCTCTACTAAAAATACAAAAACTAGCTGGGCCATGGTAGTGAGTGTCTGCAGTCCCAGCTACTTAGGAGGCTGAGGCAGGAGAATCACTTGAACCTGAGAGACCGAGGTTGCAGTGAGCCAAGATCACACCACTGCACTCCAGCCTGGGCAACAGAGCGAGACTCTGTCTCAAAGAGAGAGAGAGAGAGACCAGAAAAGAAGCCACTGGAAAAAAAAAAAAAGTCTGTCCCACCATTGCACTGGAAGTTCCAGCATCAGGTCCACATATCTGCATCTCTTTTCCAAAAATTATCTTTTTAAATGTCGTTTTTCCTGGGAAGACCTGCAGAAATACATGCATGAAGCCTCACTGGGAAACACCCAAAAGAAAACATCAGTCTAGGGTTAAGCACTAATAAAAAATATATTTTACTACAAAGAAAGCTACAAAACATTGATTTAAAAAATTGAAGAGGACACAAAAAACATGGAAAGGCATCCATGCTCATGGATTGGAATAATTAATATTATTAAAATGACCATACTACCCAAAGAAATCTACATATCACTGTGATCCCTATCAAAATACCAATGACATTCTTCACAAAAATAGAAAAAAAAATCCTAAAAATTGTATAAAAACCACAAAAGACCCTGAATAGCCAAAGCAATCCTGAGCAAAAAGAACAAAGCTGGAGGCATCACACTACCTGACTTCAAAATATACTACAAAGCTATGATAACCAAAACAGCATGGTACTGACATAAAAAGAGACACATAAACCAATATAACAGACTGGAGAACCAGAAATAAACCCACACATTTACAGCCAACTGACTTCCAACAAACCACCAAGAAAATACATTGGGAAAGGACAGTCTTTACAATAAATGGTGCTGGGAAAACCAGATATCCATATGCAGAAGAATAAAACAAGATCTTTCTCTCTCTCTCTCAGCATATACAAAAATCAACTGAAGATGTATTAAAGACTTAATCATAAGACCTAAAACTGTAAAATACTGGAAGAAAACACTGGGGAAATGCTTCAGCACATGGTCTGGACAAGGATTTTATGGCTAAGACCTTGAAAGCACAGGCCAAAAAACAAAAATAAGCAAATGGAAATGTATTAAACTAAAAGGCTTCTGCACACCAAGGAAACATCAACAGAATGAAAAGACAACCTGCAGAGTGGGAGAAAATATGTGCAAACTATTCATCCAACAAGAGACTGATATCCAGAATATAGAAGGAACTCAACTCAACAGCAAAAGTAATAATAATACCATTAAAAAGTGGGCAAAGGATCTGCATAAACATTTCTCAAAATAATACATACAGATAGCCAACAGGTATATGAAAACATGCTCAACATCATTTATCATCAGGAAAGTACAAATCAAAACCACAGTGAGATATCATCTCAGTCCATATATAAGAGAAAAGGAAAGTCTTATACACTGTTGAGAATACAGATTAGTACTGCCCTTATAGAAAACAGTGTGGATGTTTCTCAAAAAACTAAAAACAACTACTATATGATCTAGCAATCTCACTACTGGGCATTTATTCAAAGGAAAGGAAATCAGTAATTAAAGAGATACCTGCACCCCCATGTTTATTTGCAGCACTATTCACAATAGCCAAGATATGGATCAACCTAAGTGTCCATCAACAGTGCATGGATAAAGAAAATGTGTTATATATACACAATGGAATACTATTCAGCCATAAAAAAGAATGAAATCCTGTCACTTGCAGCAACATGGATGGAACTGAAGGTCATTGTGTTAAGTGAAGTAAGCCAGACACAGAAAGACAAACATCACATGTTCTTATTCATATGTGAGAGCTGAAAAAGTTGATCTCATGGAAGTAGAGTGATAGTTATCAGAGCCTGTGAAGGGTGGGCTGGAGGATGAAGGGAGGTTAGCTAATGGATACAAAAATACAGTTAGAAGGAGTAAAATCTAGTGTTTGATAGCATAGTAGGGTGAGTATAATTAACAATTTATTGTATATTTCTTTTTTCTTGAGACAGGGTCTCAGTCTGTCACCCAGGCTGGAGTGCAGTGGTGCAATCACGGCTCACTGCAGCCTCGACCTCCTGGGCTCTAGCAATTCTCCTACCTCAGTCTCCTGAGTAACTAGGACTGTAGGCGTGCACCACCATGCCCAGCTAATTTTTGTATTTTTTATAGAGACAAGGTCTCGCTATGTTGTCCAGGCTAGCCCGCTCTTAGGGCTCATGTGATCCACCTGCCTCAGCCTCCTAAAGTGCTAGAATTACAGGCATGAGCCATCATGCGCAGCCTATTGTACATTTCAAAATACCTAGAAGATTTGAAATGTTCCCAACACAAAGAAATGATAAATGTTTGAGATGATGGATATGCCAGTTATTCTGGTTTGATCATTACACATTGTATACATGTATCAAAATATCACATATATCCCATAAATATGTACAATTAATATGTATCAATAAAAAATGCTCATACATTTTAGAATTTGCTTTAATAAAGGGATATATAAAACTTTCACCCCAAATAGTTTTATTTTTATTGAAAACAGAAGACAAAAAAATCTCAAGAAATACCACTGATGATAAATATACTTTGGTATTATGGTCAACTAAAGGACTAAGGTCAGGAAGAGAAACAAAGCGGAAAAATATCATGAAATTGTAAATACAAAAAGAAGGAAAGGAAAGGGGGAGACAGTGAAGAGAGATACTTAAGAAGAAGAAAAACAAAAAATGATGTCAACCTCAGTGATAGCCAGAGTAATATTTCCCTTCTGGAATCTAGAAAAATGGAACAGAGAAGAGGATCTTCTCCAGAAGGAAGAAGTTCTCACCTCTTCCCTAAGCTTTCTTTACACTACGTCTTGCATCCAACCTGCCAGGAGGGAACTAAAACAGCAGAAAGCTTCAGAACGGAACAAGAGTGCAGAAAGGATAGGTAAATTAGGAGCAATAAAGACTAACTTCAGTTGGGAATTTCCATTTCAAAATGTCACCACCTGGCTGGGCGTGGTAGCTCATGCATGCAATCCTAGCACTTTAGGAGGCTGAGGCAGGAGGATCACTTGAGCCCAGGAATTCCAGACCAGCCTGAGCAACATAATGAGACCCTGCTTCTATTTAAAATTTAAAAAGAAAAAAAGAATTTAAAAAAGGAAAGAAGACCAGGCACGGTGGCACATGCCTATAATCCCAGAACTTTGGGAGGCCAAGACGGGCAGATCACTTGAGGCCAAGAGTTCAAGACCAGCCTGGCCAACATGGCAAAACCCTGTCTCTACTAAAAATACAAAAATTAGCTGGGCTTGATGGCTCACACCTGTAATCCCAGCTACTCGGGAGGCTGAGGCACAAGAATTTCTTGGACCTGGGAGGCAGAAGTTGCAGTGAACTGAGTTTGTGCCACTGCACTCCTGCCTGGATGACAGAGTAAAACTGTCTTGAAAAGAAGAAGGAGGGGGGGGAGGAGGAGGAGGGGGAGGAGGAGGAGGAAGAAGAGGAAAAAGGAAGAAGAAGGAAGAAGAAGAAAAGAAATTTCACCACCTTTGTAGTTTCCATAGCTGTGATACCTTCTCAGGAAAACTGGAAGCCCGATGTTTATTCTCTTCCTACCTTTCTGGTTGTACTCGGGTTTCCCTGAGAATGGCCCACCATTCTAATAAAGGCTAGAAAGGGACATAACTCTGTGTGATAAACACCAAACCCTCCTTTACCCTGTGACTACTGTCAAAGGAAATGTGAGCTATAATAATCCCTAATATTCATGCAGTGGAGAAAAAAAGCTGCAAAGCTTTTTAAAGCACTTTTGTACCTATTATCTCATTTAAGCTTCATAGTAACTTTCTGAGGTAGGTTGGGAAGACATTTTTAATCTCCATTTTGCAGATGAGAAAATGGATGCAGAGACAGTGTGATTTGTCTCACTGAATACCAGATTCAGAACTGATCTTTATGACTCAACTAAGTATAATAAATTTGACATATTTATTAAGCACCAGATATGGCAGAGACAGGTAGAAAGTCTCACATCTGTGCCTATCAATCTATCAGCGAGACAATCAACATTTATTGATAGAACAGAGAGTATTTACTGTAACCCTACCAGAGTACTAAGAGGAATTTTTCTTTAATACAAGATGTGTTTCTTTCAAGGAGTTTGAAGCCTCACTGGAAGAGACAAGACTAACACAACAAATAAAAACAAACGAAACACAATATAATTAAGTGCTAAACTGTGTACTCTGGGTTAACTGCCGTGGGAGTTGAGAGAAGAGAGAAAATTCATGAGCCAGAGCTCAGCGAGGAAGGCTTGATGAGGGGGGCTGAGATAGCTGTTGACTGAGACTGGGTGGAACTGGGGAGGTAAAAGGACATGACAGAAAGGGAGGAGCCCCAGAGACTTGGCAACCAGGAAATAATGAGTGAGGGACGGCAGGCTGGGTCAGAAGAAAGGGCAGCTCTGAAGGTCTCCAGTATGTAAGAGAGAAGCTGCTCAACAAAAGATGTGGGGCACAGCCAAACGAGACCCAACAGCAGTAATACCCAGGGCACAGGAGGAAAAAAAATGGCATTTGTAAAAATGTGTTAATATCTAAGGAATGCCAAGTACTGTTCTTTATTTCTACAAGTTTTTTCAGTAGAAGAAATAGTCATCAAACTTCAAAATAACACAGATAAGAATTTAGAAACTAGAAGCACTCATGTCCCTTAAGGCTGACAGTAAACAAGAAATTCTTAGAAGGGAATATCTTTATACTTTTTTGTGGTTCAAAGCTTACACACTTGTTTTGGCTCCATGATGGCCGGAAAAGCCAGAGGGATCATATTTTCAGAAATAGTCAAGAGGTATCAAGAGATATTCTTTTTTATTCTTTCTCATGGAATCCAATTACTCCCATTGCAGAGCTGTTCTTTACGTTATGTTTTTCCCCCCCCCCAGAAAATTGGTACTGAGGAGTGGAGCATTGCTATAAAGATACCTGAAAATGTGGAAGTGACCTTGGAACTGAGTAATGGGCAGAGACTGGAAAAGTGTGGAAGGCTCAGAAGAAGACAGGAAGCTGTGGGAAAGTTTGGAACTTCCTAGAGACTGATTGAATGGTTATGACTAAAATGCTGATAGTGATATGGACAGTGAAGGCCAGGCTGATGAGGTCTCAGATGGAAATAAGGAACTTATTGGGAACTGAAGCAAAGGCTACTCTTGTTACATTTCAGCAAAGAGTTTGGTTGGATTGTGCCCCTGCCCTAGGGATCTGTGGAACTTTGAACTTGAGAGAGATAATTTAGGGTATCTGGCAGAAGGCATTTCTAAGCAACAAAGGGTTCAAGATATGGCCTGACTGCTTCTAACAGCCTGTGTTCATATATGTGAGCAAAGAAATGACCTAAAACTGGAACTTACATTTAAAAGGGAAGCAGAGTGTAAAAGTTTGAAAAATTTGCAGCCTGGCCATGTGGTAGAAAAGAAAAGCCCATTTTCAGGGGAGGAATTAAAGCAGGCTGCAGAAATTTGCATTAGTAAAAAGGAGCCAAGTGCTAATACCTAAGACAATGGGGAGAAGGCCTCAAAAGCATTTCAGAGACCCTAATCACAGCCTCTCCCATCACAGACCCAGAGGCCTAGGAGGGAAGAAAGGTTTCCCAGGCCAGGCCCAAGGGCCTGCCACCCTGTGCAGCCTTGGGCCATTGCTCCCTGCATCCAAGCTGCTCTTGCTCCAGCCCTGGCTCAAAGGGGTCCAGGTACAGCTCAGACTGCTGCTTCAGAGGGTGCAAGCCACAAGCCTTGTCTGCTTCCACGTGGTGTTAAGCAGGTGTGCAGAGTGCAAGAGTTGAGGCTTGGGAGCCTCCACCTAGATTTCAGAGGATGTATGGAAAAGCCTAGACTCCAGGCAGAAGACTGCCGCAGGGGCAGAGCCCTCATGGAGAACCTCTACTAGGGGAGTGCAGAGTGGGAAATGTGGAGGTGAAGCCCCCACACAGAATCCCCACTGGGGCACTGCTTAGTGGAGCTATAAGAAGGGGGTCACCATCCTCCAGACCCCAGAATGGTAGATCCACCAACAGCTTACACCCTGCACCTGGAAGAAGCACAAGCACTCAGTGCCAGCCCATGAAAGCAGCCATGGGGGCTGAACCTTGCAAAGCCACAGGGGTGGAGCTGCCCAAAGCCTTAGGAGCCCACTTGTTGCACCAGTGTGTCCTGGATACAAGACATGGTGTCAAAGGAGATTAGTTTGGAGCTTTAAGATTTAATGACTGCCCTGCTAGGTTTCAGACTTGCATGGGGCCTGTAGCCCCTTTCTTTTGTCCAATTTCTCTTTTTTTGAATGGGTGTATTTTCCCAATACCTATCTCTCCTTTGTATCTCAGAAGTAACTAACTTGTTTTTTATTTTATAGGCTCTTAGGTAGAAGAGACTAGCCTTGCTTCAAATGAGACTTTGAACATTGGACTTTTGAGTTAATACTGGAATGAATTAAGATTTTTCAGGGACTATTGGGAAGGCACGATGGGATTTTGCAAGGTGAGAAAGACATCAGATTTGGGAGGTGCTAGGGGCAAAATGATGTGGTTTGACTGTGTGTCCCCATCCAAATCTCATGCTTAATTACAATCCTCAGTGTTGGAAGTGGGGCCTGGTGGGAGATGATTGAATCATGGGGGTGGATCCTTCATGAATGGTTTAGCCCTTCCACTCATTGCTGTTCTCATGATGGTGAGTGAGTTCTCATGAGATCTGGTGGTTTAAAAGTGTGTGGCACCTCCCCGCAACCCCTCTCAGTCCTGCTTCTGCCATATAAGATGGCTGCTCCCACTTTGTCTTCCACCATGAGTAAAAGTTCCATGAGGCTTTCCCAGAAGCAGATGCTGCCTGTACAGCCTGCAAAACCATGAGCCTATTAAACCTCTTTTCTTTATAAATTACCCAGTCTCAGGCATTTCTTTATAGCAGTGTGAGAATGGACTAATACAATCATGCTGTGCTTGCAGGTTTGTAGTCTAGGATCAATAGGCTATACCATATAGCTGTCAACTTAAATATCAAAGAGAGGCTTTCTAAAAGAAAATGATGTTTATGGCCAGGCACAGTGGCTCATGCCTGTAATGCTAGTGCTTTGGGAGGCCAAGGTGGGTGGATCATTTGAGCCCAGGAGTTGAAGACCAGCCTGGGCAGAATGGCAAAACCCTGTCTCTACAAAAAAAAAAAAAAAATACAAAAATTAGCTGGGTGTGGGGCATTGTGTCATGCACCTGTAGTCCTAGCTACTTGGGAACCTGAGGTAGGAGGATCGCTTGAGCCCAGGATGCTGAGGCTGCAGTAAACCGTGTTGTGCCACTGCACTCAGGCTGAGCAACAGAGGGAGACTCTGTCTCAAAAAAAAAAAAAAAAGAAAAAAGAAAGAAAAGAAAATGTTGTTCATTTGGGAATAGGGCATTGCAATGGGAATATGTATGCCACAGTAAACTTGTGCATATTCGTGGAGGTAAAGGAAGACAAAAATTTTTCAAGGAAAAATGAAGGTTACATAATTTTTTTGAAATGGTTATTTTTGGCGACAAGGATCAATAACAAGGGTGGCACCAGTTCAAGGTTAGACAAGCAGTTGCTGGGCAGATGCCTTCACAGAAGGTTGTGATGATATTTGTGCAAGTTTGCAGTTTTTGTAGTCTTTTGTTGTAATTTTGTTGTCAGGCATGAAGGTGTGAGAACCCTCTCTTCATAGTCTTCCTCAGCTCTATGTATCAGATTTTTTTTTTTTTAACGCAAGTGACTCCATTTTGATTCTGACAACTTTCACGTAGCCTAGGTGTGTAGTAGACTGTACCATCTAGATTTGTGTAAGTACACTCTGTGATGTTCACACAACAATGAAGACACCCAACAATGCGTTTCTCAGAACGGACCTGTCAGGCTGGTCTTGGACTCCTGACCTCATGATCCACCCGCCTCAGCCTCCCAAAGTGCTGGGATTACAGGTGTGAGCCACCGCACCCAGCCAACAATTAAATCTTACAAGTTACTGTCTCGGCCAGGCATGGTGGCCTGTAATCCCAGCACTTTGGGAGGCCAAGGTTGGTGGATTGCTTGAGCCCAGGAGTTCGAGACCAGCCTGGGAAACATAGCGAGTTCTCATCTTTACAAAAACTACAAAAATTAGCCAGGCATGGTGGTGTGCTCCTGTAGTCTCAGCTGCTTGGGAGGCTGAGGTGGGAAGATCACTTGAGCCTGGGAGGTCAAGGCTACAGTGAGCTGAGATGGCACCACTGCACTCCAGCCTGGGTGACAGAGCAGACCCTGACTAAAACAAACAAACGAACAAATGACTGCCTACCATAAAACTAGTTTGGAATTTTGGTGAAGTTATATCTTACACCCACCCTTGTGTGCGTGTGTGTGTGCGTGTGTGTATGCATGTGCACCCATGCAGATGTGTGATTATGTGCCTTCTTTCTTCCTATACCAACTGTGTCCTCTGAAGTCCAACAAACTGAGAAAGTGGCTGCTCTCAAGTAACAAAGAATTGTTCCCAGCAGCCCTGCTGCCCTCTTATGTAAAGTATCAGACAGTTCACTCCTCTCCGTGGAATTAAGCCTTTGGTATCCCTGGGAATGGCTGAGCAGAAATGTTAAAAACTTTCTGTGCACTGGTAAAGCCCAATAGTTAAGTGAGACAAACTGGAACCAAGAGTTCTCACTACTTGTTAACCTTGGGAAAGCAGCTTCCTGCTTTGTTTCCCAGAACAGGGATTTGGATAATTATTATCACGACCACATCTTTTTATAGTGCTTTAAAAAATTGTCCATAATACTCAAATGTATCATTAGAGCTTTATTTTTAGAGCTTTTTTATTTTTTAAAAGACTAAGAAAGAATTTTTCAGTTATTCAGCATTTTACTCATCATAGAGTTGAAAGCAAGGATTATAATTGATGAAATTGATAGAATTCTGAAAATCAAATTTTCCAAAGCTGGTTATGTTTCTGAAAAATGGAATGTCCAGCAAATGAGTCAGGGTAGGCTAACTGCTGTAACAATCCCCAAATGTCAGTGGGTTAACATAATTCCGGTTTATTTCCTGCTCATGTCACCCCTGTAGAAAGAGTAGTTTTAGTCATATTCATTCAGCGACACTATCTGCTGGCTCCTCCATCCCCTAGGTCCTCAAAGTCCTCCACTAGATCTTCTGCATCTAGTGGTTAGAAAAAGAAAGTAAGTAGGAACTCAGAAGAGCTGGAAAGATGAGGGTTTATGGGGGGGGTTAGGCTCAGAGGTGGCACAGACCACCTCTCTGCTTTCCATTGGTTGGAAACCAGTCATATGGCAAATAAGGCTAGGAAATATCATCAAGCTGTGTACCCAAGAAGAAGGAAGAAGTTTAGGGAATATCTGGCCAGACTCTGCCATAATGACCATGAGAAAATTTCAGACCTAGGGTAGGCACTGTTGTTTTACTGCCAACATTCCCTTCACCAGATGATGGACATACCAGTGAGTGCTGTCTGCTAATGGTTCACAGCTGCTCCCTTCTTTGGACACTACCCTCAGCCAAACTAGTCACTTCAGGGAGGTTACACCTCCATCACCTCCCATGAAACAGCCCACAGGCAAGGACTGACTGACTCCCATACAAGGCCAGCTCCTTGACTCAAAGTGGGACCGACTCTGGTTCTGATCATGCTCCAGAGTGGCCCGTGGGTTCAGGCTAAGGGAAGTCTCCAGCAGAGACCACTTCCTTGCCTAGCTCCCTCTCCAGCCCCGTCCTGCTTCCCTCACACCTCTTCTTCTGAGAGCACTTACCCATCAAAGCACCAACACAAAAAATCCCCATCTCAGTTTCTGTTCCCAAATAATCCAACCTGAGCCAGGATTTTATGTCAGAAAGTAATACGATCCATATCTCACAAAAAAACATGTGCAGCACAAGCCAACCTGCAAATACTTAAGTGCTTTCAGTACAGTCTATATAACATTATGCTTAATAAACAAAGACTGCTACCCCAGCACTGCAAACAGGATCCTTTTACAGTGCATATAGATTGTGGTCTCATTCTTCATTTTTGTTTCCTACCCTATTCTACTTTGACCAAGTTGATGTGGCTACTGAGTCATCTGGGATTCGATTCTCTGCCTTGCAAGGCCACAAATGCATTTATCACTTCCTTGGGGGTGACACAACCCACAGGACAGTGCAGGTACATAAATCACAATTCCAGTTAACTGATTTACATCGACAGTGATGCCTGCTCTGTGAACTATAACTCTTGTACACATAGCATTCCTCTTCTTGCTACATAAGTTCTCTCTGGAGATAAATTTTAAATAAGAAAATTGCTTTGGCAAGTGACACTGATGTAAAGAAAAAATAAAAAACTGCTTCTTAATACAGAACCATAGAAACAAACAAAGGAACTAAATGAGGACGATGAGGCCAGTACACCCTTTTTCACGGTTAAGGATATCTCCAAGTAGCATCTTGAAGACAAAGAGCATATCTTACTCATCCGATACTTAATAAATAATTGTTGATTTACTTTCTACCAAGAAGATGTATGCACTCACATGTTCATCGCAGCACTACTCACAGTAGCAAAGATGTGGAATCAACCTCAGTGCCCATCAATGGTGGATTGGGTAAAGAAAAAGTGGTACATATATACCATGAAATACTATGCAGCCATTAAAAAGGATGAAATCATGTCCTTTGCAGCAACATGGATGAAGCTGGAGGCCATCATCCTGAGTGAATTAACATGGAATCAGAAAATCAAATGTCACATGTTCTCACTTATAAGTGGGAGCTAAATCTTGGTACACATGAACATAAAGATGGGAACAATAGACACTAGGGACTCCAAAAGGAGGGGGAACCAGGGGTTGAAAAACTATCTATTGGGTACTATGTTCACTATCTGGGCGATGGGATCAATAGAAGCCCAAACCTCAGCTTCATGCAGCATACCCTTGCAACAAACCTGCACATGTATCCCCTGAAATTAAAATAGAAACTTAAATTTTTTTTAATGATGTCAATTTAAATCAAGTGAGGAATCAGAATTACCTGGAAAGTACTAGAAACACAGTGGTAAAGTATCCTTCCGAGATTTCCCCTCATAAAACGTTTATGTTTTCCTTTGCAACTAAATCCCCTCCTAGTTTAAACCTACTTTCATGACATGATTTCATTCCCAATTTCACGTCTTATTTCACATTTTTACTCTCATTTATTTAATTCTCTTCTCTAGGAGTTCCAGTCACTGAAAACTTAAATTTTAGTTTAGCTGCTTCCTGGTGACTTCTGAGCAAATACTATAATCTCACGAATAACAGTTTCCAAAGTGACAATGTAGATTTGGTTGTGTCTTGGAAATGTCTGCCTCTTCGTCTACTCTAATTTACATATTATAGCAGAATCTGGTGGAAAAGATTAATTTCATATTCAGGCAGCTGTCCAAGGAGTGTGAGTTCAAGGTGCCCAAGATGTGGAATTGTATTAGTTGTCTCTTGCTGCACAACAGCAGCTTGAACAACAAACATTGATTATCTGTTTCTGAGGGTCAGAAATTCAGGAGTGACTTAGCTGGGTGGCTCTGTTACTGGAAAGGGGTCCCTACCAGACCCCAAGAGAGGGTTCTTGGATCTTGTGCAAAAAAGCATTTGGGGCACATCTATAGAGTCAAGTGAAAGCAGGTTTATTAGAGAAGTAAAGAGACAAAAGAATGGCTACTTCATAGGCAGAGCAGTGGCATGCGCTGCTTGACTGAGTATACTTATGGTTATTTCTTGATATATGCTAAATAAAGGGTAGATTATTCATAAGTTTTCCAAGAAAGAAGTGGGGAGTTCCCACTCCTGCTCCCCTCCCCCACCACTGCAACTAAGGGTTCCTCCCCCTTTTAGACCATATAGGGTAGCTTCCGCATGTTGCCATGGCATTTATGAACTGTCATGGCACTGGTGGGAGTGTCTTTTAGCATGTTAATGTATTATAATTAACATATAATGAGCAGTGAGGATGACCAGAGGTCACTTTCATCACCATCTTAGTTTTGGCAGGTTTTGACCGGCTTCTTTACTGCATCCTGTTTTATCAGCAGGGTCTTTGTGACCTGTATCTTGTGCCAACCTCCTATCTCATCCTGTGACTAAGAATGCCTAACCTCCTGTGAATGCAGCCCAACAGGTCTCAACCTTATTTTACCCAGCCCGTATTCAAGATGGAGTCTCTCTGGCTCAAATGCCTCTGACAGCTTTGGCTCAGGGTATCTCAGGAGTCTGCAATCAAGCTGTTGACCAGGGATGTAGTTATCTAAAGTACTGATTGAGGCTGAAGGAGCTATTTCCAAGACAGTTAACTCACATGGCTATTGGCAGGAGGCCTCAGTTCCTTCTTATGTGGGCCTCTCCACAGGATGCCTGAGTGGCCTCATGACATGGCAGCTGGCTTCCAAACCCAGAGCTAGTGATCTAAGAGAAAATGCTTCTGCAACCATATTGCTTTTTACGACCTAGTCTCAGAAGTGACACATGAAGAAATTTTATGGGTACATTTTAAACCATAACACTGATTCCTAACCTCTCTTGTTCTTCAGAGTTTCTCTCATATTTGCAAAGTGCTTTTTAATATTATTTTGGGGTCAAATTAATGTCAATCTATTCATAAACTTAGAACAGACAGGATTTTTACAAATTCATGAGCATTTTTATTTTATTAACTTTTTGCAGTAATTTGAGATTCACAGAAAATTGCATGAGTCTCAATCATCTAGGTTTATTAAGCCACTTTAGAGCGCTTCTGGGAAAAACACCAGCCACAGACACATTGGCTGCTGTTTTTCTGAAGTTTCCAGGTTTTGTGCTTTTACATTTCCTTAAAGGGAGGACAGGTGTGTAGGAACAGGGGCAGGTAGGCAGTTAGGCAAATACCATATTTCATATAAGATGAAGTGAATGTCTGAAAAGAGAAAGGGAGTAAAGGAAGAGTCAATTATGCAGACGTCTCTGGGTAGGCGGAGGAATGAGCCTTGTCTTTGTTCTGCACCTGGGAAGATAAGCTTGTGATGACATTATCAGTGCAGAATGGACCAGACTAGTTTTATGAGGTAGACCTAAAGTTACCATTGGCATGTCCTTCTTTCTGGGAGGTCAGCAAAGAATTTACTTATGAATAATCTGTGGAGGCCATCCTTCACAGATACGTGAGGCCTTTTACCTCTCCATGGGGATCTGACTGCTGCGTTAATGTTAGTAACAGCTATTCATTTGGGAGAGGATGTTGCAATAACCTTTCCTGTTGCATAAGGAGGATCCTGAGATTTTTTAATTTTCCTTTCCACTTTCCATCTATTTTCTTTTTCTGAGTCATTTGAGAATAAGTTGCAGACATAATACCCTTTTACCCCTGAGTACTTCAGTGTACATTTCCTAAACACAAGGATATTCTCTGCATCTTCATTCCTCTGTAAGCTTTGTAAATCTTCCTGAGACTCATAAAAATAAGCAGTCCTAAATATTTTTAAAGAATTGTTTTTGGCTGAGTGCAGCGGCTCACACCTGTAATCCCAGCACTTGGGGAGGCTGAGGTGAGTAGATCACGAGGTCAGGGGATCAACACCATCCTGGCTAACACAGTGAAACTCTGTCTATACTAAAAAAAAAAAAAAAAAAAATTAGCCGGGCGAGGTGGCCGGGCCCCTATATACAGTCCCAGCTACTCCGGAGGCTGAGGCAGGAAAATGGCATCAACCGGGAGGCAGAGCTTGCAGTGAGCAGAGATGGCGCCACTGCACTCCAGCCTGGGCGACAGAGCGAGACTCCGTCTCAAAAAAAAAAAAAAAAAAAAGAATTGTTTTTTGAGACAGGGTCTCACTGTATCACCCAGGCTGGAGTGCAGTGGCACGACGTTGGCTCACTGCAACCTCCATCTCCCAGGTTCAGGTGATCCTCCCACCTCAGCCTCCCTAGTAGCTGGGACTACAGGCATGTGCCACCACACTTGGCTAATTTTTTTATTTTTGGTAGGGACAGGGTTTCGCCATCTTGCCCAGGCTGCTGAGCTCAAGCGATCCTCCCACCTCAGCCTCCCAAAGTCCTGGGATTACAGGCATGTGCCACTGCGCCCAGCCTAAATAATTTTAGTCTATCAATGGCTTGTGAACTGATAATTTTGAGAATTGGTAAATAAAAGGAAATAATCAAACACTGACCTTGCCTTCCATATCAATCTTTACCACTGGAGAACCAAATATAGATGAGGTAGGTGAGTGGGGTTTCTCTTTTTTTTAATTTTTTTTTTTAGAGACAAGGTTTTGCTCTGTTGCCCAGGCTGGAGTGCAGAGTCGTGATCATAGGTCCTTGTAATCGAAATCCTGGACTCAAGCATCCTCCAGCCTCAGCCCATGTAGCTGGGACTCCAGGTGGATGCCACCTGGCCCCTAAATTTAATTTTAATTTTAAATTTTTATTTTAATTTTAAATTTTTTCATAGATGCAGAAGCTCCGTATATTGCCTAGGTTGGTCTCGAATTCCTGGCCTCAAGCAATTCTTCCACATTGGTCTCCCAAAGCACTGCGATTACAGGCAGGTTTGTCTTTATGTGTTTTAGCAACTAAGTACCAAAGGAATGACAGAATTAAAATATCACCATTTTGCAATTCCTAATGAATAAATAGATCCAAACATTGATCATCAATGGCTGCTAACATCTCAAAAGGAGTCAGACATGTGCTTCTGGCCAGACACACCCAAAACTACTTATGCAAAAACTACAACTGCCAAAAAAGCAAATCTGAATTTTAACGAGTCTCTCTAAATCAGCACTGTCCAATGGAAATATGATGCAAGCCACATATGTAATTTTAAATCTTCTAGTGGCAACCATTTAAGGCAACTAAAAAGAAATATGTGAAATTAACTTTGATAATTATCTAACTCAAAATATCATCATATCAACATGAAATCAACATGAATAAATCAGATAGTTTACATTCCGTTGAAACCTGATGTGTATTTTACACTTATAGTCATCTCAATTTGGACTGGTCACATTTCAAGTGTTCAATAAACACATGGCGCCAGTGGCCACTGCATAAGACAGTGCAACTCTAGACAAAACCATCAAAGTGCAGGAAATACAGAAGGCAGAGAAACATGTTAGACACTGCCACAGAGAAGCAAACAGCCAAAGCAAACTGTGGGATTCTCTACAAGACAATTTTATTTCTTTAACAAATAAATCACAAGTGGGGGAAAAGGAAATGGATGGGGAAATTCCACATGAGAAGAGATTTAAGATGCATATAATCCAATCATGATCTGTGGATCTTGTTTGGACCCGGATTCAAACAAACTAACTTAAACAAATGTATGGCATTTATAACACAAATGGAAATGTGAACACTGACTGGATATTTTGTGATAGTAAGTAATTATTATTTAATTATTCAGGTGTGATCATAGTCTTGTGGTTATGTTTTTAAAAATGAGTTCTTTTAAAGATATGTTCTGAAGTATTATGGATGAAATTATACAGTGTTTCGGATTCATTTCAAAATTATTAGGGGCTTTCCATTTCTATTAAATATCCAGAAGAGGCATATCCATAGAGAAAGAAAGCAGATTGGATGTTTGTGTTTCTTTGTTTGAAGACAGGATCTCACTCTAATGCCTGGGCTGGAGTGCACTGGTAAGATCATGGCTTACTGCAGCCTCGAACTCCTGGGTTCAAGCGATCCTCCCACCTCAGCTTTCCAAGTAGCTGGGACTATAGGCGTGCACCAGCATGCCTGTTTAATTTTTGTAAAACAAAAATTTTGTAGAGACAGGGTCTTGCTATGTTGCCCAGGTGGGTCTCAAGTGCTCTTCCTGCCTTGGCCTCCCAAAGTACTGGGATTACAGGTGCGAGCCAGCATGCTGGGCCTGAAAGCAGATTGTTACCAGGTCTGGGAGGAGTGGGGAATGGAGAGTGATTGCTCAGTAGGTATGTAGTTTCCTTTCAGAGTAATGAAAATGTTCTAGAATTAGATAGTGGTGATGGTTGCACAAGATTGTGAATTACTAAATGTCACTTAATGTACACTGGTGAAATGCTGAAAATGGTTAATTTTACGTTAGGTGAATGTTACCACAATAGAAAATTGTTTAAATTATATGATTGAAAGATAAAAACTATAAGGGGCAGAGGAGAAGAACATGTGGGTTATGGACGAAACATTGAGTTTGAGCTGATAATTGTTGAAGGTGGGTGATAGGTACCTGGGGGTTCATTCTACTATTCTCTTCATTTCTGTATATATCTAAAATTTCCAATAGTAAAAAAATTAAAAATAAAATCTGTTAACCATGAGGGACACTTGAATATGAACTGAGTATTCAATTATGTTAAAGAACATTGTTTATTTTAAAGTGTAATAATGTCATAGTGTTTATGAAAAAGAAACCCTTGGCCGGGCCTGGTGGCTCACGCCTGTAATCCCAGCACTGTGGGAGGCTGAGGCGGGCTGATCACAAGGTCAGGAGATCAAGCTCATCCTGGCCAACATGGTGACACCCCGTCTCTACTGAAAATACAAAAAAATTAGCCGGGCGTGGTGGCGGCACGCCTGTAGTCCCAGCTACTCGGGAAGCTGAGGCAGGAGAATTGCTTGAACCTGGGAGACAGAGGCTGCAGTGAGCCGAGATCGCGCCACTGCACTCCAGCCTGGGTGACAGAGCGAGGCTCTGTCTCAAAAAAAGAAAAAGAAACCCTTACCATTTGCCAATGCATTCTGTATTATTTATGGGTGAAATGACATGATATCTTGAATTTGCATTAAAATACTCAAGCACAAAAGAAAAAAGCAGGAAGGGGATAGTTCGAAAGACAATTTTGAGAGTACTGACCACTGTTTTAGCTGAGTGATAGGTACAAGGAGGAGTATTATATCAATCTCTCAATTTTTTTCTGTTTGAAATTTTTTGTAACAAAATATTTCAAAAATATATCAACCCCTTCTTCACAATAGCAAAGACGTGGAACCAACCCAAATGCCCATCAATGATAGACTGGATAAAGAAAATGTGGCACATATACACCATGGAATACTATGCAGCCATAAAAAAGGATGAGTTCATGTCCTTTTCGGGGACATGGATGACGCTGGAAACCATCATTCTCAGGACACAAGAACAGAAGACCAAACACTGCATGTTCTCACTCATAAGTGGGAGTTGAACAATGAGAACACATGGACACAGGGAGGGGAACATCACACACCAGGCCTTTTGGGGGGTGGGGGGGCTAGGGGAGGGATAGCATTAGGAGAAATACCTAATGTAGATGACAGGTTGTTGGGTGCAGCAAACCACCATGGCACGTGTATAGCTATGCACGTGCACCTGCATGTTCTGCACATGTATCCCAGAACTTAAAGTATGATATATACTCTTATCAGCAATCCTTTGCATCCCCATTTGTTCATTCCAATATGTAAGCCCTCAATGCAACTCTGGTATCTAAGTGCTTTTGAATGTTAACATTAAACAGAAATTTGAAACAAAAGAACAATATTAAGGCATGTCTTTCTCTTTAAAAATAGTGAAATACCTGGCAACTAGTCCAATTTTTTTGTTGTTTTAGAATGAGGCTTCATGAGAAAGTTCAGCACATCTGGATGACAATGGCTGCTTTCCTTTCACACGGGAAGAAATAGAAGTGTATGTTCATTTTGAAGAGGATGTTATTTCACATGTGATGTATTATCTTCGTGAGACTCCACCCTTTAACTAAAATGGGAGTTACGAACAAGAGCACTGCAAATAAACTGGATTTTTTTTAAGCTTCAGAACCTCTTGGAAGAATATGTGTTTGTAAACAGTTTCCATATTATTACACATGCCAGTCAGGTAACTATGAAAATAGTAACACTGGATTAAAACACTAAAAAGTTGATCACCTCTGTAATTATTTCCATTTTAGAACTAGAGTACTGTACTTGCATTGACAGAAAAAGGCTTTAATGCACAATGAGGCTTTAATCCAAGGCCTATGCCACAGAAAACTTGGAAATATTTTGTAGTTCATAAAACTCATCCTCAATTTTGACTGAAACCAGCTGTTTCATTTAAGCCAACAGAGATTTTTTTAAAAAAACAACTATGGTTTCTGGAGCCAGATCCCACATAGCAATACCTCAACAGACTTCTGATCCTTTAGGAAATCACTATTAGAAACATTTTACAAGCATGTTATGTCTCCAGGGATTGTTTTAAAGAATTGGCTTAAACTGCATATTTAGCCAAGTATATAAGAGTTCATCAAATATATAACATGATTCACTGGGACAGTTATAATCAAAAAGAGGGACAATAACAAGTGTTGGTGATGACGCAGGGAAACTGGAACTCTCATACACTGCTGGTGGGAATATAAAATCGTGCAACCACTTTGAAAAACAGTCTGGCAATTCCTCAAAAATTTAAACACAGAGTTACTGTATCACCCCGCAGTTCCACTTCCAGGTATACACCCAAGAGAAATGAAAACATGCATCCACATAAAACTTGTCCACAGATGTTCATAGCAGCATGACTCATAATAACCATAAAGTAGAAAAACCCAAATGTTCAACAACTGATGAGTGGATAAACAAAATGTGATATAGGCACATAATGGAATATTATTCAGTGAAGTGCTCACACATGCTACAGCACAGATAAGCGTTGAAAACATACCAAGCAAAAGAAGCCAGACACAAAGGACACATATTGCATGAATCTATATTAATATAAATAGACTTGTTTATGAACTGCCCAGAATAGGCCAATCTAGAGAGACAGAGTGATTGCCTGGGCCTGGGTGGGGGTAAGTTGAGGAAAAATGGGGGCTTCTTTTTGAGGTGATGAAAGTGTTCTAGAATTATTAGTGATGGCTGCACAACTTTGTAAATATACTAAAAACTACTGAATTTTACACTTTACAATGGTGAATTGTATGGGATGTGAATTACGTCTCAATTTTTTAAAAAGTGTTTTTAAATACAAAGCATGCCACTACCACATCCCTATTTATTTTCTTGTATAAGCAAATGAAGAGCACTGTGTAGTGGGTAAGAGAACAATCTAGTTCCTCTCTTTTGCCTAAGTCATGCTTGGAATTTAACTCTCCAGACACATCAGTCTACACTGATCCAAAGAGGTAACACTTCACACGAGGTGTTGCCATCCTTTCACCACTTCATTGCATTGTGAAAATGCCATGATCATATTGGACTTTGTCATTAAAAGCAAACACGAAGACTCTGCAGTGAGAGCAGTAGGAGTAAACCTTCTCAAATGGTGACCTTTCTCAATCTTGTCTTTCTCTGCCTCTCTCTTAGCCTGGATCAGGGCCCCCAAAAGAATTCTTTGTCTCCAGAGAGTAGACCCATAGGAGGTATCTTCATCTGAATATCCAGTTGTGGAGGGCAGTTCTCCACCTTTTTCCCAGGCTCCCTGACAGCCATTTCTCTTTCCCACCCTGTGTTGGGAGTTGTGTTTCACTTGATAACCCTGTGGTGGGATATGTTTCAGATACATCTCTGAAATTTTCTGTATAAACCTGATTTTTATAAAAATAAGGGAAATTTAACAAATTCAGGACAAGATTTAAAATAAATCTTATTATGAATCATTTTAGCAATGACTAATCACCTCTATTTCTTTGTTGGGTCATATATCTAGTTTACTTAAAGAACAGGAGGCATTCTATATTACAGATACATATATAAGTGTGTGTGTCTATATGTAAACATATATTATACAGTTATATATAATATATATCTATATAACTGCATAATATATTATATATAACTGTAAAATATATTATTAATATGTATAATATATTATATATTATATATTATATAAATATATGTATGTATATATATTATATATATATATAATTCATTAGAGAAAAGCTTCCTGAGCCCAGAAAATAGTTAGGTTCAGATCTTAAACAGTGAAGTTAATGTAAAGCTTTCTTTTTAGCAAGTTTCAAAACCACACATCCAAAACTTAGTACAACTAAGTCTAGGTAGGTTTTATTTATTTATTTATTATTTATTTATTTATTTATATTTTTTAACTAAATGAAACTTCTGTCTCATATCAGCTTATATACGAATTAAGCAGGGTATATATACATGTAAAATAATAACTACATTTAAAAAATAATAATTGTGTTGCACAAATACCATCAACAGAGACGGGTAAATAAATGTGATATACACGTACAGTGGAAGAATATTCAGCCTAGAAAAAAGAGAAAATTCTGACACATGCTACAACATGGATGAGCCTTGAGGACATTCTGCTAAGTGAAAAAAGCCCATCACAAAAAGACAAATACTGTATGATTCCACTTATGAAGTACCTAGAGTAGTCAAATTCATAGACACAGAAAGTAGAATGACGGTTGCCAGGGACTGGGAGGAAATGGGGAGTTACTGTTTAATGGGTACAGAGTTTTAATTTTGCAAAATGAAAAAGTTCTGGAGAACTTTTTTAAGTAAATATACTTAACACTACTGAACTACATTTAAAAATAGTTAAGATAGTAAATTTTATATTATGTATGTTTTACCACAATTAAAACATTTTTAATTAAATAATAAATGTCTCGAAACACACCAATTCTTACTTAATAAAATCTTTTCAAAAACATACTTCCCACCCAACTTGTGGGCTGCTGATATTTTGGCAAATCATAATGTTGATGGCAATGGTTCTTCCTCCTATTGTCAAGGCTTTCCTGTCCCCAATCATTTTTTAAAATTGATACATAATAGTTGTACACATTTATGGGACACATGATATTTTGACAGCTGTATACAATGTGTAATGATCAAATCAGGGTATTTAGGATATCCATCACCTCAAACACTTATCATTTCTTTGTTAGGAATATTGCAATTCTTCTCTTCTGGCTATTTTGAAATATATAACATATTATTGTTAACTATAGTCATCCTACTGTGTCATCAAGCACCAGAACTTATTCCTTCTATGTAACTGTATGTTGTGTACCCATTAACTGATGTCTCTTCATCCCCTACTCCCGTCTTCCCTTCCCAGCCTCTGGTAACCACCATTCTACTCTCTACCTCCATGCAACCATCTTTTTTTTAGCTCCCACGTATGAGTGAAAACATGCGATGTTTATCTTTCTGTGTCTGGATTATTTCACCTAACGTAATGACCTCCAGGTTCATCCATGTTGCTGCAATGACAGGATTTCACTCTTTTTTATGGCTGAATAGCATTGTATTATATGTACCATATTTTCTTTATCCATTTATCCATTGATGGACAGTAACGGTGATTTTGTATCTTGGCTATTGTGAATACTGCTGCAATAAATATGGGAGTGCAGATATCTCTATGACATACTGATTTCCTTTCTTTTAAATATATATCCAGCAGTGGGATTGCTGTATTGTATGATATTTCTATTTGTAGTTTTTTGAGGAACCACCACACTGTTTTCCATAATGGCTATACTAATTTACATTCCCACCAACAGTATGAGAGTTTTCTTTTTTCCACATTCTTGTTAGTGTTTGTTACTTTTTGTCTTTTTTATAATAGCCATTTTAACCTGGGTAAGACAATATCTCATTGTGGTTTTGATTTACATTTTCCTGATGATTAATCCATTTGAGTTGATTTTTGTATATGATGGAGTGGGTTTAGTTTTTTTCTTCTGCACATGGATATCAATTTTCCCAGCACCATTTATTGAAGAGACTGTCCTTTCCCCACTGTATGTTCTTGATGCCTTGTCAAGAATCAGTTGATGTAAATGTGTGGATTTATTTCTGGACGCTTTTGTTCGATTCCTTTGGTCTATGTGTCTGTTTGTATGCCCCTACTATACTGTTTCGATTACTATAACTTTGTAGAATATTTTGAAGTCAGATAGTGTGATGACTCCAGTTTTGTTCTTTTTGCTCAGAATTGTTTTGGCTATTTGGGGTTTTTTGTGATTCTATACAAATTTTAGAGCTTTTTTTTCTATTTCTGTGAAGAATGTCATTGGTATTTTGATAGAGATTACATTGAATCTATAGATTGCTTAAGGTAGTATGGGCATTTTAACAATATTAATTCTTCCAATCCATGAGCATGGGATGCCTTAATGTGTTTTTAGTTTGTTTGTTGTTTGTTTTTTGTGTTTTTGAGACAGAGTCTTGCTCTGTTGTCCAGGCTGGAGTGCAGTTGCATGATCTCAGTTCACTGCAACCTCCGCCTGCTGGGTTCAAATGATTCTTCTGCCTCCACCTCTTGAATAGCTGGGTCCACAAGCACATACCACCACACCTGACTAATTTTCATATTTTTACTAGAGATGGGGTTTCACTATGTTGGCCAGGCTGGTCTCGAACTCCTGATGTCAAGTGATCTGCCTACCATAGCCTCTTAGAGTGCTGGGATTACAGGCGTAAGGCAACACATCTGGCCTAAATTATGATTTTCACAGAAACTTCATTATGTTTTCAATTATCATCACAATCCTAAAGTTTATGCATTCACTATAAAGACTCTATTAGTCAGCTCCTTTTGCTAATATTTAGTTTCTAGAGTACATTTGATGTCAGCTAATATATTTTTGTCATTGACATACTGTTACTTACATTTGCCCAATTTGGATTTTTTGTTGTAACCATAGTGCCCCATTATATTCCCAGTTTTTAAAAATGGATCAAGAGTTCATTGTAGTATAAAAGCGGTTAAGAAAAAGTTATCTAAATACTGCAGTGTGGGATAATTCATAAATATAAATAATACATAAGAAGAAGTCAGTGTGAATATAGAGTATGACTATTACTGGGACAAAAGAATATGTAATAGTGATAGCAGAGAAAAAAGGAATAGGAATGAGAAATACAATAATTATATGAGAATTAGATGCTATCTATAGATGCCTGTGCTTCACCTATTATGAAACTGTCAAATAGTGGCAGGAAGCCACCACAGCCTTTTTATGCTTTTCAAAAACAATGCACAATGACCTCTCTGGTGAACCCAATGAGATTTTCCAGAATAAGCTAAAAATTGTGCTTTCCAGGATGCTAAAGGTTCAAGTTGTACTGCTGCCAAGAACTTTGTAAAACCACTCACAAAGTTAATAGAAATGTTGGGCAAGAAGGAAAATTGAATGGTCTGTTGGCAAAACTCTCCTACCAAATGATGGTGTTGTACATCATCTAATATCAATGGCATTCTGCAAAAACAAGTACTTATTATGGTGTTTATGTGAGCAGATATTTTACATTACAGCTAAATTTTGTTTGCTTTTGGCATATGTAATGAGCATACGTGAGTGAGATGTGCTCAGTGTTTTCTTCTGTTGATCTCTGAAGACCCAGGTTACAAAAGTGATTTTTTATTTAGGTAAAAATTATTCTGGGAGCCCGTACTGGGGTAGCACCCGCTATGCAAGCAGCAATGCCAAGCTTTGCTAGGTAAGTCAGATTGATGGGAAGTGATAGAAAAATAATTGCAACTGCCTTAAGCCATCGAGTGTTTATTCGCTCACACAATTGAATTCAGATACTCAAGCAATATCATCACATTGGTTTTGTCTCCATCTTTCCTCTCTACCTTCTGCCATGTTAGCTTCAATTTCAGGCTCTGCAGAGTGTCTTCCAGCTATTCCAGTCACATATGCTCTCATGTTGAAGTCCAACGTGCCACATTTCCAATAGCCCCAACTAAAGTTTATGAGAATTTATTGGCTAAGTCCAATTGGGTCACATGCCCATCCATGAATCAGTTTCTATGGCCAAGGAAAGGCAATGCTTTGACTGGTCACACCTGAGTCATCATCCACCCCAGGAGAAGAGGTTGAATTCAACTCTCCCCAAAGCAGAGTCTGACAAGCAGGGAGGGCTGGTATCCCAAAGGAAGATCAAAGAATTATACCAAGAAAAAATTGAATGGATGATGGAGAAGGGCCAATAATAGATGTCAACTATAGTGTCTTAGTAAAATGACAGTTTTTTCACATTCCTTTATTCACTTAGGACAGCTGGATGTTAGCAATATGCTTCTTGAATCAGTATGGAAGTAATCTGACTAAATTGCCACTACTCAGAGCATGTTTCTTCAACATACTGTGAAAAGTCATAGGAGCATGCATAAGATGGCTTTTCCACACCAGAGTGCATTAACCATCAAGAAAAAGATGCTGACACTGCGTACAAGTGTGACACTGATAATGCCAGCAAGGACCATTTCCGCATGTCCCGGTGCTTGCTACTTTCCAAAGTGCAATTCAGTGGTGCATTTATTAATGTATTTGATACACTATATATGTATATATTTCTGAGGCACATGTGATATTTTGTTACATCCATAGAATGTATACTGATCAAGTCAGGACATTTAGGGTATCCATCACCTGAGTATTTATTATTTCTGTGTGTTAGGTACATTTCAAGTCTTCTCTTCAAGTTATCTTGAGCTATCCAATACATTGTTGTTAACCACAGTCACCCTACTGTGCTATCCAGCATTAGAAGTTATTCCTTCTATCTAACTGTATAGTTGTACCTATTAACTAATCTTTCTTCATCACCCCCCACCCCATACACCCTTCCTACTCTCTGGTTTCTATCATTCGACTCTCTATCTCCATGAGATCAACTTTTTCAGCTCCCACATATGAGTGACAACATGCGATATTTGTCTTTCTGTGCCTATTTCACTCAACATAAGGACCTCCAGTTCCATGCATGTTGCTGCAAATGACAGGATTTCATTCTTTTTCATAACTGAATAGTATCCCATTTATATATATATCACATTTTTTCATCCATTCATCTGTTGATGAACAATTAGGTTGATTTCATATCTTGGCTATTGTGAATAGTGCTTCAATAAACATGGGGGTGCAGGTATCCCTTTGATATATTGATTTCTTATTATATTTATTTTCTTATTTATTTATTTTAGAGAAAGAGTTTCACTCTGTTGCCCAGGCTGGAGTGCAAAGGCAAAATCATAGCAGTTGCAGTCTCCAACTCCTGGCCTCAAGCAGTCTTCCCACATCAGCCTCCTGAATAGCTGGGACTACAGGCACATGCCACCACACTTGGCCAATTTTTAAATATTTTTGTAGAGACAGGACTTCAGTATGTTGCCCAGGTTGGTCTTGAACTCCTGGCCTCAAGCGCTTCTCCTGCCTTGGCCTCCCAAAGTGCTGGAATTACAGGTGAGAGTTACTGCACCCAGCGTGATTTCTTTTCCTTTGGAAAAATACCCAATAGTGGTCTTGTGTTTAACACATTGAATAGTCTGAATTTATCACTTGAGAGCCAAAATACTGTGATTTATAACGTTCAGCATACAATATTGGACATAAAATTTCTAAAAATATTTTTAAAGAAATCAGACCAAGATCCAAACAGCTCAATCACAAGGAGTTTGGCCCTCTTTCAACCTTTGATGAATTTCTTCATTTGTGGAGAAAGAAACCACTGCTGTATTTTGGGGCTACATTTTGAAATCACATTCGGTTCTAGTTAAGCAAGGCAGATTGATCTCATATAGTATACATCTTAGGCACCTCTTCAAACCCCACTAGAAAGACTGAAAGGAAATTTTTAAGGCATAAACTCACAAGGAAGCAAAAAAAACATCAAAATGACAGCAGATGAGATATGACAACAAAATTTTGAAAGCTGGAAAGTAGATGGCCAAGTGGCAAATAACACAATAAAGCAGAAAAAAGCTAAGTACCTGCAAGGTGGGAAGCCAAGAAGAAGCAAGGTGATTCGCGTCACAGAACCCCAGAAAAGCTTAGGAATTAGAAGGAGAGAACCTGCTGAAGGTGAGCTGCAGGGTGGAGCCAAAAACAGAAGTGGTGAAAATTCTTTAAAGGAACAGCTAGACCTCAAATCTTCGTCCCACCCCAACATAGTCCTAAACACAGGTGAATGTGTGTAAAAAATTTACTTGACTTATTAGTGAAGAAACCTGCAGCATAGTAAAGCTGTTTCAAAGATCATCTGAGAAACTGAAATTATATATTCAAACAAGAAAAACGTGCTGATATAAGCGTGTTAGCATCAAAACCCTTAATACCCTACAGGGCAATAAAGCCATAACCTTTGGGGTTATCCTTTCTACTACTCTTGGTCAAAAATCTACACGTTACTTGTAAGTTTACAGAGTATGAATCCTAATTAAAAGTGTCAAACAAAGATACGTTCTCCTAGAGAATTAATAAACCTTGGGCAGGCCTGTTGGATAGTGCTGTCGTATGACACTTGGAAGACTTTCAGTCACCCTTTTGCCTTGTTATATGTTTCACATTATTTTTTCTTGATAAGAGAAATAAACATCTCTTTGAAAAGCCGTTCTTACTTAGCTTTTTTTTTAGCTTGCAGCTGAACACAACCACAACAAATAAGCCCTCTTTGTCGCAGGGAACTTGGCTACTGAGAGAGAGAGCTCCTGAATTTCAAATCGTACAATTCCCACCACAATGAGGGATTGATTTAGGCTCTTTCTAATCGTGAATTGGGATAGTAAAGGCATGTTGTTACAAGCAGTAAGCTGTGTGGAAATAGTTTTCACTCTCAACCACAGCCCCTGAAATGGGTTTCAGAGCCTATTTTGGTGATTAAAAGTTAGATATTTACTTTGTTTTTGCATTCCTGCTGTAACAGTCTTTAAAATCTTCAAGACAGTGAATGCCTCTGGCTTAATGTGGTAAAGTTCACTTTTAGAAAGTACCAACATGAATTCACATTAACAATCCTCTAGATTTTATCTTCCTACCTAAATATGCTCAAGTCTCTTCAATTTTTAAAAACAAATCTCTCCAGGTAACCTGGGGGCTTGTCTCAGTCCATTCCAGTGACTATTACAAAATAGTATAGACGGGTGGCTTGCAAACAACATTTATTTCTTACGGTTCTGGAGGCTGGAAGTCCAAGATCAAGACAGGCAGATTTTGTGTCTGGTGAGGGCCTCCTTCCTGATTCATAGATGATGCCTTCTCACTGTGTCCTCACATAATAGAAGCGGCAAGTGAGCTCTCTGGGGTCCCTTTGATAAAGACACTAATCCTGTTCATGAGGGTTCCACCCGCATGATCTCATCACCTCCCAAAGGCCCCACCTCCTAATACCATCACCTTGAGAGTTAGGATTTCAAGTTAGGAATTTGGGAGGGACACATATATTCAGTCTATAGCAGGGCTCATGGGGCATTCATCATCTTCAGTGATGCCCATTGTGCTTGGCTTCTCTTTTTCTTCATCCTCAGATATCTGTTCCTGGAGGACGGGGAGGAGCCTTGCCACCTCTGCATCCCAGCAGCCCCAGGAAGAGCTCCTGTGCATGGCAGATACACATTAACTGCTTGAAAACTAGCACCGGCCGGGCGCGGTGGCTCAAGCCTGTAATCCCAGCACTTTGGGAGGCCGAGTCGGGTGGATCACGAGGTCAGGAGATCGAGACCATCCTGGCGAACACGGTGAAACCCCGTCTCTACTAAAAAATACAAAAAACTAGCCGGGCGAGGTGGTGGGCGCCTGTAGTCCCAGCTGCTCGGGAGGCTGAGTCAGGAGAATGGCGTGAACCCGGGAGGCGGAGCTTGCAGTGAGCCGAGATCCGGCCACAGCACTCCAGCCTGGGCGACAGAGCGAGACTCCGTCTCAAAAAAAAAAAAAAAAAAAAAAAAAAAAAAAAAAAGAAAACTAGCACCAATAAAGCGGACAGGGAAGAGCAAAAATCAAAGAAAGAAAAACCCAAAGTAAACAAAAGCAACAACAATCTCCAAATTTTAGAAACAGAGGCCCACACGCACTGTTGCTACCCTTCCTTCTATTCCTTACAATCTGTCTACTGTCTACTCTGCTCTATGACCTTTGCTAACAGCATGGATGGCATCATAACCATTACTCAATGGTCACTTCTTATTTTTTATCCTGTTTGATCTCTCTCTGCCCATTTAGAATTGAGAAGGAATTATTAGAGAGGATGAAAGATAATCTGGAAAGCACAGTGTCATGAAAGTCTACAGGAGAATTTTGAGAAAGAAGTGATAAACATCATCAAATATTGTAGAGAGGTAAGGACTAAAAATCATCCCATAGATTTTGGCAGGTAGGGGGTCATTTGTCTGAAGAGAGAATGTAGCCACTTGGTATTCAACACTTCCCTAATGTTCTTCTACAGTAGTTTTTCACCATTCAACCATAGTTTGTCACTGTCTGCAAATGCAGAGGCCTGCTCTCCTCAAATCAAGGACGATGGCTAATTTTATTGGTTGATTACTAATTCCAAGAAGTTTATACCTAATAAAACCTTGCTTCAAGTTGTATTTAGGGTTGTTCCTGTTTTGTCTTTTTTGCCCACTCTTCACTTTTCTTTCTTTCTTCTTCTTCTTTTTTTTTTTTTTTTTTTTTTTACAGGGCCTTGCTCTGTTGCCCAGCTGTGGTTAGATTGCAATGATGCAATCTCAGCTCACTGCAGCCTCTGTCTCCTGGGCTCAAGCAATCCTCCCACCTCAGTCTCCCAAGTAGCTAGGACTACAGGTATACATCACCATGCTCAGCTAATTTTTTAACTTTTTGTAGAGACGAGGTCTCACTATATTGCTCAGGCTGGTCTCCAACTCCTCAACTCCAGCAGTCCTCCTGCCTTGGCCACCCAAAGTGTTGGGATTATAGGCATGAGCCACCAACGCCCGACCTCACTCTTCATTTTCTATACAGCAATGCACCCATTGACTTTTACAAAGCACCTCACAAAGACCACCAGAGCCACCCTTGATGACACAAAGCTAAATTTATTCAACTTGCTGAGTAAGGGAGAGCCCTGAGTTTACAACATCTCAGTAGCAACTCAAAAGAAGGAAGTTAGATGACTGGGCTCAGATGGTTCTAAGGCTGGCTGGGTAGAGAATGAACATATGTCAGATTTTGTAAACCACACAAGTTGCTGAATCTTGGAACACATGAGTTGGATGG
>NW_022681471.1:119575351-119878267 GCF_009764315.1 Trachypithecus francoisi
GACAAGGCCAAGGGCATGGCCGCCAGCCAGGAGAGCTGTACAAACAGATGAGTGAACACACACCAGGCCAAGGCACAGGGCCCTGCACAAGAGGTTGTTAGGGGTGGGGGATGGGTCTGAGGCCTATTAGCATGGCACTCAGAGAAGTCTGGGAAATGACCCTTGACTCTGCTCCACAGAGAGCCATCCGGAAAGCACTGAGGCATGGCAAGCTGGGGCTGACGGCCAGGGCCATGGTCATGCCTTGAGGACTGCCCTGCATTCTGTAATCACACTGTCTGCACAACACCAAGGCTGGAGGCCAATGACGTCTGGCCTAGAGGAAGTTTCTCCTGTACATCCAGACTGACTCTCTAGGGCTAGGGGGCAGGACTCTCTAGGACAGAGGGCCAGACTTCACCCTCACCTTCACCCTCTCGGTCATTCTCCTCCACACTCAGTGGTAGATTGCTTGCAGCGGTCCAAAAGTCTGAACCTCTATCTGTGCCCCAGAATGGTGCTGATCTCACTGCAGGGGACCCTGACTCTGAAGATTTTCTTTTTCTCCTTTAGACAAAACAAAAACAAAAACCCGCAAACCTCAAACTGGTTTTTCTGAAAGAAAGCCAAGAGTATTTCTGAACTTCCCATCATTCCAAGTCTGCTATTAATATTTGTCAACACACTGGCCAAGCAGATGCCCTGGGGATGCAGTAGGAGGTGGGGCTAGGTGAGGATTTGAGATTAATTTGGGGAATATGAACTTCCAAGAGACTGGAAGGCTTTGGATATTATTCCATGGGTATAGGAGAAAGCAGTGATGGTTTCTGATGACTCCGACAATGGAGTACAGGATGGATGGGAGCAAGTAGAGCCAGGAAAGTCAGGGAGGAGGTGATTCCTTTAACCATCCTTCATTCAATCCATCACTCTTTTATTCTTTTTGTCATTAAGATATCAATTGAACATCTATTAAGTATGAAACATGGTTCTAGGTTCATTGGGGAAGAGAACAAAGCTCTTACCCTTGTGGAGCTCACATTTTAGTAGGGGATACAGGTAATAAACAACAAATGTAATAAACAAGTCAGTTGTAGAGACAATTTGAATATGTCCAGTAAAAAGTGGAGCAGGGTAAGATGAATTTGGAGTGCCACTTGAGAGAGGGTGTTATATTTTTAAATATATTGCTCACAGGAGGCCTCGTTAAGAAGATAAAATTCGAGCAAAGGATTGGAGGAGGTAGGGGATTAGTTACATGGCTATCTAAAGGAAGGACATTTCAGGCGTGGGGAACTGCCTGGGCAAAGATCCTGAAGTGGGCGTATGTCTGGCATATTCAAGGGATAGTAAGGAGGTCAATATGGCAGGAGTAGAGTGAACTAGGAGGAAGGCAGTAGGAGATGAGGTTCACAGGTAATGGATGACAGATGAAGACTTCTGGGCTACTGCAAGGGTTCTCTTTCTCTAAGTTAGGGTTTCTCAGTCTTGGCACTATTGACAGTTTTGATTAGATGACTCTTGGTTGTGGGGGAATGTCATGTGCATTGTAGGGCGTTTAGCAGCATCAGTATTGGCTAACATCCAATAGATGCCAGTTCCACCCTATATCAGAGTTGTTACAACAAAAAAATATCTACAGACATTGCCAGATGTCCCCTGGGGAAGGGGAATAGGACTACCACAGGTTGAAAACCACTGCTCTAAGTAAAAAGAGGAGACAATGGAGGTTTCTGAGCAGAGCAGTAACATTTTATATTTACATACAGTAATTTACATTTTTAAAAGATCACTCAGGCAGGGTGTGGTGCCTCATGCCTGTAATTCCAGCACTTTGGGAGGCCGAGGTGGGAGAAGAGGATCACTGGAGGTCAGGAGTTCGCAACCAGCCTGGCCAACATGGTGAAATCACGACTCTACTAAAAATACAAAAGTTAGCCAGGTGTGGTGGTGCATGTCTGTAATCCCAGCTACTCGGGAGGCTGAGGCAGGAGAATCGCTTGAACTCAGGAGGTGGAGGTTGTAGTGAGCACTCCAGCCTGGCGTCAGAGTGACAGAGCGAGACTCTGCCTCAAAAAAAAAAAAAAAAATCACAGCATGTCTTATTGAAAATTGCCTTGGGGAGTAGAGACCGGTAGGAACAGGAAAGAAGTAGGAAGTAGGAAAGAAGTAGGAAAACCTTTTAGGGATAATCCAAGGCTTGAACTAATCCAGAGATGTCACAGTGGACGTGGTAAGAAGTGGTTGGATTTTTGATATATCTTGAATATACAGCCCATAAGATGTGAACGAAAGGAGTTAAGGATTACTGGAAGATTTTTGGTCTACACAACTGGAAAGATAAAGTTACCATAAACTGAGATAGGGGAGACAGTGGGAGAAACAGGTTTTGGGTGGGAAATAAGTAGGTCAGGTTTAAGCATGTGGAGTTTGAAGTGAAACTCCAATAATCCGAGTGAGAGAATATGAAGCACCGAACTGGGCAGTGACAGTAGAGTTGGACAGGGTGCTTGGTATTCAAGAGACAGCCATTGTGATTTTTAAAATGTAGGGTCTGTCACTCAGTTAAAGGAGAATAAAAGGAAGAACTGAAGGAAGACCTTATTTAATAGCTGGAGTGATGCTGGCAGTAGGACGAGGATGAATCCCTGTACAGAAAAATATAACTTGTCGGGCTGGGCACAGTGGCTCACATCTGTAATCCCAGCACTTTGGGAGGCCGAGGCAGGTGGATCAAGAGGTCAGGAGTTCAAGATCAGCCTGGCCAAGATGGTGAAACCCCATTTCTACTAAAAATACAAAAATTAGCCGGGCGTGGTGGCAGGCGCCTGTACTCGGGAGACTGAGGCAGAGAATTGCTTGAACCCAGGAGGTGGAGGTTGCAGTGAGCTGAGATAGTGCCACTGCATTCCAGCCTGGGCGACAGAGCGAGACTGACTCAAAAAAAAAAAAAAAAAATAGAATCTGTCATGAGAAACAGGGAAGAGAAAGATGATGGCAGGTCATACCTCTAATCAAATTGGATGGTTTTTTTTTTTTTTTTTGAGACAAGGTCTCCGGGTCAGGTGCAGAGACTCACACCTGTAATCCCAGCACTTTAGGAGCCGAGGAGGGTGGATTACTTGATGGCAGGAGTCCCAGAGCAGCCTGGCCAACATAGCAAAACCCCATCTCCACTAAAAATACAAAAATTAGCCGTGCATGGTGGTGCAAGCCTATAAGCCCATCTACTCGGGAGGCTGAGGCAGGAGAATCACTTGAACCCAGGAGGCAGAGGTTGCAGTGAGCCGAGATCGCGCCACTGTACTCCAGGCTAGGTGACAGGGCAAAACTCCGTCTCAAAAAAAAGAAAAAGAAGAAGGAGATGGGGTCTCTGTTACCCACGCTAGAGTACAGTGGCATGATCTTGGCTCACTGTACCCTCTGCCTCCCACACTCAAGTGATCCTCCCACCTCAGCCTCCCAAGTAGCTGGGACCACAGGTGTACCACCACGTCCAGCTAATTTTTGTATTTTTGGTAGAGATGAGGTTTCGCCATGTTGTCCAGGCTGGTCTTGAACTCCTGGCCTCAAACGATCCACCCGCCTCAGCTTCCCGAAGTGCTGGGATTACAAGCGTACAGGCGTGAGCCACGGCGCCCAGCCCGCTAATCATATTGGATTTAAGGTGTCAATGGGACAGCTGAGAGGAAAGGTCTAGGAGAGAGTTGGCAACAGAGCTCTGGTGCTCAGGAGCGGTCAGGAAGCTACAGATAGAAAGAGAATCCCCTACTCCCAGCAGTTACAGGTGTATCAAGGGAGACTCACAAAAAGGAGCCATGAAGGATGCTGAGACTGAGAACAAACAGTCAAAGGCAATCAAGGAAGGAACAGAGCTTGGAAGGTCCAGGTGAGGAGGTTCCAGGAAAATCCAAGTAAACAGAAATTCAATTTAGCTAATACTAGATTGCAATACCTATAACAACACATAAGGTTATTTTTGTTCAGGCCTAAGGTCTATCCTCTCTGTTAAATTAAAAGTTATAGTTTATTAAGAGTTGGTTATTTAAACTTACTCACTGCATTCATAAAACCCAAGTTTGTGAAACCAAAAATAATGTTTAACCATCAAACACAGCACGTAACAATCAACTAATACCATACATTACTGTATTTCATGGAGAATCTGTCCATACCTAAGTTTGTCCATAAAGATGGGTCCCTGGGCTCGATGGACTACAGGGGAGCTTTCTGTGTTATATGCTCTTTGCCATCACTGAAGATTTATGTATATCCTCGGATTTTGCTAACCTGCCCCTTAGCTGTTTTCCAGACTTAGAAATGTGTGGAAACAAAGATTCTGAAAGCCCTCAATGAATCATTCATAAATCTTGTATTTATTAAACGACAAGTAGCTTGAACTCTGCCTGATTAAGCCATTCATATGTAGGCAAAACAGAAAAAAAAAAAATGTACTCTGACTAAAGGTTACAATTACATTGGAAAAAGTTCCTTCATTCTCAACAGATTGACCCTTCCTTTGATCACCTCTTGATTTCAAAAGGAAACAAGCCTTTTTGCAATTCCCAAATTAGAGATTATGTTGCAATATCTTGACTGAGAAAGCTCAGCTTCCCCCTCTCACCCACTTCTTCCCTGGGAGCATGATTCCAATGTGTGGTAGCCAAAGGTTTCAAAATATGTTTCTAATAATTGCCCAGTGCCACCAATGAGATGAAATGCATTTTCCCCTTTCCGTCCAATTTCCCAAATATTCATATTCATTCATTCACTCACAATTCATTCAACCTTTACTGCGTTCCAATTGTGAGTGGTTGTAGCTTTTTGCCTGGCTCCAGGGAGAAGAGGGCAGGTGTGTACAGGCACAGAGAACGGTGCCCTTGCTGCTTTTGGCATTTCAGTGAATTCCAACCCTGGTGCTGAGGTTAAAAAAAAAAAAAAAGTACCTGAGTAAAAACTATTCCTAGAAAGCTTTATGGTTTTCCACTTCCAACATACCCAAGAAGAGTGGCCACTCCTGAGGGATGTGCAGGGACAATTCAAGGGTATGCTCTGGGGTAGCTTCTCTCACCACAGAAATAGGGCTACTTGTCTCCATACTCCAGCAAGACTTTTAAACAGCAGAGTGATGGCCAGATTATCAGTAAAGGAAGAATGGGAAGCAGAAAGCAATGCGGTTTTCACTGGTTAAGAGAGAACAAATTCTTTTCAAACTAAAGTGTACATATCATCAACTCCCCATGTCTCTCAAACTCTCTCAGTGAAAATACACCTGAGGGAAGGGCACTGACACCAATATTAACCAATTGCCACAAGCCTCAGGGCAGAAGCATTTAACATTGAATGCCACAAGAATCACGAAAACCAACACGGTTTGTATTTGCAGGTTCCTCTCCTTCAGCTTTAGGGCTGAGCACAAAACAAAAAGGCCAGAAGGAACTGCAGAGCGAAGAAGACTCAGATTTGCCCGCATGGCACAATTGTGATGCTGATCCCCTATCTTGGGGGTGGGTGGCTGCGTCTCTCCACAGCCCCTAGCATAGTGGGCAGTGCGGCTACAATGCAGATCTGAGGGAGTCCCAGTTTACTGCGCCTCGGTTTCTGGAACCGCAACCTCAGATTTGTTGCCCTTACCCCCGTCTCTAGCTATTCACAGCATGCTGGACTTTCTAGAGTTATTTGGATTCAACCAACCTTGGCAACGCTACCTACCAAGGAACTGCCCTCGCCCACCCCCTTTTCTCTAGAACAGCTATTATCGCGTCCTGTGCAAAGAACCTTAAAGGATGACAGTCGTTTGGTAACTCCCATAGTGGAGGAAGAGGGCTAGGGTGGGGGAGTTCGATACCCCATTAGGCCCCAGTACTCCGGGGCGCCCTGCCGGGACCCAGACAGTACTCGCAGGATCAACAGCTCTCCTAGCTCCGAAACTCGGTGGGGCAGGGAGTCGTGGGAAGAATCTCGGCCCTGTCTGGATCGGCCTGCCCCTTGTCGCCCCACTCCTCTCGGCCACCCGTCCTTACCTGAGCGTCTCTCCAGATCACGAACCTAGCCGCTCGCTAGTCTCCGGGGATCCGCAGCTTGCACGCCAGCCGATCAGAGCTACGCCCCCTCGTGCCCTGTTACGCCCCACATACTAGGGCCGCGCCCCTCAACCGAGGCCACGCCCCCACCTGGCAGATCCACGCCCCACTACATCCGCACGTACCGCCCTGGTCACGCCCGCCCAAACCGTGCCAGTCTCTGCCCTCCACCCTGGCCGCACCCCTTTAGCTACAGCCACGCCCCTCTCGCCCGGGCCACGGCCCCATCCACCCCTGCTCCCTCCTGACCACGCCTCTAAGCTCCGCCTGGGCTCGTCCCTCTAGCCTGGGCCACGCCTCTGAGCCCCGCTCTGGCCCCGCCCCCGAATCCCCCCGCGGGACCACTCCTCCCTCCTCCTGCTAGCCGCTGGCCGCATTTGTGGATCGAAACTAGACCTGAGGCTTTAGAGCCTTATCTAAAAAGTGACTTTCCCTCGGTTCCTCCCATCTCCAAACACCACGACTTTATGTGCTGGGAACAGGTGACTCAGTAGGGAAACAAACAATGCACATGTCCTTTCCCGCTAGTTTTCATGTCTAATTTACCCGAGTTTCTTTAAGCCAGTTTTTATATCCTCTGAACTCGAACTGTGGACCCGTGTTCCTTCCAGCCCAATTTTCTTTTCTTTTTTTTTTTTTTTTTTTTTGAGACGGAGTCTCGCTCTGTCGCCGGGCTGGAGTGCAGTGGCCGGATCTCAGCTCACTGCAAGCTCCACCTCCCGGGTTCACGCCATTCTCCTGCCTCAGCCTCCTGAGTAGCTGGGACTACAGGCGCTGCCACCACGCCCGGCTAGTTTTTTGTATTTTTAGTAGAGACGGGGTTTCACCGTGTTAGCCAGTATGGTCTCGATCTCCTGACCTCGTGATCCACCCGTCTCGGCCTCCCAAAGTGCTGGGATTACAGGCTTGAGCCACCGCGCCCGGCCCCAGCCCAATTTTCATATCCTCTAAAGCAGAACCGTGGATGTGTTCCTTCTAGCCTCTTAGCCGACCTTAAATGCTAGGCAGATGAGTGGAAAAAACAGAATTCCTCTACTGCCTGATGTCTCCTCCAGATGGCCTTTCCTAGGCACCCAGTGACCCGTTGCTGCTGAGGGCCCGTGAAGACATCACCCCCGCTTTGTGCTTTGAGATTCCTCTGCTATCCTTCTTCCCTCCATTTACAACTCTGGGTCCACGTGCAAAATGTGAAGAAGCTATAACCAGCTTTCTTCCCCTGTGTACATACATCTCTGCCTCATTCATGCAAATTTCATTTATCGAGTACAAGCTCCCCTGACAAATAAGACAAACCTCAAGGAGCTTACAGTCTGAAGTTGCCCCCAACTTGGGTTTGGATGAGAAAATTGGGGAAGATGTGGCAAAAGGTTAATAGGTGGAAAAGGAGTTGGTAATCTCAGGTCTTCTTGACCCCATTAGTAGGAATATTTTGGGGTAGTAAACATAGGAAGTCACTTTTATAGTATTTAGTACATTTCTTTACACAGTAAATTATCAATAAATCTTAACTGAATATCTACTCTTCCACATGTATAGAAAGATATAATTTGCCCCCTTTGTAGAAGTAAAATTTGCTACTTATATTGCTTCATATGCCAATAATAAAGATTTTATAATCACACAGTTCTTTTTTCTTCTCTTCCCACCCTCCCTTGCATTTCTGGCTTGAAGACAGTGAGAATATTCAAAATGTTGGGCTAGAAAGAACACAGAGAAAAGAATAACTTTCAACAGAACACTTTCATTATGCTCACCCTGACCCTGAGAACTCTGCTTCATTTATAAAATGTTTCAACTGTCAGTCATTTTTTGCCTGAAAAATGAATCCACAGAAATTGGTCCAAATACAGCCTATATAAATTACTGAGTGATCTTTATACAAGTAGTTCTGCCTCACCGTCTTCCACAAATGATTTGAGGCAGCTTACTAAAATATAGACATTACTAGATTTAAAAAATAGGGGAAGGAACCAAGGAAAGGAGAGCTTAATGGAAGGAGAATGATGTGGCCAATGATAAGATTAACATTTAAGTTTGCACTCCATCAGATCCAGACAGTTGTCAGAATTAGACCAGAAATTTGACCCTAGCTAAGCCATAGAAAAGAGGAAATAGCAATCATTTTGAGGTTTTTACTGTTCATAAGATAAAAACTGGCTTTTTTTTCTTTTTTTTTTTGAGACACAGTTTCACACTTGTTGCCCAGGGTGGAGTGTAATGGTGCGATCTCAGCTCACTGCAACCTCCGGCCCTCGGGTTTAAGCGATTCTCCTGCCTCAGCCTCCTGAGTAGCTGGGATTGCAGGCATGCACCACCATGCCCGGCTAATTTTGTATTTTTAGTAGAGATGGGGTTTCTCCATGTTGGTCACGCTGGTCTTGAACTCCCGACCTCAGGTGATCCACCCGCCTCGGCCTCCCAAAGTACTGGGATTACAGGTGTGAGCCACCACACCCGGCCTTTTTTTCTTTTTTCTTTTTTTTTTTTTGAGGCAGAGTCTCGCTCTGTCGCCCAGGCTGGAGTGCAGTGGCCAGATCTCAGCTCACTGCAAACTCCACCTCCTGAGTTTACGCCATTCTCCTGCCTCAGCCTCCCAAGTAGCTGGGACTACAGGCGCCCGCCACCTCGCCCGGCTAGTTTTTTGTATTTTTTTAGTAGAGACGGGGTTTCACCGTGTTAGCCAGGATGGTCTCGATCTCCTGACCTCGTGATCCACCCGTCTCGGCCTCCCAAAGTGCTGGGATTACAGGCTTGAGCCACCACGCCCGGCCTTCTTTTTTTTTTAAACGGAGTTTCACTCTTGTCGCCCAGGCTGGAGTGCAATGGCGCGATCTCAGCTCACTGCAACCTCTGCCTCCAGGGTTCAAGCGATTCTCCTGCCTCAGCCTCCTGAGTAGCTGGAATTACAGGCACCTGCCACCATGCCCAGCTAATTTTTGCATTTTAGTAGACACGGGGATTTCACCATGTTGGCCAGGCTAGTCTCGAACTCCTGGCCTCAGGTGATCCACCTGCCTCGGTCTCCCAAAGTGCTGGGATTACAGGCGTGAGCCACCGTGCCCGGCTGTTTTGTTTTTATAGAAGCAGTTTTTCTTGAATTTTAGTCCTGAGAGAAATACAGTTTCCTCATAAAGATGATGTAGTGAGCCTAGTGGGAACTATCTATGTGTCATAAGGAGTGACACCCAAATCCCGTCAATGGAAACTATTGGCACAATCACAAAGCACAGTGCATTAAATCAATTCTACGAATTGGCCAGGCACAGTAGATCACACCTGTAATCCCAGTACTTTAGGAGGCTGAGGTGGGAGGATTGCATGAGCCCAGGAGTTAGAGACCAGCCTGGACAACATGGTGAAATCCCATCTCTACAAAATTAGCTGAGTGTGGTAGTATATGCCTGTAGTCCCAGCTACTCGGGAGGCTGAAGTGAGAGAATCACCTGAGCCTAGGGAGGCTGAGGCTGCAGTGAGCCATGATCACACCACTGCACTACAGCCTGGGCAACAGACTGAGATCCTGTTTCAAAAAAAAAAAAAAATTCCATGAACCATCAACATATTTCTGTTCACTTGAATACACAAGCCCTCAATGGTCTGGCTTAATCCAGGGTAGTATTTAGATCATCTTTCCTCAGGATGGCAAACAGGTTTCAACTCACATGTTAACTCTGAACTATTTGTAGTAGCTGCCTGAACAACTATGTTGAGAAGTTTGGGGTCTTTGTCCAGGCTCAGAAAGAAAAAGTTCTGTACTCAGTTAACAATGCTGTGGGTGTAGGATAGGTAAGTGGTTGCATGCAATAACCTACCTGGTACCTCTGCTTTGTAGAAATAGAGGTCTTGCATGTAGAACTTTTGTGCAGTCACTCAAAATCAACAATTCTCATGGTCGGGTGCGGTGGCTCACACCTGTAATCCCAGCACTTTGGGAGGCTGAGGCGGGTGGATCACCTGAGGTCGGGAGTTTGAGAACAGCCTGACCAAGCTGGAGAAACCCCATCTCTATGAAAAATAGAAGATTAGCCAGGCATGGTGGCACATGCCTGTAATCCCAGCTACTTGGGAGGCTGAGGCAGGAGAATCGCTTGAACCCAGGAGGCAGAGGTTGCAGTGAGCCGAGATTGTGCCATTGCATTCCAGCCTGGGCAACAAGAGTGAAACTCTGTCTCAAAAAAAAAAAAAAAAAAAAAATTTCTCACCACAGGGTTTTTGATATATGTCAGAGAGTAGAGAGTTCCAGGTCCCTTTCTCACTCTGATCCACCCATACTGGTCTTCCCATGTTCATTCCTGTCTCTGAACATTTTCTTTTGTTGTTCCCATTGTTTGGACCACTCTTTACTCAGATCTTTACATGGCTGCAGTTTTCTCATTATTCAGTACTTAGCTAAAATGTCACCTCTTTAGATATGTTTTTCCTGACAACTATATCTGAAGTTGTATCCAGAGCCTCTCAATCTGCACTGTGCCCAGAGATCACCCAAAGATCATGTTACAATGTAGACTCTGATGCAGTGGCTCTGCGATGTGACTTGAGATTCTAGATTTCAAGCACGCTGCCAGGAGATGCAATTCTGAGGTTCTATAAGACACTCTGAGGCTGAGCACGGTGGCTCACGCCTGTAATCCCAGCACTTTGGGAGACCAAAGTGGGTAGATCACCTGAGGTCAGGAGTTTGAGACTGGCATGGCCAACATGGCGAAACACCATCTCTACTAAAAATACAAAAATTAGCTGGGCATGGTGGTGGGTGCCTGTAATCCCAGCTACTCAGGAAGATGAGGCAGGAGAATCACTTGAACCCAGGAGGCAGAGGTGGCAGTGAGCCGAGATCATGCCATTGCACTCCAGCCTGAGCGACAGAGCAAGACTTCGTCTCAAAAAAAAAAAAAAAAAAAAAAAAAAGACACTTTGAGTAACAGCTTCACCTCTCCATCTCTATTACCTATTTTATTTTCTTCATAGTGTTTCTCAGTATTCAAAATTATTTGATTATTTGTTGGTTGGTTGGTTGTTTACTATAATGTAAATTCCCTAAGAGCAGGGACTCTGACCAATTTGTTCCACTTTGTACTCCTGGCAGTTAACACAGTACCTGGGGCATCAGAAAATGCCCTTTAAATATCGTTAAATGAATAATTTTATGATTCATTAATTCCTTTATCTGTTCAGTGACTGCTTAGTTATATGGCAGGAATTAACTATAAATGATAGAAGGCAGTGCTACTTAAGTGCTAGCCTATGAACTGCTAGGTACTCTGGTTCAAGCTGAGATAAGCTTGAACTAGAATGTAAATCTGATATGTCATTAAGCACGGTGGTCATTTAGGATGCCATGTTTTTCTTTTTTTCTTTTGTTTTTTTTTTTTGAGACAGAGTTTCACTCTTGTTGCACAGGCTGGTATGCAATGGCTGATCTCAGCTCACTGCAACCTCCACCTCCCAGGTTCAAGTGATTCTCCTGCCTCAGCCTCCTGAGTAGCTGGGATTACAGGCATGCAACACCATGCCCAGCTAATTTTTTGTATTTTTAGTAGAGATGGGGTTTCATCTCGTTGGTCAGGCTGGTCTTGAACACCTGACCTCAGGTGATCCACCTGCCTGGGCCTCCCAAAGTACTGGAATTACAGACATGAGCCACCGCACCTGGCCAGGATGCCATATTTTTTCATAGCCAGGCTTTCTTGATCTGATTAGTAGGATATTTCTGGGCAGCAAACACAGGAAGCCATATTTATAGTACTTACTACAGTCTTTTACACAATCTTCACTGTTTGTACGCCCTTTTTACTTGTGTATACAGCTACACTTTTTTTCCCCTCATAGCAGCAAGATTTGCTACATATAATTCTTCATCTGCCAGCAATAGAGATTTTACTTTCATTTTTTTAAACAGTAAAGATTTTAGAATCACATATTAGTTCCCTTCTTTTCCCACCTTCTGTTCTATTTCTGCCTTAAAGACAGTGGGAACATTCACAAAGTTGAGCTAGAAGGAGCACAGAGAAAAGAACAATTTTTCAACAAAACATTTTTATTCAGTTCACCCTGACCCTGAGAATTCTGCCTCATTTATAGAAAATGTTTCAAATGTAAGACATTTCTTGCCTGAAAACAGAAACAAAAATTGGGACCAAATATGGTTTAAGTTACTGTGTTCATTTTTATGTAGTTAGCAACAGCTTATCTTCTTCTACAAATGATTTGAGGCAGTTTACAAAATTAAAGACAATACTGGATAAAAAGCTGAAGGAACCAAGGGAAGGGAAGTTTAAAGAAAAGAGAGTAATGAAGCCAATGATAAAATAAACAAGTCACCAAGCCTGAACTTTTTCCTTCTTAGCACAGAGGAAAACGTTCTTGTTAAAGGTGGGCCAGAGATTTGACTCTAAGCTTCTGAATGCCCATAGCAAGAGAGAATGACCATCATTTTAAGGTTTACCAGTGTTGATAATATGTGTGTGTGTGTGTGTGTGTGTCTGTGTGTGTGTGTGTGTGTGTGTGTATTTGAGACAGTCTTGCTCTGTTACCCAGGCTGGAGTGCAGTGGTGTCATCGTGGCTCACTGCAACCTCCTCCTCCTGGGTTCGAGGGATTGTCGGGCCTCAGCCACCTGAGTAGCTGGGACTACAGGCACACGCCACCATGCCTGGCTAATTTTTTTTTTTCTTTTAGTAGAGATGGGGTTTTACCATGCTGGCCAGGCTGGTCTTGAACTCCTGACCTCAGGTAATCCACCTCAGCCTCCCAAAGTGCTAGGATTACAGGTGTGAGCCACTGCACCCAGCCCAGTGTTCATAAAATAAAAGCCAGAGTTTTGTTTGCTTGTTTGATTGATTTCGAGAACTACAGTTTTTCTTGATTTTCAGTGCCAAAAGAAACCCTGAATCCTCATAAAGATGAGGTTGTGAGCTAAGTGGGAAATAAGTGTCCTAAAGAATTACACACAGTTTCCTTCAATGTAAGCTATTGTTACAATCACAAAGCACAGTCCATTAAGTCAATTCTATGACTATCCAAACTTTCCTGTTCAACTCCAAAGACTGTACACACATCAGGAATTGTTGGGAGAAAAGCTGAGTGTTGGGAGAAGCTGATGCAGGACTTGTATGTCTGACATAATGTAAAAGAGTCTTGGAACATGTCTGGGGTCCAGGGTCTAAAACCCCTTGTGGCCTTCGGAACACCAAGCTCTGTGCTAAAGGGTGGAAGGCTACCCTGACGCACCATAATCTAAGCCCAGGGCATAAAACCCCTCGTGCTTGGATAGAATCCAGGACTCAGAGCATAAAACCGCTCATGGCCTCTGGAACGTGTCTAGACTTCCTGGCTCCTTGCTCCTTGCTCTCCCAGGATCGATTGTATCTTGAGTTAAAAGAACCTGGTCTCCATTATCTCAAGTAGCAGAGCATATGCTAAACCATCACAGCTGTATGTAAATCATGTGCTTAATGCAATGCTCCCTTTCAACCCCACATTCTCATCATCTGTTTCTTTGATCGTCAATAAATAGTCTGGGCTTCCAGAGCTCGGGGCCTTCGCAGCCTCCATACTTTGCGATGGCCCCCTGGTCCCACTTTCTCTCTCAAACTGTCTTTTCTCATTCCTTTGAGTCTGCCAGACTTCGTCTCCCCCACAATCTGGTGTTGGGTCTGATCACCCCAACAGCGAATGGTCTGGATTTTATTTTATTTTTTTTTGAGACAAGTCTCGCTCTGTCTCCCGGGCTGGAGTGCAGTGGCCGGATCTCAGCTCACTGCAAGCTCCGCCTCCCAGGTTTACGCCATTCTCCTGCCTCAGCCTCCCGAGTAGCTGGGACTACAGGCGTCCGCCACCTCGCCCGGCTAGTTTTTTGTATTTTTTAGTAGAGACGGGGTTTTACCATGTTAGCCAGGATGGTCTCAAGCTCCTGACCTCGTGATCTGCCCGTCTCGGCCTCCCAAAGTGCTGGGATTACAGGCTTGAGCCACCGCACCCGGCCAAGTCTGGATTAATCCATGGTAGCATTTAGATTATTATTCCCCAGCATGGCAAGTAGGTTTAAATTTGCATGTCAACTCTGATCCATTCATATTAGCTGCCTAAATAAACTGTGTTGTGAAGTTCTGTGACTGAGTCCATGCTCAGAAGGAAAATGTTCTGTGATTGATTAACAACGTTTATCGTGGGTACAAGATGGGTGAGTGGCTACCTACAACAACCTATGTGACATCTTTGATTCGTAGGAATGGAGACCTTGCATGCAGGTCTTTTATAGTCCTATCAAAACAACATTTCTCCTTACAGCACACTTGATAACTATCACTTGGTAGAGAATTCAAGGTCATTTTCACTGGCTAAAACCTAAGGGCAGAAACGTTGAGGTGTTGATTAATTTATATGCTTTGTATACCAACCAGGAGGAACTTAGTTTAAGGTTCTGTTATGAAAATGAGAGCATCTGAACAAAGTGGCACATGATCTAATGCCCCTTCTACCTTTCTTTCTTCCTTCCTTCCTTCCTTCCTTTCTTTTTTTGAGACAGTCTCGCTCTGTCGCTCAGGTTGGAGTGCAACGGCGTGATCTCGGCTCACTGCAATCTCTGCCTCCTAGGTTCAAGCAATTCTTCTTCAGCCTCCCAAGTGGCTGGGATTTCAGGCGTGTGTCACCATGCTTAGCTAATTTTTTTTATTTTTAGTAGAGATAGGGTTTCACCATGTTGGCCAGGCTAGTCTCCAACTCCTGACCTCAGGTGATCTGCCCGCCTCAGCCTCCTCTATCTCTATCTCAGCCTCCCAAAGTGCTGGGATTACAGATGTGAGCCACCGTGCCCAGCCTCCTCTATCTCTATCTCTTTCTAAAGTATGGATGGGCAAGGCTGAACACTTTAGGGTAAACTCCAACCAGGCAGCCAAATAAGTGATTAAAGACTGAAAATCCTAACTCCATGCATGGCTGCATGAGTTTTTAGCCCAGAAGAATAAGTATTATGTGCCAAGACCATGGAAAACTTTCAATATGACACCAAGAAGCAGTGTAAATAATTGGGTATCTAGGAGAAAATATCAGAAGAGTCAATACCGTCTTGCTTTCACTACATGGGACTCATTATTCCTTATTGGGAATCATTCACAGAATGAGACACAAAAAGACAGATGCTCATGCATTCCGTTTAAGAAACTGTCCTTTAAATTCCCACTTTATAAATATGTTGGCAAAATGACACTCACTCAGTTTTTCTGAGTTAATTTTTTTTTTTTTTTTTTGAGACGGAGTCTTGCTCTGCCACCCAGGCTGGAGTGCAGTGGCGGCTCTCAGCTCACTGCAAGCTCCGCCTCCGGGTTCACGCCATTCTCCTGTCTCAGCCTCCCGAGTAGCTGGGACTACAGGCGTCCGCCTCGTCGCCTGGCTAGTTTTTTGTATTTTTTAGTAGAGACGGGGTTTCACCGTATTAGCCAGGATGGTCTCGATCTCCTGACCTCGTGATCCGCCCGTCTCGGCCTCCCAAAGTGCTGGGATTACAGGCTTGAGCCACCGCGCCCGGCCCTGAGTTAATTTTTATTTCTAAACAGTAGTAATTAACATTCTCTGAAGTAGCCGGGCGCAGTGGCTCATGCCTGTAATCCCAGCACTTTGGGAGGCCGAGGCAGGCAGATCACGAGGTCAGGAGATCGAGACCATCCTGGCTAACATGGTGAAACCCCGTCTCTACTAAAACTACAAAAAATTAGCTGGGCGTGGTGGCAGGCGCCTATAGTCCAGCTACACGAGAGGCTGAGCCAGGAGGATGGTGTGAACTCGGGAGGTGGAGCTTGCAGTGAGCCAAGATGGCGCCACTGCACTCCAGCCTGGGCGACAGAGGGAGATTCCATTTCAAAAAAAAAAAAAAAAAATTCTCTGAAGTAAAAAAAATTAGCCTGTGAAAAATAAGTCAAAGTTCATAATAGTTATGGCTGTTAATTCACTACAAAATTTGGTGAGCCTTTTGAATATGCTAGCTTCAAAAGATTTTCTCATCTTAAAATAGAGCATTCCAGCCCGAGCACATGGCAAAACCTCATCTCTACAAATAATAAAAAAATTAGCCAGGCATGGTGGTGCATGCCTGTAGTCCCTGCTACTCAGGAGGCTGAGGTGGGAGGCTTGCTTGAGCCTGGAAGGCAGAGGTTTCAGTGACCCAAGATGGCGCCGCTGTACTCACTTTGGGTGACAGAGTGGGACCCTGTCTTAAAAAAAAAAAAAAAAGACATAAAATATCAGGATGAAGACAAAAACATTCCAGGATTCTTTGTTTATGATTGACTCTGGAAGTTGGGTTTTTGTTTGGTTTTCTTTGCTGTTGTTGTTGTTTTTAATCCTAAGCTAGGAATGAGAAAAAAAAAACCAAATATACCTCAAGACACTTCATTCCCAACAGTTTTGGGCTTCTTAGAACTCCAGTTTATGATTAAGATTAGTCAATTCAGTTATATTCAACAATCAAATAATCATGGGCTATGAAAAATGCAAAAATGAACCAAATATAGCCCCTATCCTCCAGGAACTTACAATTGTAGGACACAAACGTAGATTATGTTGGCAATAGATGCATGTACAAATGTGAACAAAATGCTGTGGGTGCACAGGACAAGGAAAGGATAAAAAGTTACTAGATGTGACAAGTCACTTATAAAGCTATAACTAAAGCAAAAGCAAAGAAAGGTTTCTCAAAGGAGGTGATAATCAGGATAGCCCTGGAAAAACGGCAGGAAGTTTAAAGGCAAAAAATGAAAGCCCACGGGATTCAAGTTAAGGCAATCTCCTGAAAACAAATATAAAGGACAGAAGTGAGACACAGTGACTCTGACTCGCAGGGACTTGCTTATTACCTGGGTAACAAAATAATCTGTACACCAAACCCCCGTGACACACAATGTAACTATATAACAAACCTACACATATACCCCTGAACCTAAAATATGATTAAAATGGCCATACTGCCCAAAGCCATTTACAGATTCAACACTATTCCTATCAAACTACCAATGACATTCTTCAGAGAACTAGAAAAAACTATTTTAAAATTCATATGGAACCAAAAAAGGGACCAAATAGCCAAGGCAATTCTAAGCAAAAAGAACATTGCTGGAGGTATCATATGACCTGATTTCAAACTATACTACAGGGCTACAGTAACCAGAACAGCATGGTATTGGTACAAAAACAGATGCATAGGCCACTGCAACAGAATAGAGAGCCCAGGATAAGGCACACTTAAAACCATCTGATCTTCAACAAAATCGACCAAAAAAAAAAAAAAAAGAAAGAAAGAAAGAAAGAAAGAAAAGCAAAAGTATTCCCTATTCAATACATGGTGATGGGAGATAACTGCCTAGCCATATGCAGAAGACTGAAACTGGACCCCTTCCTTATACCATATACAGAAATCAACTCAAGATGGATTAAAGACCCAAATGTAAAACTAAAACTATAAAAATCTGGAAGATACCAGGAAATACCATTGTGGACACAGGACCTCGCAAAGATTTCATGATGAAGTCTCCAAAAGAAACTGCCACAAAATCCAAAACTGACAAATGGGACCTAATTAAACTAAAGAGCTTCTGTACACAAAAGAAACTATCAACAGAGTAAACAGACAACTACATAATAGGAGAAGATATTTGCAAACTATGTATCTGACAAAGATCTAATATTCAGAACCTGTGAGAAACTTAACCAAATTTACAAGGAAAAACAAAACAATCCCCCATTAAAAAGTGGGCAAAGACATGAACAGACACTTTTCAAAAGAAGACAAACACGTGGTCAAACAAGCATATGAAAAAAAACTTGACACCACTAATCATTAGAGAAATACAAATCAAAACCACAATGAGAGAACATCTCACACCTGTCAGCATCGCTATTATTAAAAAGTCAAAAAATAACAGATTCTGGTGGGGTTGTGGAGAAAAGGGAACACTTATAAGCTGCTGGTGGGAAATTAGTTCAGTCAATGTGGAAAGCAGTTTGGAGTTTTCCCGGAATAATATGTTACAATATGGGAGATTATTCTGAAACCTGGTAGGATAAGGACAGAGACTTAGGGGTGACCAAAAAATCAGAATAAATGTTGATATAAGATAGGGTCACCTCCACCAGCAGGGTCAAAGAAAGTAGTATTGAGGTTACAATCAGTTAATAGTATAGTGATGCCAGCAGCTAGGACTGGATTCCACCCAGCAATCCCATTACTGGGTATATGTCCAAAGGAATATAAATCATTCTGCCATAAAGACAGATGTACATGTATGTTCATCACAGCTTTACTCACAATAGCAAAGACATGGAATCAACCTAAACGTCCATCAACAGTAGACTGGATTTTTAATATGTGGTACATATATACAATGAAATACTATGCAGCTATAAAAAAGAATGAGATCATGTCCTTTGCAGCAACATGGATGGAGCTGGAGGCCTTATCCTAAGCAAACTAACACAGGAACAGAAAACCAAATGCTGCATGATCTCACTTACAAGTAGAAGCTAAACCTTGAGTACACATGGACACAAAGAAGGGAACGACAGACACTGGGGCCTACTTGAGGGTGGAGGTGGGAGGAGGGTGTGGATCGGAAAATTACCTATCAGGTACAATACTTATATCTGGGTGACAAAATAATCTGTACACCAACCCCCAGGATATGCAATGTACCTATGTAACAAACCTGCACATGTACCCCTGAACCTGAAAGTTAAAACAAAAGAATACAAAACTATTCCCAACCTCACTAATAATTCAAATTTAAACAAAAAGAAATGAATTTTACTTATAAGATGGCTAAGATTAAGAAGGGTAATAATATCCAGTGTTGGTGAATGTGAGGATATTAGCAAAGTCATGCATTCTCATGAAAGTATAAATTGCTACAACATCTCAATAAGCTATTTAGCAGTATTTCCTAAAATAAAAGTGCACATAACAACAGGGCGACTATAGTTAACAATAATTTATTGTGTGTGTGTGTGTGTGTATATATACATATATATAATATTTTGAGGCAGGGGGACAGAGTCTTGCTCTGTCGCTTAGGCTGGAGTGCAGTGGCATGATCTCAGTTCACTGTAACCTCTAGCTTCCGGTTCAAGCAATTCTCATGCCTTGGCCTCTCAAGAAGCTGGGGTTACAGGTGCATGCCACCATGCCTGGCAAATTTTTGTGTTTTTAGTAGAGACAGGTTTCGCCATGATGGCCAGGCTGGTGTTGAACTCTAGGCCTCAAGTCATCCGCCTGCCTCAGCTTCCCAAAGTGCTGTGATTACAGGCATGAGCCACCGCACCTGGCCTAATTTATTGTATATTTTAATATAAAAGAGGGGAATTGGACTGTTCCTAACACAAAGAAATGATAAATTCTTGAGGTGATGGATGCCCCAATTACCCTGATTTGATCATTACAAATTGTACGCCTGTATCAAACATCACATGTACATGATATTACAACTATTATGTACCCATAATAAAAAAATAAAAAAGTAATAATTTTTTAAAATATGGAACAAATGATAAATGATAAGCTTATAACATATATTGTATATATATTTGACTGATCTTTCATTTTAAACAGTATCCCATAAGTTTATTAAATGATAATCTTTAGGCCGGGCGCGGTGGCTCACGCCTGTAATCCCAGCACTCTGGGAGGCTGAGGTGGGAGAATCACAAGGTCAGGAGATCGAGACCATTCTGGCTAACACAGTGAAACCCCGTCTCTACTAAAAATATAAAAAATTAGCCGGGTGTGGTGGTGGGCACCTGTGGTCCAGCTACTCGGGAGACTGAGGCAGGAGAATGGCACAAACCAGGAGGCGGAGGTTGCAGTGAGCCGAGATCGCACCACTGCACTCCAGCCTGGGCGACAGAGCAAGACTCTGTCTCAAAAAAAAAAAAAAAAAAAAAAAAAAAATGATAATCTTTAGAGAAACATTATTTAGGCCTTTAACTGGTAATTTCTTTCTTCTTATCAATTGGGTTAACGGAAATAACCTCAAATTTTAAAACGGGAGTTAATAAAAGGACAACAGAGGAAATTTGCAAATTGATGTTAGGTTGATGGTGATAATATAGGGGGAAACTTCATAAGAATAATATATCAAAATGCTGTGCTCACTTTAGAGAAAAACAGAGCTTTAAAAGAGAAAAGAGGCCAGGTGTGGTGGTTCACGCCTGTAATCCCAGCACTTTGGGAGGCTGAGGCAGGTGGATCACCTGAGGTCAGGAGTTCGAGACCATCCTGGCCAACATGGTGAAACCCTGTTTCTACTAAAAATACAAAAAAATTAGCCAGGTGTGGTGGTGGCGCCTGTAGTCCAGCTACTTGGGAGGCTGAGGCGGATAATCACTTGAACCCGGGAGGTGGGGTTGCAGTGAACTGAGATTACGCCACTGCACTCCAGCCTGGGCAATAAGAGTGAAACTCTGTCTCAAAAAAAAAAAAAAAAAAAAAAGAAAGAAAAGACTGAAGTTAAATGAAAACTTCATTTTGTACAAGCAGTGTAAAAGTTTACAAGCAAACTCTTTGCATTCTTTTCAGTTTAAGATTAACATGTCCAAGTTCAGAACTCTTCAAGGTAAACTGTGCAGTACTGAGACAGGAAGCTGCTAGGCAGCAGTCAAGACTGAGTTCAAGATTGAACTCAATCATTGGCACTTAAGCAGGTATAGAGAAAATCCCTACACCTACATCTAGGAGGTTTCCTCAGTATAGGGCTTATTTATTTATATATGTCAACAATAAAAGTAATGATGCCAATTAACCAGGTGTCAGCACCAAAACTGTCTCTAAAACACTAGACCCTAAGTAACTATTTCTATATTGGGAAACTAGGAAGGCATATGTGATCCATTATCCAAAATCACTTTTTTTTTTTTTTTTTTTTTTTTTTTTTGAGACACTCTCACTCTGTTTCCCAGGTTGGAGGGCAGGGGCGTGATCTTGGCTCACTGCAACATCTGCCTCCCGGATTCAAGCAACTCTTCTGCCTCAACCTCCCAAGTACCTGGGGTTACAGGCACATGCCACCATGTTTGGCTATTTTTGTATTTTTAGTAGAGACAGAGTTTCACTATGTTGGTCAGTCTGGTCTCGAACTCCTGACCTCAAGTGATCTGCCGCCCCCCCCTCTGCCCCCCCTCCACCCCGTCTCCCAAAGCGCTGGGATTACAGGCATAAGCCACTGCACCTGGCCCCAAAATCATTTATACAATGAAAGTAGCAACATTAGGTTGAAACAAGGTTTCTCCACCTCAGCACTATTGTCCTTGGGGACCCAGATAATTGTTTGTGGTGGAGCTACCCTACACAATGCAGGACGTTCAGCAGTGTCCCTGGTCTCTATCCACTAGATGTCAGTAGCACCCCCATCCCTGCCCACTGCAATTGTGACAACCAAAAATGTCTCTCCAGACATTGCCAAATGTTCTGGGGGTCAAAATTGCCCCTGATTGAGAACCCCTGGGTTAAAGTACAATAGGGTTTGCACATGAGGCAAAAATCTTTTATCTCCACATGTATCTTAACCTGATGATAGCTTAAAGAGAATAGAACCATTTTGTTACCTCTTAATTATTCAGAAAATATTGGGCTAATTATTATAAACCTCTTGAAATTGTTTTATTATGTAGACATATCAATTTCATTGCAATTAAAATATGAAGGATCGCATTTGATTAAAAATCTATAACTTCTAGAAAATTTCTGAATGGTGCTAAATGGTTTAGATGCTAGTTTTAAAAATGCACGATTTTAAAATCTTATAAAACGTTTCCATATTCAGCCATTACAGGTTTTATTTGATTTCTTTTAATGTGTCACAGCCAGAGAAATTTCCCAAAACCCAATACAAATTTACAGAGTAATGTCACATTTGAAATGGTTTCACAATTTATAATACTAGTTTTAGGCATTATATGTTTACTACATTTCTGTGATAATGAAACAGAATACTCAGAGTCAAATTTAAAAGGAACATCAGCCTCCCTACTTCTTGCTTTATTGCAGGTGAATTGAGCCTACATATGCCCTCATGCTTTTATGACTCTGATGAACTTTAAAAGGCATCTTGCATGAATCAAAAGAACGACACGTGTTTTATTTTCATGTGATCTCATATTTTATTTACCCCAGAGCAGTAGATCAATAGTTAAGTGCCCAGAAAGTGCTTTTCAAGAGTGTTGTGAAGTATAAAAAACACGGAGAAATCAATTTCTTTTCCCATCTCAGGAGACTTGATGCCCTTTTGTGTGGCTCATGGCAAGAGTCATCTGAACTTTTAAATCTACATGCTCTACACTCTGAACGTTTGGAAGTAAATAGTAACATATTCAGAATGATTCAAACTGCTTTATTTGTCATCATTTCCAAAGTCACTAATAAGTTATTAAGCTCCCTTATGTGAAATTGCTGAAATGAGCAGTTGATGAAGCAATTTACACAGATCTAAAGACTCTGGAAACTTACTACTTAAAACGGGTACATGGTGGCTCACTCCTGTAATCCTAGCCCTTTGGGAGGCTGAGGCGGGCAGATCACTTGAGGTCGGGAGGTCGAGACCAGCCTGGCCAACAGGGTTAAACCCTGTCTTTACTAAAAATACAAAAATTAGCCGGGTGTGGTGGTGTGTACCTGTAGTCCCAGCTACTCAGGAGTCTGAGGCACAAGAATCGCTCGAACCCAGGAGTCCGAGGCTGCAGTGAGCCGCGATTGCGCCACTACGCTCCAGCCTGGGTGACAGAGTGAGACTCTGTCTCAAAAACAAAAAAACACAAAAACTTGTACATCAAGACAAGCACTAAATTTGTGCAAGATTTTGAAAAGTTTAAGAAACTAAAGATAATATCTTGAAAGGCCAGAATCCTAGTATCAAGTTCCATTTTCCATTTATTTTACTGAGGTCTCCATCAAGCTATTTAACAATGAATTTGTTTTTTGTACCTTCTATGTGACATGTCACCTGTGGTGTCTTCATATTTGAAATCAAGTTATTGGCAGTGTCGCAAATTTGTCATTTGAGCTTTTGTCTTTTTATTCATCTTATAGAACGTATACAAGTCATTAACTGAAATCTTGCCACTTTGGGCCGCACATTTAGCAATTTTTTTTTTGCTGTGGTCAAACAAATCTAAACATATGAGCACATCAGCCCATGGGCAAGAAGTAGCTTTATCCTGATAGGAAAATCTTACTACCTTAAGAAAGTTTCCACTTCATGCCCTTTAATAGTATTAATCATATAATATGATAGATCAGCATCGTATTAATATGATAGATCAGCTTTAAAATAATGGGAAAGTCAAGACGATGCTTTTATTTTAAAAACAGAAATTTAACAGTGCAATATTCACTCATAATTCCTTTAAAAAGAATATTGTCAACAATAGACACTGGGATGACAAGAGGAGGAGGGTGGGGGACAAGGGTCGAAAAATCACCTACTGCGTACTGTGCTCACTGGGTGGCAGGTTCAATCATACCCTAAACCTCAGGATCACACAATATACCCTTGGAACAAGCCTGTACATGTGCCCCGAAAAATCTAAAATAAAAGTTGAAATTTAAAAAAAAGAAAAAAAAGGAGAAATGCCAGAGGAAATAACAATAATAAACGAATATTGTCAGATGCTTATTTGAAGTTATTACAAAATATATTTGGAGATTAAAAGTAAACTGTACAGATTTCTTCCCATAAACTCTAAGATTAAATATGTATTAATGTGCTTGAGATGAATAAGAACAATATTTAAAATACGGTACATATATATTTAGAGTTAAATCTGAAAAGAACTTAGAAATTTAGAAAATACTTTTAAATGTAATAACTGGGTTACAGGAAAAAATGAAAACTGTAATTATAGACTATTCTGAAAACTAATGATAATGAGATTACTATACATCTATATTTCTTATGTTATATAGCCAGAGCAATACTTGGAGGAAAATCCATAGCCACAGATGTTTTCATTACTAACTAAGACCAAAAATAAACAAGCTTATTAGTCAACTCAAGAGTTATAAACAAAACAGCAAAACAACAATAACAACAACTGGTAAACAGACTTAATCAATGAACTCAGATGAATGAATCAGGAAACAGAAAGAATAACAGTGAAAATTAATCCAAGAGCATGTTCTTTGAAAAAATAACAAAAAACTAGCAAAACTTCTGACATGTCCAACGGGAACTGAGAAAAAATTAATGTATTCACTAGCAAATATAAAGAGAACATAGCAACAAAAAGGTATTTTATAGAAAATATCCTATAATGCTCATGAGAATACCGAAAAATCTGAATGAATTAAAGGATTTTCTTGGAAATTGTAGCGTCTAAATGGATTTAGAAAGATTCATGAAATCTGGCCGGGCGCGGTGGCTCAAGCCTGTAATGCCAGCACTTTGGGAGGCCGAGTCGGGTGGATCACGAGGTCAGGAGATCGAGACCATCCTGGCTAACACGGTGAAACCCCGTCTCTACTAAAAAATACAAAAAACTAGCCGGGCGAGGTGTGGGCGCCTGTAGTCCCAGCTGCTCGGGAGGCTGAGGCAGGAGAATGGCGTGAACCCGGGAGGCGGAGCTTGCAGTGAGCCGAGATCCGGCCACAGCACTCCAGCCTGGCGACAGAGCGAGACTCCGTCTCAAAAAAAAAAAAAAAAAAAAAAAAAAGAAAGATTCATGAAATCTGATATCAATGACCATGGAAGAAATGGGAAGTTTTCAGAGAACTTCTCACCACAAATATGCATGATTCAGATTATTTATCCATCAAGTTTTTATTTCATACACTTTTTAAAGTACTTCAAAACACAGAAAGTGCTAGAAATATTTCTATACCACGTTCATGGTGGCAATAAAAAAAAATCTTCAAGAATTAGCTCCTGAAAAGAAACCTATATGCTATTCTTCATGAAAATAGAGCTAAAAATCTTAGGAAAAACCTAGCAAAATATGTACAGTAGTTTGTTGAAAATAACTAAAATAGTCAAAATCAAATAATGAGAAATCGAAACAAAAATTAACTTATATAAGGGTTAGATCAATGTAAAGAATTTATCAGTATAATGTACTAAATGATTAAAAAACCCAATGATCATAATAATACATACTGAAAAGATAGTTACATTTCAAAATCGATTATTGATTAAAATGATTTTTAGTAAACTGGAAATAAAAGGATACTTTTATCAGAAAGCAAATCATATTTAACAGTGACTCACCAGATTATGTGGAATAGGAACAGTCCCATTACAGTAAGAAGAAGACAAGTGTCCATGTTATCCCACCATTATGTCGCTCTGTTCTGATAGTGCCACTACAATGAGACAAAACAACAACATCAATAACTAGGTATTACTATTGAAAAGCAGGAGAGAAACTTAAAGTATATGCAGATGACATGAAATATGGGATTGCTTTCTGGGAAAATGCAAGAAAATAATCATATATCAAATTGAAAGGGGGAACTAACAACTGTCAAAGAATGTCTGTGCAGCAGGGTACGGAGGCTCATGCCTGTCATCCCAGCAGTTTGGGAGGCCAGGGCAGGTGCATCACCTGAGGTCAGGAGTTCGAGACCAGACTGGCCAACACGGTGAAACCGCCATCTCTACTAAAAATACAAAAATTAGGCAGGCATGGTGATGTGCCTGTAATCCCAGCTACTCAGGTGGCTGAGGCAGGAGAATCGCCTGAACCTGGTGGGTGGAGGTTGCAGTGAGCCAAGATCGAGCCACTGCACTCCAGCCTGGGCGACGGAGCAAGATTCTGTCTCAAAAAGAAAAAAAAAAGGAAAAAAAGGAATGCCTGTGCACACATAAAGTCATGCAAAAAAATTGAGAATAATGAAAATGTTGGCAAAATAAAGGCAAAGGATCAAATAAGCAGAAAAAGAAATACAAATGACCATTCAACATATAAAAAGTTCAGTTTTACTATGAAACAAAGAATTGCAAATCAAAGCAGTATTTATATACTGCTATACCATTTGTTTTGCCAAAAGAGTTTTGAGAGCCAATAATATATAGTGCAGGACTCTGGAAAACGGACACTCACATACAGCAATAATCTGTACACTGATATAAACCTTTTGAAAGGAAATTAACATGTACTGAAACCTTACATGTTTGTATACCTTTTGACTCCAAAATTTAAATTTACACCAAAGATATTAATAGAAGTGAATAAAAATTTGTCAGTTTCCAGAATATTTATTATAGCATTGCTTGTTGTAATTTTAAAAAATAAAAAATAAATTTAAAAGCATATAATAGATCTGTAAAATGAATGAAATATTAGACAGTCATTAAAAGATGTGGGAATACACTCAAAGTGACACTGTGGATCGGATGCAGTGCTCAGGTCTGTAATTCCAGCAATTGAGAAGGCTGAGACAGGAAGATTGCTTGAGCTCAGGAATTTGAGACCAGCCTGGGTAATATAAGCAAGAACCCATCCATTCAAAAAAAGTTTAAAATTAGCTGGGTATGGTGGCATGTGCCTGTACTTCCAGCTATTGTGGGGGCTGAGGCAGGAGGGTTGCTTGAACCCAGGAGGTCGAGGCTGCACTGACCTATGATGGTGCCACTGCACTCCAGCCTGGGTGACAGAGCAAGATCCTATCTCTATAACAACAACAACAACAACACCAAAACAACAGCAATAACAAAAAACAAAAACAAAACACAGTTAAGTTCAACAAAGAAAGCAGTTCAACAAAGAAGATGACAAAGCTGTATAATAGCATGATTCCAGTTTTGTTTTTAAGAAGAAATGTATATGTATTTACACACACACACACAAAAGAAAACACAAGGCTTAGAAAGGTATGTTCCAAATATTTAGAAAGTGTTAACATTGGTCATTCGTTGATGCTGGTGGAATTACAGGTGATTTTTACTTTTCTCCTTTTGCTTCTTTGTATTTTCTAAAGAATTTCTATTGCTCCTTTAAAAAGATGATACAACAAACATCCAGAAACCATCATTCACAAGAGATTGTCTTCTCAAATGAATGACTTACACTAAGACCCAGTGTTTTACTGTCTTCAACCCTAGTTACATAGATGACTAAGTAAAAGCCAAAGAAAGCCACTTGATACTTTTATGAAGTGTAAGGCTAAAGGAAAGCTGAAGCAGATTTCTATGTCCTTAGCATAGCTTTCTTCCTTGATGCAAACAAAATGCTTTGTTATAATCTCTATCTATGTATATTGATTTTTCCTTACCATGATGGCTTTACTTAGTTTAACATTTCCCAAGATGACTTCATCTAGTCTGGCTTTTTTTTTTTTTTTTTCCCAGGGGTTAGCTAGGTGAGCTCTTCCTTCTGGAAATTTCCATTGCACCTAATATAGTGACATTGCTAGAAATGGCTGGGCTAACTTGTGGCTGCCTCTCCCTTTAGTACGGCTTTTCCTGACTCTGTGTCCTTGCAACCAAGATGAAGGAGAGAGAAAAAGCTTCCTCAGCTGGATTTAGCTGACGGACGTGGGTCCTTTACAATAAAATACCACCCTTACAAGGAGGGAGAAATGATGTGTTTCTTAAAGTGTTGCAGAAGTCTCATTGTTGATATTTTCCTCGTTGTTGCTTTGAAAATCCAATATTTCTATTTAACACCAGAGTCACCCAATCTAATTCTGCCATTCATGATTTTTGAGGAACGGGGTGGAATTTGGGGACTGAATTTATGAAGAGGCAGAACGGTAGAGAGGAAAGCCCTGACATCAACCTCTGGGCGGGGCATTGATTGGCATCTGTGGAATGCCCACCGGGAAAGATTCTTTTACACTCTTATCTTAATTCTCAGAGCATCTCTGAGGTTTTGTTGCAACTTCAGGGTTCTTTTTTAACTTTTATTTTAGGTTCAGGGGTACATGTGCAAGTGTGTTATACAGGTAAATTGTGTGTCACGTGAGTTTGGCGTACAGATTTTGTCATCCAGATAAAAAGCATAGTATTCGATAGGTAGTTTTTCGATCCTCTCCTTCCTCCCACCCTCTACCCTCAAGTAGGTAAGAGGAAGCTCTGAAGCTCTCCTGGGATGTTCACCCGCTGTGGTGAGATTCAGGTGAGGCCCTTCACGGAAGGGCACCCTTTGTTTACTAGAGAGAAAGGAGTCACGTTTGTTTCCTGAATGAAGATAGTCTGTCTATGAATCGGTATCCTAGCCCCGAAAAGGTGGAAAGTGCATGCCAAGAAAACCTCTAGACAGGACTCAGTTCTTCCCATGATGCACCTAACCAGAGAATCGCAGAAGGGGCGAGGGAAGGATTCCAACTTTGAGGCAGCAGAGGAAACATTCTTTTGAGGTAGAGTCTGGAAAAAACAACGAATCTGTAGATTTCCATAAATAACTGACAGGAGACAGGCGACTTCTATGAAAATATTAACCCAAATGATGGGTGTTAATCATTAAACCTTCTAGGTGATGGATTTGTTCTTTTTCTGATATCTTAATCTGGGTCACAGAATGGCTCAGGCAGCTTTAAGTGCAGAGTGGGTTTTTCTTCCTTTTTTGTTTGGCTTTTTTTTTTTTCTATTCCAAAAGGACCTTCCTGCCTGCCTGCCTGCTGCCTGCCTGCCTCCCTGCCTGCCTGCCTCCCTGCCTCCCTCCCGCCCTTCCTTCCTTCCTTCCTTCCTTCCGGCTTTTTTTTTCTATTCCAAAAGGACCTTCCTTCCTTCCTCCCTCCCTCCCTCCTCCCTCCCTCCCTTCCTTCCTCCTTCTGGCTTTTTTTTTTTGTATTCCAAAAGGATGTGTTTCCTTCCTCCCTCCCTCCCTCCCTTCCTTCCTTCCTCTCTCTCTTTCTCTCTTTCTTTCTTGACAAAGTTTCACTCTGTGGCCCAGGCTGGACTGCAGTGATGAGAACGGGTTCAAGCAATTCTCCTGCCTCAACCGCCCAAGTAGCTGGGATTACAGGCACCTGCCACCACGCCCGGCTAATTTTTTTGTTTTTACTGGAGACAGGGTTTCACCACGTTGACCAGGCTGATCTCGAACTCCTGACCTCAAGTGATCCACCTCCCAAAGTGTTGGGATTACAGGCGTGAGCCACCGTGCCTGGCCAGTAACTGCTATTCAGGCAGAACTCTGTCAACCAGGTAGTTAGCCTTGAAACTTAAAAATACATTAACATGGGCCAGTAAGAGAAAAGGCTGGACAATAACCACTGTCAAAACAGCAATAAAAATAATATTAAAAAATAGCAATAAAAAACCTAACTAACTTTGCATCCAGCTCTGTTCCAAGCAAAAAGAAAAAAAACATAAACAAAAACAAACCAGTTTTCTGTTGTTTGAGTGCATCTTTCACTTAAAGGACTTGTTATTTCTCTAAATTTCCAGATGTGTTGAGGCTTGAAATTTGAGCCTGTGACTGTTTTACGAGTTTCAAAAGAAAATATTAAACCACCTAACATGACAGAGGGAAACTTTCAGTAAATAATTTGGAGCCATTTAGTTGTAGATCTGTTCTCTGTTCATTCCAGTTGCATAAAATATTAGGAATCACTGGGCTCTGTTTGACATATTTTGGCATGATTGCCACTCTTTCGAGTGCTCAATAGTCATCTATGTGTAGCGGCTGCCATATTGGACGGCACAGACACAGAACATTCCCATCATCACAGAATGTCCCATTGGACAACGCTGTTCTATAGCATTAACTTTGATTTTCACAGCTACCAGATGTTTGGGTTGATCAAAACCAACCCCTTGGCAAGAAATGTTTTTAGAGTGAGACAGAGCAGCTCTGGAACTAAAATAGTCAGTGAAGTACCTGAGTGTTCATTTTGAAAAAATTGCTTTCTAATAACACTTTCTTTATGGCTGGGCCCTTCCGCAAAGTTATCTTAAGCTTGAGTAAATCATTCCTAAAGACCTCTTTCTAATGTTTTATTAAGGCAATAGTAGACTAAAATGGAAATTGTTAATACAATGGTTTTGATTAAAGTATTTATAGTACATGCTAGAAATATGAACTGATGACACAACTAGTATGTGTCACTTGGCCTGTGAAACCATATGTGGCATATAAAGATATGTTCAATTTTATACATTTATTGAGCACCTATTTTGTGTCAGATATATGCACAACAGGTGGCTAAACTGCTATGGACATTCTTGTACATGTTTTTTCTGTATGCTTTCTTTTGCTTGGGTATTTACTTAGCAGTAGAAATTTGGGTCACAGAGTATACATATGTTGAGAGCTATTATCTCTTTCCTTATCCTCTTGTGAGTTCTACACCTTCTCATTAGTATATGTGCTCAATTTCACTTATGCATGGAGGCTCTTTCTTTGAAATGTTTTGAATGCCCTAGGGGAAATATGCTATGTATTTCAATGAACAAGCTTTCAACCTGTTCACACTTGTCCAGGATACGTTGGTTTCACTGGCAGGATACAAAACCCAATCTAGAACTACATCAATCCTGTTCTGATCTAAATAGCTTGGGGCTTTCTTTTGTGACCAAAACTGGACTTCTACCCAGCCAGCTCAAGCTCTTGGTTTTAAGAGGAATCAATGAAAGGACAGATCAGGTTAAATCATCCTCAAGAACTGAAAAACAATTTAAATATGTGTTCTGGTGAGAGTTGGCTAGCATCTTCATTTAAAAAAATATAGTATTTCTCTTTTCTCAGACCCATGTTAAAGAAGAATCATGGAAGGAGGGTTTCCTGTCCAGGGATTGAACAATGTTGCAGAGTTTTTTCCAATCACCAGCTACTGAGCAAGCTGGGAATGGAATGGGTACCTCTGCCAGATTTGCTTTTCATCCAGTTTCCAAAGCTGGCAGAATACTATCCACTCTTCAGATGCCATCCTGGGAGGTAGGATCTTCATTTTTATCTGCTGCACTGAGCTCATCATTGTTATCTACACTTGAACAGGCTCATTCATCATCTCTACATTGTGTTAATAAGCCTTCCCTATCTGAACAGCGTGTACCAACCCCTAATCAACAATAGTCTTTCTTGATTTTCAAGTGTGTAGATTAGAGGTCTTTCTGTGCTTCTGCTACTTAAGCAGGGAAAGGGACCAAGGGGAGAGTGAAACTCAAATTTATTTTTCCTTATATTATGAAAGTAACTTTGAGGAAAGAGAATCCCAGAATTCTTCACTGAAGTGAGGATTTGGATTTTATTTGTATTTCAGCAAGTTATTCTTTTCCTATTACAGATAGTACAAGGGACATCTAAAGCCAGTTCTTCCTTCATGCCCAAGGGAGTTGTTTCACTGCAATGTAAATTAGCTTGAAATCCATCCTGGCTGGGCACAGTGGTTCACACCTGTAATCCCAACAACACTTTGGGAGGCTGAAGCGGGAGGATCACTTGAAACCAAGAATTCAATACCAGTCTGAGTACAAAGTGAGACCCCGTCTCTAGAAAACATTTTTTAAAAAATTAACTGGGCACAGTGGTGCACACCTGTTGTCCCACCTACTTGGGAGGTTGAGTCGGGAGAATCACTTGAGTCCAGGAGTTCAAGGCAGCAGTGACCTATGATCATATCACTGCACTCCAGCCTGGTGACATAGAAAAACCCGTCAAAAAAAAAAAAAAAAAAAACCCATCCTATGAGCAAAATAGCCATTAATGACATATGAGACATTCTTCTAGTTTTCAGTAGTCAATGAGAATGTCTACCGTCACAGACAGTGGGGCTTCAGATTTTCTTTGTTGATGGGTGGAGAGATTATATGGGACTTGTGTTGAAGCTACATTTTGGCAGCAAGCTCCCCTTTCACTGAGATCTCACATTTATATGGAGTGGCTATGAGAGAAGTACTGATGGAACTTATCATGGGCTAAATTCTCCCCAAACCATCCCCTGGGGCCACCACTGTCTACATACTTGCACCTTTACTTGTGTGTAGTTACATGAAAAAGTAGCAGCCAACTGCATAGGTCACAGTGACATAAATGATGCCTGTTGTTAGGCCTATGGTGCACAAAATTTCCCAAGCCAAAATTGGAACATACAAGTGACAACTTGAGTGTCCTCAGGAAATGCTCTTCATGACATCTGTAGACCAATGGAGAAATTGATGGTAAACCACGTTACAAAGGAAAAGAACTACTAACTACCTTGATAATGATATGATATGGTGGGGTGGGATGGGGAGGACTTCTTGGGTGGTCAGGAGAAGGCCTTTCTGAGGAAGTGCCATTTAAGCTGGGACTGGATTAACAAAAAGGAGCCTGCCAGGGGGAAAATGTTCCAGGCAGGAAGAGTTGGTTCTTGGCCAGGTGCCCTGCATGGAGGGACATGCTGATCTTGCTGCCAGGCAGTATGAGTTCCAGCAGTACTGGCTGTCAGGGCGATGAGTGATGAGGGCAGCTTAATGAAGCAGGATGTGTTTAGGATGCAATTCAGGTGCTGGGCTGGATTCCACATGCACTGACATAAAGGAAGCTGCACTCCTACGTGAACAGCCTTTTCCTATGGGAAAGGGCACCACATAATGCAAGATGGGATTAAAAATAACTTTGCAAAGAGACTGCCTCTCTCCAGTGGGTGGGTGGATGGAAAACACCAGTAGCTTGGCAAATGGGTTAGCTTTTAAATCTGCCTTCTTTTGGTTCCAAAGTGAGACTGAGTGAATTAAAAATTCTGGAGGGCAGCTGTTATAAGCTGAATCTTGTCCTCCACCCTCCCAAATTCATATGTTGAAGTTCCAAACGCCAGTACCTTAAAATGTGACTGTATTTGGAGACAGGGTGTTCAAAAGGGGTAATAAAGGTACAGTGGGGTCATGAGGGTGAGCCTTAATCCAATCTGACTTTTGTCTTTATAAGAAGAGGAGGTTAGGACACAGATGTGCACAGAAAAAGATCACATGAAGACAGGGAGAGAACAGCTATTACAGGGCAAAAAGAGAGGCTTCAGGAGAAACCAACTCTGCTGATACCTTGCTCTTAGACTTCCAGTTTCCAGACTATGAGAAAATTAACTTCTGTTGTTTAAGCCATCTAGTCTGTGGCATTTGTTATGGCAGCCGTAGGAAACTAACACAGTAGAATTATCCTTTCCAAAGATGGATTCAGAGGTCTTGGACATTGGCTGTTTATTTTTTTCTCATTCCTTATTCTATGAATATTTCAGAAAACTTGAAGATACTCTGAAGCTAGCGGCTGCCTCATAGCTGGAGAAGTCTCATGGTGGAAGGTTGGCTTGAGTGCCTGTGACTGGGGAGAGAGAGGGCAGTTTTCTGAGCAGTCTGCACTTAAATATATTCCTGGGGCCAAACAGAGGTTTTGGAAGGGAACAGGATGGAGTCATTGCCTGTTAGGCCCATGTCCTTAAGTGAGACAGGGCAAAACAAGGCAGCAGAGTGAGGCTGGAGGTGTACACCCCTGGAGGCAGAGCTGAGATGGGGCGGAGGAAGTTGGTCAGAGCATGTCACCCATGTCAGGGGAAGATGCAGTGCAGAGGTTCCGGGAGGGGCCCCTGAAGGCCCGACAGGAGCATTCTGAGTGGAGAGCATCTGGATTCCCACCACCACAGAGGACCCCTCACAGCAGGGGGAACCACAAGGGCCCTGGTTCAGGAAGAAGAATTTGGCCTTTCCTTGTCTATCTCACACCCCCATCATCTTGCTTTCCTGTCCCTAAGCGAGGAGAATGAAGCATGGGGGAGGGGAGCACAGGCAGGGAGGGAGTGGAGCCCAGAGCAAATGGCGGGGGCCCGCCACTCAGGTCCCTGCTCTGGCCAGAACTGCTTGAAGGGGAGCAGCTGTAGGTGAGAGGCAGGAAGGCAGCTTTGGTTAGACTGGCCTGGATGCCTCAGTAGCCGGAAGTGACAGGAAAGCCACACCATCTGCCCCAGATGCTGTCAAGAGGCGAGGAAGAAGGAACTGACAGAGTGCCCAAAAGGAACAGTGTGAGCAACATCAACCTCTTCCTTCACTGCTGTCCACAAGGTCAGCCCATGGAACTACATTGCTGTGGCTGGAGCCACAGGATCAAGTGACTTCTACTGAAAGCCTGCTATGTGCTGGGCACTAAGAGTCAAATGAGGGCTAAGATCAACAGTCAGCAAAGCATGGCCTGTGGGCCAAATCCAGCCTGTTGCCTGCTTTTATACAGCTCACAAGCTAACGATGATTTTTACATTTTTAAATAGTTGGAAAATGAAAAAGATTTGTGATGCCTGAAAATTATCTGCGATTCCAATTTCAGTGTCCACACACCAAGTGTCATTGGAATACAGGCTTGGTCATTTGAGTATCTATTGCTCACAGGCTGCGTTCTTGCTAGAACAGCAGAGTTGGGTAGTCCTGACAGAAAAAGCCTGAACTACTTAGCACCTGGCCCTTCAGAAAAGCTTGCTCATCCCTACAGAAGACCAGGGCCCCTGATCCTACAGGAAGTCCATCTAGTGGGGGATACCTCATGACAATAATTCATTTCCACAACAAATTATGTTTTGAAAATCTTTAAAATGTAAGCTACATATAACTTTTAGTCCTTAGAGTGCATCTGACTTTGTCTTTCATTAAAAGTTAAGCACCTACGAATTTTACCATTGAATGAAATGAAGTAATTTATATGAAGTACTTGGAAGCATATAGAAAAAGCCATAAGTGTCACATATTATTAATCCATACTGAATTCCCATTGTGCTATTCTATAGTTGTAGAAATCAGGATGGGTTATGTAATTTGCAGGGCCCAGTGCAAAATGAAAATGGAGGACCCCTTGTTAAATCATTAAGAATTTCAAGACTACAACAGCAGAATATTAAACTATGGGTAAGACCCTCTTAAGAGCACAGGCTTGTGTAACTGCACATGTCCCATGCCCAAGAAACTGGCCCAGATAAGAATTACACGAAGATGGACTAAATGTGACAGCAACAAGGCACTTCTTTTGAAGTGATTATTTACAAATCTTTATATTAATGGTTTTCTTGTTATTTGCTGCTTTTCCTTAAAGTAGAATGGAAGATAGGCCAGGCGTGGTGGCTCCTGTCTGTAATCCCAGCACTTTGGGAGGCCAAGGCGGGTGCATCACCTGAGGTCAGGAGTTTGAGACCAGCCTGGCCACACAGTGAAACCCCATCTCTACTAAACATATATAAATTGGCTGGGTGTGGTGGTGCGTGCCTGTAATCCCAGCTACTCAGGAGGCTGAGGCAGGAGAATCGCCTGAACCTGGGAGGCTGAGGTTGCAGCGAGCCAAGATCACACCTCTGCACTCTAGCCTGGGTGACAAGAGTGAGACTCCGTCTCAAAAAAAAAAAAAAAAAAAAAGTAGAATGGTAGATGAAAAAACTTAGTTGATAGGAGAATGCTCTAATATCTATAGGTTATTCTATTTGAGGTTTTCTTGGGACTTACATAGGAAATGTCAACTCTGCAGTTGTTGGTTGAAAAATTGGGTGTTTCCACTATTTATAATAAGACTTAGGCCAGATCTACTAAAACGACGTCACAAGGATTTTACAATGTTGAAAGTAATTTCTCAGGAAGCTATAAAGTTTACTCCATTTCCCAGGTCAACTGGGAAATTTTCTCTCTCCTTCCTTCTCTTATTTATCTACAGCCCCTGACTATTTCTCAGGTCAACTGGGAAATTCAACTGCTTAGTTTACTCAAATATTGGCTTTTAGATAATTCATCATTTTTAGCAAGAGAGGTAGAGGTCTAGCTCAGGCATGGCTTTCTTTTTCTGAGTTAAATGGTGTAGGATATATAATGGATTTCTTCCTCTACCTAATTATTCAAGGATGAATCTTGTGATCTAAAAAGGAACAATGTGCTGTTGTATCCACGGTAAGGGGATTAACAGTCTTGTGCTTGTAAAACAGCAGCCCAGCGCCCATTTAGTTCTTTTGATTTCTAGAAACAAGAGCCCAATTCTTACTACTCTTTGGAAGCAGTTGGCCCTGTCTAGCGCCATTGATGAAAAATGGCAGTGGAGCCAATTCTTAGAGAAACCTTCAGACCAGGGCTTCCCACACTTGAGGAAGGGGAGTAAACACTTTTACCTCTTTTTCGTGATTTGCTTAAAGAAGACACTTGTGTCTGAGTTAATATAATTTCTCGGTAAAAACAACTGGTCAAAATGATTACTGAAGTGAATTCATCAGACCCATCTATCTTTAACACCTTGAAAATGCAGGGTTTCTATTTAGTTACACCAATGGTATTTTGGCTTATTAAAAGACATGTCCAGCTGAATAAGTGCTTGTTGATTAATTTTTCATTCTCTTAAAATCTTGGAGGACATTCAATGTAGTGACATTTTGAAGAAAGACCATGAAGTCACCAGTTGTACAAAATTTATAATTAGAAGAAATGTCTATCCTTTGATAGCTAAAGAAGTTAACTACTGAGCTGTGTTCTTCATGTGACTTCTCTTTTAGCACAAATTTTCTCTCTTTATGTTTACAATTTCTTTGGCTACCTCAATCTACAGCATATTCAGGATTCTTCTTCCACTATAGTTTTTGTTATAATGTGTCTCTGAATATTTGTATCCGGGTAGGGGAAGTTTCAAGGAAGTAATCTCTCTTCCTTCTTCCCTCCCTTATTTATTAATGCAGCTCCTACACAACTAAATGTTTGACAGGGTCTCTTGGGGAAAAATTCCAGAAACAGTGAGATGTTAACCTCTTGTCATCCATCCACTCATTTCACAATCACTTACTGAATGGTCCACATTGGCCAAGCTTCAGGAATACAGGGGCTCACTGCACAGGAAACACTTGGGCCGCATGTTCTCATGTCCCAGGGCACAGAGAAATCTATTTGTTGCTGATGGACAAAGTATTTGATAGTCTCCCTAGTGACCCTGCAACTGATCAAATTAAAACAGGTGCTCTTTGCTTGGAGATCATGAAGTTCAAATCAGGGCAGGGATTAGAGACCCTCCTGACAAAGAATGCAGACAAGCCATGTGAAATCTAGAAGCTCTTTGTCCTCCCCATGTCCTGGGTCTATTCTCACACAGGGCATGGAACTATGTGCAAATTCTGCCACCGTGGGGGTTACTGGCTTCCACTTTGGTATTTAATGCTCCGGTGGGCTCAAGACTCTAGTCTTGGTTTTCAAGAGTCTTAGCATCACTAAATTCCTGCATGGGATGGGGCACGGAATCTAAATGCTGCTGTAGTAGGAACTCTTTTCCTAACCATATCCCTAACCATATTGGCGAATCAAGGTTAGCTCTTAGTAAACAGTTGTGAGTGAATGAAGCATGTTTAACATCCTGGCTCTTAAATCAGCGGTCTATTGAGGTGCAGTGGGTGCAAGAAAACAGTGTCCCCCCAAATCCCCCCAATTTCTTCCTCTTTTTTGCCTCAGTCCCATAGGAGGATGCTCCTATAGTGGACTTGGCACACAATGGCCAGAGTAGAAGCAGCTCCCTATTGCCTGGGTGTTAGCTTTTGTTGGACCTCGGTTTCTTACTCTTGGGGAGGTCAAGACATCAGTTAGTTTCTGAAAGCATCATCCGAGCAAGTAGGAAGCGCCAGCCCAGAGTGTGTCTCCATCTTCATATACAGCCTTGGCTGCCTTCAGAGCAGGGCTAGGCTTCCCCTGGCCCCCTTCCCACAACATTGCTACTGTGGGAAGTGGGCTTATTAATTTCTAGTTCAACTGCATGTATGTGAACAAAATATAACACATCTCTACAGATACATTTCTATGACTGCTATTTATTGAGCCCAAGGTCACTTTTTTGTTTTCTTAAAATCTGAGATTTTACTTCTATTGGCAGCACCATCTTGTAGGAGGGATGCTTAGTATTCTTCCATTAAAGAAGACCCTAAGCAAGTAAAACTATTCACCTTTTTTCCTAATGCCAATCCTGTAAGAAACGACAGAAATGGTGCTACTGAAGGCATTAGTATAGTGGATGGCATAAAAACAAACATATGAAACATGTGAATACAGAAAAAAGCTAAATTTTGGCTCTGTCGTGCAATGGACAGTGCATTGGATGTCTAGAAAAACGCTAAGTTTTAAAAATTTTGAATAATTACTAAGACTGTTCTTATAACATATGGGTGCCAATGTATTTTAAAAAAATTTTTTTGAGACAGGGTCTTATTTTGTCACCCAGGCTGGAATGCAGTGGTGCAATCATGGCTCACTATAGCCTCAACCTCCTGGATTTGAGCAATCCCCCTGCCTCAGCCTCCCAAGTAGCTGGGACCATGGGTGCATGTCATCACATCCAGCTAATTAAAAAAAATTTTTTTGTGTAGAGATAGGGTCTCACCGTGTTGCCCAGGCTGGTCTCAAGCTGCTGGGCTCAAGCAATCCTCCTGCCTCAGCCTCCCAAAGTGTTGGGATTACAGGCATGAGCCACTGCACCTGGCGGGTGCCAATATCTTGCATTTGAATATATCTCATTATTTTTGAAGTGTATTTCTAGCTGTTATGTCATTATCAATGATGCCAATCAGAACTTGTAATTTATCCAGTGCTTTATGTCATTATCTGTAGTTTAATTTATAGTGCCTAGGAAACTTTTTCAATAACTGCTCAGCTCTTGCTAAAATACATCTATATATCAATTTATAGATATATACATGTATTAGTCCGTTCTCAACACTGCTTTAAAGAACTACCTGAAACTGGGTATTTTATAAAGGAAGTAGGGATGCTGGTAATTGACTCACAGTTCCGCGTGCCTAGGGAAGCCTCAGGAAACTTACAATCATGGTGGAAGGCGAGAGAGAAGCAAAGCCATGTTTTTACATGGTGGCAGGCAAGGAAAGGGGGAAGAGCCCCTTTTAAAACCATAGGATCTGGCTGGGCGTTTTGGCTCACACCTGTAACCTCAGCACTTTGGGAGGCCAAGGAGGGTGGAACACCTGAGGTCAGGGATTCGAGACAAGCCTGACCAACATGGTGAAACTCTGTCTCTACTAAAAATACAAAAATTAGCCGTGCATGGTGGTGTACACCTGTAGTCCCAGCTACTTGAGAGGCTGAGGCAGGAGATTTGCTTGAACTGGGAGACGGAGGTTGCAGTGAGTTGGGATCACATCAACGCGCTCCAGCCAAACAAACAAAAAACCAAAACCAAACAAAAACCATCAGATCTCATGAGAACTCACTATTATGAGACTAGCATGGGGGAAACTGCCACCATAATCCAATCACCTCCCACCAGGTCTCTCCCCTGACACATGGGGATTACAATTTGAGATGAGATTTGGGTGGGAACACAAAGCCAAACCATATCAATACATATATAAATATATGTCATAATTTAAAATAATTTTAGATTCAAAAAATAGTTGCAGAGATACAGAGTTCCTTTGTTACAAGGGTTCTGAACCTGGGGCAATTTGTGCCCTTTCCCTACCCCAGAACATTTGGAACTATACAGAGGTACTTACTGTTGGGTTTCACAATTTGGCCAGGTAGGGGGTTATGGTGAAAGGGATGTACTGCTGGCATGTGCAGGCCAGGGATGCTGGTAAACTTCCTACAAAGCATAGGATGGTTCCCTCAGCAATGAGGTGGCCCCAAATGTCGAGGTTGTGAAAGCCTGCTCTGGCCCCTTCACCCAGTTCCCCTAATGCTATTATTATACCTAACCACCATGCATCCATTACAACAGGAGATTAGATCTCCTCCTCCTTCGTCTTCCCAACTCTGTGTTTCTCAGTCTTTCCTTATTTTTCATGACCTTGGTGCTTCTGAAGAGGGTTGGCTGGGTATTTTGTAAAAGTTCTCAACTGGATATTATCTGCTGTTTTCTCATAATTTAGCCAGAACATAGGGATGACTGGAGAAGAAAATGAGGTGAAGTGCCCTTCTCAGCATATGGTGTCAGGGTTCCTGATACACACATGACATCACTGTTAAGTTCACCTTGATCCCTTGGATCACGTGGTGCCTGCCACGTTTCCCTTTCCAAACTGTAACTGTCAGAAGGGAATCTCTAAACCCTTATACTCAGGGAAGGAGACTTAAGCTTCACTCCTGGAGGGGGAGTGTCAAGCAGTTTATGGACTTGTGTTATCACACACTCACTATTATATTTTAATACAACTGACAGCTCAGATGTGTCTTGTGGAAAGCAGCTTTGGGGTTAATGCCCACAAAAACCTATGTCAAATGAGCAAGACAGCATTTCAAATAACTAATCATTCTGTAAACTCTAAAACTATACAGGCCGGGCGCGGTGGCTCAAGCCTGTAATCCCAGCACTTTGGGAGGCCGAGACGGGCGGATCACGAGGTCAGGAGATCGAGACCATCCTGGCTAACACGGTGAAACCCCGTCTCTACTAAAAATACAAAAACTAGCCGGCGAGGTGGCGGGCGCCTGTAGTCCCAGCTACTCAGGAGGCTGAGGCAGGAGAATGGCGGGAACCCGAGAGGCGGAGCTTGCAGTGAGCTGAGATCCGGCCACTGTACTCCAGTCCAGGCGACAGAGCGAGACTCCGCCTCAAAAAAAAAAAAAAAAAAAAAAAAAAAAAAAAAAAATAAAACTATACAAAGAATACAATTTCTAAAGTGAAATAATTCACAAGAAGAAAGTAATATGTAGCCCAAATAAATGAATGAATAATTACCAGCCTTGATGAGTAACTATAGATGGTTGTTAGAAAATTTTTGGCAAGAAGCAGGCAAGTGGAGTGTGAAAATAAATGTCAAAGATTTAGAAGTCTTTCTCGCCTCAGCATCCAGAAATGTCGAAGGGTTGTTTTGGAGCTATATCCATGACTCAGAGTGCTATGGCATTTAGAGGGTGGGGATTAGAAATAATTAATGTTGTCTAAGGCTCAGGACAGTCCCACATAACAAGGAATATCCCACCCAAAATGCCAAAAGTGTCACCATTGATGCACACAGAACCCAAGTCCCTTCTTGTACCTCATTCACATTGCGACGCCTTGTCAATCCCAGAGATGGGGGAGTGGAAAATTTCAGACTAAAAGCTAGATTTTTAGAGCTTCAGTCCAGGACTTTTTGTGTGTAACCAAAACTGTTTCCATTGAAAATGTAAGGTTTAATATTTTCAGCAACAATTTGAATCTTATGGGAATCTTTATTTCTAAGTAGATAAAATATCTTCATTTTATTTGTGAGGTACTCTATTGTATGAGTTGCCACCAAAGAAAACATTGAAACATTTGATGAACTTGCATACATAGTAAGAGAGTGTCGTTCCATGGTAACTGGGACAAGGAGAGTATTTGGGGCCCCAGTTGGGTTGAGAGTTTAATGCGACCCTCCCTATTTTTCTTTATAGCACTTGCCTTCCTACCCTCCACCAGTATGCAGTGTATGCATTTATTGACTTGTTTATCTTCTGTCTCCAACCCCTCAGACAGCAAGCTCCATGAGAAGGGAATTTGCTTTAGTTTATGCAGTTTATATTCTATGACTCTCTAAAGGGGAATACCATGTAATTCACGTTTGAACAGTATTTAAAGAGGCTTTAGATAAAAATAACAATATGGGTAAGGTATCCAAATTACCTCTTACCTGGTTTCTGCTCTCCTCTATCATGCCAGAAATATTATCTGGTATGTTTTATGTAATTTATATGATGAAATATTTATATGAAACTTAACAGAATATATTACATATTAACATTTCAAAATACCTCAATTTTATGAACATTTTAATTCATATTTAACGAGCAATTGCTATATAAATTTATAAATAAAATATAAATATGAATTAAATTATAAGCACTATAGTATGTATATATTATTTGAATAAATGGCATTGTGCTGCACAAAATACTTCCAGTCTTTTTCATTTGAAAGTACTTTTCTTTTGACATTTATCCTTTTTTTAAAAAAAATATAGCTCTTAGCTCAGTGGTTGCCACCAGTGGGTGACTTTGTCCTTCAGGGGATATTTGGCAACTCCTGGAGCCATTTTTGTTTGGTTGGTTTTTCTTTTTTTTCTCAAGACGTAGTCTCGCTCTGTCACCCAGGCTGGAGCGCAGTGGCACAATTTCAGCTCACTGCAACCTCCGTCTCCCGGTTCAAGTGATTTTCGTGTCTCAGCCTCTTGAGTAGCTGGGATTACAGGCATGTGCAACCACAGCTGGCTAATTTTTGTATTTTTAGTACAGACAGGGTTTCACCATGTTACGCAGGCTGGTCTCGAAGTCCTAGCCTCAAGTGATCCGCCTGCCTTGGCCTCCCAAATTGCGAGGATTATAGGCCTGGAGCCATTTTTGATTGTCACAACTGCTGGTAGTCCTAATGGTCTCTGGTAGACAGATGCCAGGTTTGCTGTTAAACATCCTACAATGCAGAGTATCCTCACAACACTGAGTTATTTGGCCTGATTCTGCTGATGTTGAGAAACCCCTGCACTATTTCTTTCCTTTTTTTTTTGAGACAGAGTCTTGTTCTGTCGCCCAGGCTGGAGTACAGTGGCTGATCTCAGCTCACTGCAACCTCTGCCGCCTGGACTCCAGCGAGTCTCCTACCTCAGCCTCCTGAGAAGCTGGGATTACAGGCGCACACCACCAAGACCCAGCTAATTTTTGTATTTTTTTCTGTGAAGATAGGATTTCGCCATATTGTTCAAGCTGGTCTCAAACTCCTAAACTCAAAGCGACCCACCCGCCTCAGCCTCCCAAAGGGCTGGGATTACAGTTGTGAGCCACTGCACCTGGCTTATTCCTTTCCTTTAATCTGTGGAACAGTATTCCCTGGACAGCATACACTATATTTACTTTATTCCTGTACTGATGAACATTTGGGTTGTTTCAATTCTCTGCTATGATGACGAGTGCTGCAAAGAACATCCTCACCCGTGTCAGTGTATGTGTGCCACAGGGTTTCTGGTAGCTGCATTTTCTGTTCTAGGAATCACTTCCAAATGCCATTCCAGAGCAGCTGGACTCCTTGCTTCTACAGCGTCACCTGGGATTCCAATTCCATGCGTCTTTACCAGCCCTTGGTATTATTTAACTTTTACATTGTTGCCAATTTGAAAAGTTTAAAATAGTAGCTCATTTGTAACAATTTTGCATTTCCTGATTGCTAGTAAGACCAGACCACAGGAATCATTCACACCCCAAGCATTCTAGAAAACTGGTGAAAATGTTTTCTGTCCAGCATGCACCACTTCATTTGGTTTGTCCCTGCGTCTTTGATATGTATTACAAAACCGCACATTTTGGGGGACTAGGCTTGCCTGTTTCTGCCACTAGAGGTCACTGATCCTCAGTGGTTCTCCACCAGTATGACTTCTGACCTCTGTACCCTTCCAGGGAGTATTTGGCAACGCCTGGAGCCATTGTTGATATATCGTCAAGACTGTGAGTGTGCTGCTGGCACCTAGAAGTGAGAGGCCAGGCATGCTGCTAAGGCCCTGCAATGCACAGGACACCGTCCCCCTCCACCTTGCCCCCTCCCCCCTCCACCCTGCCCCCACCAACAAGAAAGCACCATCTGGCCCAAGTAATAGCGCCAAGCTGGAGAAACCATGGTGTTGTCTTTGAAAGAAAGCATATGACAATCTCTATAATAAAGACACCTATTATTAACAACAACAAATATTTTATTGCAGAAACTGGGGAAACTGGGGAGAAGCATGCCTTCTGTCCCCAGGGAGAAGGCAGGGGCGAATGCGCAAGGAAAAGGGAAGGGTTTTAAAGGACAGGAGAGGTGGGCCTGGGGCTCGCTGAGTGGAGCAGTGGAAAGTGCCCTGGTGGGGCCGGTGGCTGGTGTGGGGGTGGAACCACAGTCAGTAGGGTGAAGGCGCTGAGGGCTGGAGGCTCAGGAGGTGGTGGCAGGGGCCTGACTCTTGGAGCTGGGCAGCAGGCTGGGTGTGCTCAGAGGCTCATGGCCCCCCTGGCGAAGCTCCTTCCAGGTGCAGGCAAGCCTGAGGCGTCAGGGCAGTGCTGCCCGCAGGCCCAGCGCTCCTGCGGTGGCTCGGCGACCGGGCGCCTGGCAGCCGCACATCCTGCAGCATGGCAGGCGGCTGCCAGGGAGGATTGAGACAACGCTGCCTGGGAGTGGGGGCCTCTGCTCAGCGGCCTAGACCTGGGCACAAAGGAATGGGCCACTCCGTTTCTCATCACAGGCTTGAAGGCAGATGGCCTGGGCGTCCGGCTCCCTCTGCGCTCTGGCGGGGTGATTTTCACAGTCACCAGGCTGCAGGCAGGCTGGGGGAGTGGCGGGCGGTCCAAAGCCACCGCTTCACGTAAGCCACGCGAGCCTCGGAGAAATCAGGCCTGATGTTGCTCAGCAGCGGCGGCCTGTTGGGAAAGCACCTCCAGGCCTGGGGGACCATCTCCGGAGGTGGATGGGGGCGGGGACCATCTCTCTCCGGATGCGGATGCGGGGGTAGTCCCAGCTGGGAGGAGCGGTGGGGAGGGGCCGGGTGCGGACCCAATGCTTCCCTTGGAAGTAGGTGACCTTGCAGTTCTCCTGGACCTGGGGGCTGAGGAAGGGCCTGGACCGCAGGGCCCAGTGCTTCTGGGCGCAGCTTTCTGGCCCAGAGCCAGCCCAGGAAGCGGCTCAGGTAGCTGCCTATGAGAGCAGGGCAGTGGGTGGGGCCTTTCAGTAGACACTGGGGTGCTAGAAATTTCCAAAATCTGCGGTCACGGTCCGAGATCAAATGTCAGTGCTCAGTGACCAGCGACCCTTGGCATCAAAATGTCGGAAAGTGCAGGAGGCGCCGTGTGCTGGGTATGGTCTGGCCACCAAGTGTCGCATGGGGCAGGAGGCCACGGCCAGGCCAGAGCTTTGTGGCGCGCAGCTGCAGAACGGGTGGGTGGTGCCCCATGCTGTCTGGTGGCCCAAGGAGGTTCAAGCCTCAATCCTTCCCACTCATGGTCCCAGACACTTAGCTCTGCGCAAAGGGGCCTGGCAGCTGCCTCTACTTTTGTACCTGACCTTTAAAGGCAGAACACAGAAGAATTTCTGCCAGGTCCTGAAAACCGGAGATACCTGTTGACAGAAGGGTGCTCTCTTTGATCAGTGTGAAAATGATTACAGTCCACTTGGATGCTCTCTTAAGGAAAAACAAATCATTTACTCATATTCGTCTAGGATGGCTGTTATATCACTTTTTGCAATTTTGTTCTTAAGAAAATGGTGAAAGCCATCAGGATTTATGTTTTAGTACCTGTAATGCTGATTTTATGTTGACCCTCATGTAATTTTCAGTGTTCATACAGCCATGTATGGATAATCTTCTCTGAACACTAATGCCATTTGTCCTTTCATTTCTATTGGTAATCCTGGAGTAGAGTGAGGCACACTTTCCATTAATAGCTGAAAAACCTAACTTCAAAAACAAAGAATCCAAAGGCTGCTTAGTAACTGTGGTGCTTAAGTTTAGAGTCTGTTCAAGGTGGTGTGAAACAATTTTTTAGGGGGGACACTTCCCTCAAAAGCACCTGCAGAAGGAACCTACTGACCCTCTGGAATGCCAGAATTGGGAAGAGACAAAAACGTCGCAACCAATGTGAAGATCAGGCAATAGATTTGGTCCAGACTGAGGAAGATGGGTGAAGACTGAAAACACTAAATAGAGCTTAACAAGGAAGCACCAAATGCTTTTTGAGGTCAGAGGGGGCCAAGTGTTTTGCAATGCAGGGTTGGGGCCAGCCAGTAGTTGTGGGGGAATGAGACTCCTAACACTCACCGACGAATTCCTTTGGTTTTTTGCCTGACTCCTTATTTATGGAATGATCTCTAGGTATATGATTTTCAAAATCTAGAGATATTCCTATGGTATAATTTTCTTCTGAAGACGGTTCTCATGATTGGAATGGCTTTTTATTCATATCTAAGACGTCTCAAGATAATGGCATCAGAGTGGGTATAGACTTTTTTTTTTTTTGAGACTGAGTTTCGCTCTTGTCCAGGCTGCAGTGCAATGGCGCGATCTTGGCCCACTGCAACCTCCACCTCCCAGGTTCAAGCAATTCTCCTGCCTCAGCCTCCCGAGTAGCTGGGATTACAGGCACCCGCCACCACGCCCAGCTAATTTTTTGTATTTTTAGTAGAGACGGGGTTTTCACCATGTTGGCCAGGCTGGTCTTGAACTCCTGACATCAGGTGATCTGCCCGCCTCAGCCTCCCAAAGTGCTGCAATTACAGGCATGAGCCACTGCGCCTGGTGTGGACTTCTTTTAATGTATTTTTTCTTTCCAATGTCTATAGAATTTCCCATATCCTTTTTGCAACATAAGCCACTGGTTGTTTATTCTGTTTGTGACTAAAGACTCTCTCTTGACAAACCACAATTTTGTCCTGGTGAGGTATAGGCAGTCATAAGTGAATCACCACTAAATATGCCTTCTACTGGTTCATCAAGGTGTTGATTAGTTAAAAGCCATTCTCATAGACACTGAAGATGTGTTTCTTCTTCTCATACACCAAGAGGTACAGCATTTTATTGGTTAGTTAATATTAGGGATTAATGTATATCATTGGTGTTTTTGGTGTTCAACAAGGGGTGAGTTTGCAATTGACAGTGGAGAATGTCTGGAGACATTTTTGGTTGTCACGACCTGGGGAGGTGGTACTATGGGCATCCAGTGAGTCGAGGCATGGATGCAACTAAACATCCTGCAATACACAGGATAGTCCCCACAACCAAGAATGATCTGCCCTGAATGTCAGTGGTGCTGAGGTTGAGACCCTGCATCCAGCTTCCTCTAACGTTATCTTATATAATCACAACGCATTCCTCAAACTAAGAAATTAACATTGGGTTGATACTATTAAGTAAACTCCAGACTTTATTTAGATTGCCCCAGTGTCCTTTGTCTTCTCCAGAACCTACTCCTTCTTGGTCTCCTCCACTCTTGAGTTTTTCTGCCTTGTTTTTCATGACCTTGATGCTTTTGAAGAGGGCTGGTGAGGTATTTTGTAGAAGTCCTTTTTCAGTTTGGTTTTGTCTTTTCTCATGATTTAGATGGGGGCTACACATTTTGGAGGAGGAATGCCATAGAGGTGACTGGTATTCAGGTTGTTTGCAAACAATAGGGCAAAGAATAATTATGTATATGTATTATTGTTTAGGTCTGCAGTTTATGTGTAGGCTAAATTGCTGTTTGGTAAATTGCACTCTGATAGCTATTACAATAGTACCAACTCAGCATTGTATCTTCCTTTGATATTGTAATTAACTGTTAGTAAAACAACATACTTTTTAGTCTCTTGTATCTTTATTCATGTGTCATTACCACCTACCACTACACATGAGGCTGCCCATGCTCCACACTTGTACCAGCACTGTGAGCAATATAATTTTGGGGTTTCTGCTAATCTGATACGTGAAAATTCGTATTTCAGTGTAGTTTCATCTTGTTTCGTTGCTTTTTATAAGGTTGAAAATTTTTTCACATGGTATTGGGCTTCTTGTTTCCTTAACTGTAAGCTGTCTGTTTATACCATTTGCTGTTGATTATCTAAAAACTGATTTCTAGAGACTCTTTATATATTAGAGCAATTAACTCTCTGTTTTGTTCACTATGATGTCTCAAACACCTAGAAGGGTAGCTGGCATACAGTAGGCATTCAATAAATAGTAGCTGAATGAGTAAACAGTTGCAAATGTTTTCCCTGTATGTCATCTATCTTTTGTTTATGGTGATTTTCATCAGAAAGGATTTTAAAATTTTTGTATGTAGTCTAATTGCTAGTTGTTTTCTTGATTACTTCTGGGTTTTGATTTATAGTTAGAAAAGCTTCCTCCATTTGGATGTATGAAAGAATCTTCCTACCCTCGTAATTTTATGGCATTTTTTTACCTTTGAAGTTTTGTTCCATCCGGAATATATTTTTGTCAGGATTGAACGATGGGTCCAACTTTTTCTCCTAAATGCCTGCTCGGTTGTCCCCCAATACCATTTACTGGATTTATCTTTTCCTGCATTGAGCTGAGATGCTATCTTTATCATAAAGTAAATTCTCATGTACTTGGCCATATTTCTGAACTATTTTCTTCCCTTGATTATCTTCCTATTCATGTGCTAGTATCATCCTATTTAATTATTGTGGCTTTAAAGCCTTATGGGTCTAATCATTCCTTATTTTCTCCTTTAGAATTTTTCCAGCTGTTCATGCTTATTTGCTTTTCCACATGAACTCTAGAAGTACTATATCTAGTTTTAAAATTCTGTTGGTATTTTTATTAAAACCATATTAAATTTATGGAATCACAACTTAAGGAGAATTGACATCAAAGGTGTCTTTATGATATCTTCCTATTTAAAAACAGGGTATATGAATTTTATAAATTCAAGTCTTCTGTGTCCCTCAGAAATGTTTTATAGTTTTCTTGTTAACAGTTTATGTTGTTTATTAAGAGCATTTTAGTCTTTTAGTTTCTATTATAAATAGGCTTCCTTCTTCTGTTATGTCTTCTAACTAATTGTGAGTTACATGTGTCAAAGGAATTGATTTCTATAAACTGACATGGTACTCCACTAATTGCTGAATTATCTTTGTAGGAGTTTTTAGTGTTTCTCTAATGTTCTTTATCTTTTTTGGTCTAACTTTATTGGCTCCTGCCTGAGGTTAATTCAATTAAATTTAGTATTTAGTTTGCTAATAATCATGGAGTTAACATTTAAACATATTATTTATTTTTGAGCTGAGATAAATCTACTTCATCCAGTTAGGGAATTCTCCATTTCTGTTTCATTAAAAAAAAATTTTTTTAAGGGATGGTGGGTTTTATCTAATGTATTTTAGGAAATCTATGGAAATGATCATATAGATTTGTTGACAGGATGAAATCCATTAATCGTAAGTGTATCATTCTTAGTACTGAACCATCTTTGGATTACTGGAATAAACCCTACCTGGACAAAGTATATATTCTTCTAATGCACTACTAGACTCTATTTCTAGTATTTTATTTAGCTTTTTTTGTTGTTGTTACATATTTTTCAGAGATATTGGCCTATTGCTATTTTTCAGGGGTAGGATGGTCTAATCTTTGATAGGTTTTGGTATCACTGTTATCCTGGCTGCATAAAAGAGGCTGGAAGCTTTATAGTCAATAAAAATCCAATATGAACACGTATACGCAGTTATTATTACAGTTTAGTTTATGAATTAAACAGGATTTTGTGTGCTGATGCAGTGACCGCCACTTAGATTTGGTTTCTAAGAGAAAAATAAATTCCAAGTTTCAAACAACTGACTTACATGAAAATTTCTGGATGAACATTGCTGGAGTCTGTCTTTATCCTGAGATTCTATAGCAAAACTCCCTTAAGGATTTTAAAGGGTTTTGAATACACCCATTTCCAGCCTTCTTTTTTTTATTTAAAAGGGTATTAATTTTCATAGAGAATCTACACGATGCATGTATAATAAAAACATGTCACTTTAACTCTTCTTTCGCTAATCTGAAATACCTCTAAATTCATGTCCAAACTGAGATAAGACATTGGTACACTTCAATAAAAATGCATAAGCATTACAAGATGTTAAAACTGATGCCACATCTGAGCCCAGCTTTGTTTTAAAAGGGGAGACGAGGATTTCCTTAGATGAAAATTGTGGAGAGAATGTACCTGATCATGATCAACCTCTACTGGCTGCTTCTTAATGATCCAGGTGATGGACTCAGACAGGGCTGGACCAGGGAGATACTGGACCTACTTGGGTCCAGTAATCTAGACAGGTGGGCACCAGGCAGGAAGTGCCAATGACCCAAATTCCATGAGAGCTTCCTGGCCAAGAGATTGGTTACTGAGTCATTATTTAGTAGTGAAAACCACTCAGGAATCAGACGACGAGGTGATGGTTCTCAGGGAGTATCTGGAGATGAACAGTGGTCCAGAGGAGCTCCAGGCCCTTCTGAGCAGCTACCTGAAGAATCGCTGCTTAGGATGGAATCATGCCCAGCCTTTGTTTCTGCAATTAACTGTGTATTTTTTATATTCCCTAGTGGGAAAACAACCAAAACCATTTGATCTCTCAATTCTAGTGAGGCTCCAGCAGGTAGTCTCCTCTAAGTATTGTTGGGAGGTATTAGACAGTGGCCAGCGCATAAAGAAGGAGGCTTCACTTCTTCAAGGGAGACTGAGAATTTTCCTTTTAAAATGAAATGCAGAAAAACAAATAACCCCATTAAAAATGGGCAAAGGACATGAGCACACACTTCTCAAGACATACAAGTGGCCAACAAACATGAAAAATGCTCATCATCACTAATCATCAGAAAAGTGCAAATCAAAACCCAATGAGATACCATCTTACAACAGTCAGAATGGCCATTAATAAAAAGTCAAAAAACAACAGATGTTGGTGAAGCTGTGGAAAAAGGGAATGCATATACACTGTTGGTGGGAATGTAAATTAGTTCAGCCACTGTGGAAAGCAGTTTGGAGATTTCTCAAATAACTAAAAACAGAGCTACCATTCAATGCAGCAATACCATTACTGGGTATAAACCCAAAGGAAAATAAATCATTTTGCCAAAAAGACACAGGCACTCATCTGTTCATTGTCACACTATTCACAACAGCAAAGACATAGAATCAACCTAGGTGCCCATCAGCGGTGGACTGGATAAAGAAAATGTGATAATATATACACTATGGAATACTACACAGCCACAAAAAATGAAATCATGTCCTTTGCAGCAACATGGATGCAGCTGGAAGCCATCATCCTAAGCGAATTAATGCAAGAACAGAAAACCAAGTACTGCATGTCCTTGAGAGAACTAAACATTCAGCACACAGATATAGAGATGGGAACAATAGACATTGGGGGTTACTGGAGAGAGGGGTAGGTTAAAAACTACCCATTGGGTACTGTGCTCATTACCTGAGTGATGGAATCCATACCCTAAACCTTAGCATCATGCAACATACTTATGTAACAAACCTGCACATGGTACCCCTGTATCTAAAATAAAAGTTGATAGAAACAAAAAATGAAATGCAGATCAGGAGGAGCCAGAATTCTGTACTAAATGGGGAGAGGAAGAAAGAGGGAAATGGAGAGGAAAGGAGGGGGAAAGAGGTGGGGACCAGAAGGATACAGTGGGGGAAGAAAGGGAGGAGAGAATATATGGGCCTCCAGAGCACAGCCCTTTGAGATTCTGAATATAGAATCTCAAATAATCTGAATATAGAAGAAATAATCTTGGGGGGCTAGACAAAGGCATCCAACCTGAAGGATGTGGGTCATTGTTCTTTCCAGCTGGACAAGGCAAGTTTCTGTAGAACTGCTCTCTGCTCCCTGCCTGTGGGATGGCAGTTACAGAAAAGAAGGCTGCTCTGGGTGTGTTCACAAGGACTTAGAAGGAGCCAGTGTCAGGAACAGAGGAGGGGACAGCAATATGTTCCTGAGTCCCCAAGTCCTCAGCAGCACCGCAGCAAAACCAGGAAGCTCATTGGCCCACCCACATGATCACCTCTGTCCCCTGCAATGTGACCCAGGGCCAGGGTCATTCATAAATTACAGGTCTCCTTCTAAGGCAATGTTCAAAGAGAACCGGAATACAGTTCCCCTAGTTAAACTTCCCAATTCAAAGTGCCTTGGTAATGTCGCCACTCTTGAGATTGAAACATAAAATATATTTCAGGTAATTTAGGAAAAATACTACCCCATGCTTAGTTGATGGCATGGAATCCACCAATTTCTATAGCTCTTTATGATGTTTGCCTAGCTAAAGAACAACAAATGAGAAAACATTAAAAACAACGGACATCTCACTGTAGAACTGGAATGAAATATGAATTAAAAATGACCATCTGGTGATTATCTAAAAAGAAATCACAGTCTGAAACCGCTGAAACTGGCAATTTAGAATGTTATAAACATCGCCGAATTAAACTGGACACAGAATACATGAGCAGGCTGTCTGAGGTTGTGCCTGTAGTCCACAGGGAAAGGTGCTCCTGCTCCACTCACCTCCCCCAGCCTTTCTAAGCCTTGGCCCACAGGGACCCTGGAGGCTGAAGCTCTTCAAACAGGCTACAGCACATGAAGGCCAGGCTTTCGGCACAGACCCCTAAGTCCTCAAGGGCATGTTCCAGGAGCCTCAGTATATAAAGCACGTTTTCTATTAATAGCTTTTGTATTTAATGCTCTGACATCTGGGGACTTGTTGACACCACAAGCACTGTCCCTCCCAAGGTTGGCTGATTCCCAGAGAGAACAGACAGCTGCAAGAGCGCCCTTCATTTGCAATCCAGAGCTTACAGCCCCGCCATCTACTTTATCAGGCTCTTACACCAGGGCCACTGTTCTCCTGCACCAATCACCCCACGGTCAGGTATCAGCCAAGTGGGGACAGCCCCCTAGGCCACGGAACACTCTGAAATTATTCGAAGTAGCCAATCCCGAGCCTGCATACCCTGCCTCGCCTGTTCCTTCCCACTGAAAACTCAATAAAAGCTCTTGCCCGCATTTCCCCCTCACTTTCTCTGCCTCCTGACCAACCCCGGTACTTCCTCATGTGGCCCTGCACGGTGTGTCATGCCTCCAGCTTCTAGGGATCTGGGAATAGGATCAGCTTCTTCCTTCATGACAGTCATTCCCATGTCTGCATGTCTTACTATACCTGATTAAAATAAACCCCAGGTACCCTTAAAACACTCAGCCTCCAGTGCAGATGAAAGTTGGGAGCATGCAGGGAGCCTGCAGCTGCCGAACCTGCAAGAGCTCAGGGGCCCCATGAGAGTGTGGCCTACGGATTTTTAACCCCAGTCCTCCATTAGCTAGCTGTGTGACCTAGCAGGAAAGCACTTAACCTCACTGAGCTTCACTTTCTTCATCTGAAAAATGGAGACAATAATATTGCCATCAGAGAGTTCCTAGAAAGATAAACTAAGTACTTGGCAAATATGGAGTCACTTAGCACTCATAAATATTAGTTCCCTTCATGAGGATTTCCTAGAGTTTACGGCCTTTATCTTTCTGTTTAAAATACATTCTTCTGTTTAAAATGTATTCTTTTTCATTTTTTGAGACAGAGTCTCACTCCGTCACCCAGGCTGGAGTGCAGTGGCGTGATCTCGGCTGACTGCAGCCCCTGCCTCCTGAATTCAAGTGATCCTCTTGCCTCAGCCTCCCGAGTAGCTGAGACTACAGGTGCCCGCCACCACACCCAGCTAATTTTTGTATTTTCAGTAGAGACGGGGTTTTGCCATGATGGCCAGGCTGGTCTCGAACTCCTGGACTCAAGTAATCTGCCCGCCTTGGACTCCCCAAAGTGCTGGGACAACAGGTGTGAGCCACCACACCTGGTGTAAAATACATTTTACATTGTAACCATTATTTATTTATTTGCCTTTATCCTTTTATACCAGTGCTTAAAAATAGAAGTATGATACAAGCCACAGAGGTAATTAATTTTCTAGTAGCCACATTTAAAAAGTAAAAAGAAATAGATGAAATCCTTTTTAATAATATAATTTTACCAAATATATTCAATATATTATCACTTCAACACGTAATCAGTAAGAAAAGTTACTGAGATGGTTTATGTTTTTTCCATACTAAGTTTTAAAAATCTGTTGTGTATTTTATACTTCAGCACATCTCAATTTGGATGCTACCTTTTTCATCAAGATACTTGATCTATATTTAGATTTAAAAAAATTTATACTTGAAAACATATATATACATATCCAAATGGTTCCAAACATTCTTAAAAGTTTTTCTTCTTTTTTTCTTTGGAGACAGAGTCTCACTCTGCCGCCCAGGCTGGGGTGCAGTGGCACGATCCTGGCTCACTACAACCTCTGCCTTGTGGGTTCAAGCAATTCTTATGCCTCAGCTTCCCAAGAAGCTGGGATTACAGGCGCCTGCCATCACGCCTGGCTAAGTTTTGTAATTTTAGTAGAGACGGGGTTTCGCCACATTGGCCAGGCTGGTTTCGAACTCCTGGCCTTAAGTGATCCGTCTGCCTCGGCCTCCCAAAAAGCTGGGATTACAGGTGTGAGCCACTGCACCCGACCCAAAAGTTTTTCAATAACTGAATTGAATATCAGTTTTTTAATTGAAATTTAAGTGAATTAGAAGTAAATTAAATCTTCATTTCCTAAGTTACACCAGCCACATTTCAAGAGCTCAACTGTCACATGTGGCTTGTGATCACTCTATTGGACGGCACAGTTTCATGCCATTTAAAATATATCCTTAACAATCCTGTATTTCAAGCACTATTTATCTTACCAGTGTATGGATCCCAATATTCTTAAAGTAAACAACAATATTATAATGTTCTATCTTTTCATTCTAGAATACACCACATCATTTAAAGTTGGTGAGTTTTTTTTACCTTTAAAAATACTCCTATCACAGCCAAACCATTTTCTTCCGGTGCTGCGTCCTCAAAGTTTTCAATGACTGCATTCCAATGCACTAAGTGCAGCTGAAACACCATGGAAAGAGGGTTAACCCATGACTACACAGAATCTCTCCAGAATAAACCCACACCCTCAGTCAACCTATGACATTTAAACATGTTTCCTCACCCAAAGTAAAGCCACTAAGAAAACCATATGACAATCCAAAATGAGATAGAAACAAAGACCAGGAAGAAATTTAGGCAAGAATAGCAATTAATATTTCTTTGGAATAAAAGGACTTAGGGAGAAAAAATAAAATTCATATAGCAAACTGAGTCGCATTTCAGTAAGGGATCAACATTTGCTCGTTCCCATTCTGCTTTCCATGAAATACTAACATCTAAAATCCATTTACATTAAAAGAGAAAATGTTTATGTTGAGAAAAATAAATTATCCTTATAGGAATTAGACAACACTTGAAGACTGGCTGGGTGCAGTGGCTCACATGTGTAATCCCAAGACTTTGGGAGGCCAAGGTGGGTGGATCATTTGAGGTCAAGAGATTGGGACCAGCCTGGCCAACATGGTGAAACCCCATCTCTACTAAAAAAAAAAAAAATACAAAAATCAGCAGGTGTGGTGGTGGGTGTCTGTAATCCCAGCTTCTCAGGAAGCTGAGGTGGAAGGATCGCTTGAATCTGGGAGGCAGAGGATGCAGTGAGCCAAGATCGTGCCTCTGTACGCCATCTTAGGTGACAGAGCAAGACTCCATCTCAAAAAAAAAAAAAAAAAGTTGAAGACACACTTCTTCTTTGAGAGATGACCACTTAAAATGTTCTTTTTATTGTTGATATTACATTTAAAACTAAATTACTGCCAGGTGCGTTGGCTCACGTCAGCACTTTGGGAGGCTGGGGCAAGAGCATCACCTGAGGCCAGGAGTTCAAGCCCAGCCTTGGCAACACAGTGAGACCTCGTCTCTACAAAAAATTTTAAAATGAGTTAGGTGTGGTGGTACGCAACTGTGTAGTCCCTGCTACTTGGGAAGCTGAGACGGAAGAATCACTTGGGCTAAGAAGTTCAAGGTTGCAGTGAGCTATGACTGCACCACTGCACACCAGCCTGGGTGATAAAGTGAGATCCTATTAAAAAAAAAGCAAAACCAACAAACCAAACAAAACCTAAATTACAAAAAAGTTATAAGAAGCAATTATATTTCCTTATGATCTCCCTATACTTTTGCTATGGTTTGCATATGGTCTGTTTGGTCCTGCCAGGTCTCATGTTGACACCTGCTCCCCAGTGTTGGAGGTGGGGCTTCATGGGAGGTGTTTGGATCACGCAGGCAGATCTCTTATAAATAGCTTCATGCCATTCGGGTGGAAGTGAGTTCTTACTCTTAGTTCCCAAGATAACTGATTTAGGTTTTTTCTTTTTTTTGAGACAGGGTCTCACTCTGTCACCCAGGCTGGAGTACGGTGGCACAACTGTGACTCACTGCAGCCTTGACCTGCTAGGCTCAAGTGACGCTCCCACCTCAGCCTCCCAAGTAGCTGGGACTACAGGCATGTGCCACCATGCCTGGCTGTTTTTTTTGTTGTTGTTTTTTTTTTTTTAATTTTTTTTGTATAGACAAGGTCTCACTATATTGCCCAGACTGGTCTCCAATTCCTGGCCTCAAGTGATCCTCCCGCATTGGCCTCCCAACGAGCTGGGATTACAGGTGTGAGCCATCGCGTCCAGTCACAGAACTGATTGCTGAAAAGAGCCTGGTACCTCCTCCTTTCCCTCTTACCATGTGATCTCTGCGTGCTGGCTCCCCGTGGCCTTCCAACATGAGGAGACACAGTTTGAGGACCTCACCAGATACAGATGTGAGCAGCATGTTTCCTGTACAGCCTGCAGCACCATGAGTCAAGTAAACCTCTTTTCTTTATAAATTACAGAGTTTCAGATATTCCTTTGTAGCAACACAAATGGATTAAGATAACTTCTCTACAAATTATTCCTTGTCCACCACTCATGAACTTATTTTCTGGCATCACCATTCCCCCAAGTCTCCTAAGTGAGACGCCTCAAGGTCTTGGTTAACTTTGCTTTCTGTTCTCTGGAAGAGGATGTCACCTCCTAGTTCTGTTGCTTTTATTTCAGAAATGCTTTTTAAAAGTTGCTATTTTCTATATTTCTATTGCCTTAATTTAATCTCCAACCACCTATCACTTGGATTAATCTCAACTTGTGGCCCTGCATTGTGGCCTGGGCTAATCTAAAAACATAAAGTAACTGGCTAATTAAACAAAATCATGCTATGCCACTCTCTCATTTACATATAACTAGTTTCTGACGAGCCTGCCCTCCATCTACCCTATTATCCTTTGATGATCACCACTCTCACTGCCTCTCCCCACAACACACATTCAACATTCTGGCCACATCATTTTGTTTTTGTTTTTTTGGTCATTTCCTGAACATTCTATCACATCTGCCTTTGCACGACTTTCCCTCAGTCCAGAATGCCCTTTTAATGCTCTTGGCAAACTTCCATACATCCTTTAATACCTAATATAAATGGCTCCTCCTTAGTGAGATCATCATAGACTCCGCTGAGTAGTCTGTATCACGCGCCTTCCTCTGTGGCCCCATAGCCCTCTCAGAAACATTTTCAAACCACACTTGCTTTATAATTTTAATTTCAAGTATTCTTCCCTCACTAGACTTTGCCCTTTGGGTGGTTGACAATTAGTACTCCTGGCACTTCGTGCAGTGCTTTGCACATAGTTGCCACTCAGAAAATGTTGGACACATAAATAATGATAAAATTCATACACGTTATTAGGTGGCCACAAATATAAAACGTGTTTTTCTTGCCTAATTATCCTTCTGCTCTGTATTGTGATCTTATATTTTACAATGTAATTAAATAGAATTACTATTTAATATAGAAGTTATTTGCAAAGTAAGCCAGCAGAGGAAAACTAGTACATATGCAACACATAAACACACAGAAAATAGATTTCTGGTAAAGCTTTCATTTCATTTCATGCCCTTTCTTCTATGCCAATTACAAAATCTGTACACAGAGATATATGTATTTGTTAATAAAAAATATTACCTATACTAGAAGGAAACATCCATAAAAAAGAAAAGGGAATTTTTCCATACACTGAAAAGTGAGTCCAATGATCATCCAGAAAGCCCATTCAGGGCATATACCCAAAAGAACAAAAAGAGACATTTGTACACCCACGTTCATAGCAGCGTTATTCACAAAAGCCAAAAGGTAAGGAATAGATAAACAAATGTGGTCTATCCATATAATGGAGTATCATTAAGCCTTAAAAAGGAAGGAAATTCTGACACACACTACAACATGGATGAACTCTGAGGACATTATACCAAGTGAAATAAGCCAGTCACAAAAAGACAAATACTGTATGATTACACTCATATGAGGTGCCTAGAGTAGTTCGATTCACAGAGACAGAAAGCAGAATACTGGCTGGGCGTGGTGGTTCATGTCTGTGATCTTTGGGAGACCGAGGCGGGCAGATGACTTGAGGTCAGGAGTTCAAGAGCATCCTGGACAACATGGTAAAACCCCCCTCTACTAAAAATACAAAAGTTAGCTGGGCGTGGTGATGGGCGCCTATAATCCCAGCAACTTGGGAGGCTGAGGCAGGAGAATCACTTGAACCTGGGAGGCAGAGGTTGCAGTGAGCCGAGACTACCCCACTGTACTCCAGCCTAGGTGACAGAGCAAGAATCTGTCAAGAAAGGAGAAGGAGAAGGAGGAGGAGAAGAAGAAGAAGGGGTAGGAGAAGGAGAAGGAGACGGACGCGGAGGAAAAGGGGAGGGGAGGGGAGGGGGAAGGGAGGGGAGGGGAGGGGAAGAAGAAAAGAAAGAAAGGAAAGAAAGAAGGAAAGAAAGGAAAGAAAAGAAAGAAAAGAAAGAAAGCCAATACTGATTGCGAGGAGCTGGAGGGAGGGTGAATGGGGCACTACTGTTTAATGGGTAAAGTTTCAGTTTTGCAAGATGAAAGGATTTCTGGAGCTAGATGGTGGTGATGATTGTACAATAATGGAAATGTACTTAATATACTACTACTTAACTGTATTCTTTTTTTTTTTTTTGAGACGGAGTCTTGCTCTGTCGCCCAGGCTGGAGTGCAGTGGCCAGATCTCAGCTCACTGCAAGCCCCGCCTCCCAGGTTCCCGCCATTCTCCTGCCTCAGCCTCCCGAGGAGCTGGGACTACAGGTGCCCGCCACCGCGCCCGGCTAGTTTTTTGTATTTTTTAGTAGAGACGGGGTTTCACCATGTTAACCAGGATGGTCTCGATCTCCTGACCTCGTGATCCGCCCGTCTTGGCCTCCCAAAGTGCTGGGATTACAGGCTTGAGTCACCGCGCCCGGCCTGTATTCTTAAAAATGGATAAGATGATAAATTTCATATTATGCATATTTTACCATAATTTTTTTTAAAATTCCAATGACTTCCATGCCATTGCTCACAAAGAGGTCAATACTACCATGGAGAGAGTTTGATCTGTCCTCTGTTAACATGACACTGTTTCTTTAACTCCTTACAAGACCACCAGATCTTGCCCTCACCTGATTTATGTGTAGAATCTTCAAATTCCACGAGGAAAGAGTACCCATTATTCCAGACGTGGAGGCAGGTGGCTGGGTCATAAGAGATGGTAAGCGGTTTTAAGCCGGCATCATAAACACTGTCCCTCCACCAGATGTTGATGGGTGACTGTTGATCGCCCCCAGGAACCAGGTCCACGCTCTCCCAGAGTGGATGCACTAGGAGAAAGCAGGTCAGGCTATTATCAAGACTGTCCACTATCTAGCATCACATATGAGGCAATTTCACTTCTGGAGACCCTGTCAAGGCTAATGGGAACTAACAGCTTTAGCAATTAGCCATTCAGGGCCTTAATCAGCTGACTAAAGCAAAGGCTAAAAGACAAGCAAAGGCTAAAAGCAGAAGAACAGCATTCTGCCATCTTGAAAACCCAACTCATCTCAGTCTGCCTACTAAGCTCACCTAAACCAAGTGCTATCAGTCCTGTGATAACAGTAAAATGCATGGAGATTAGTGCCATGTGGAAATAGGTATTCATAAATGAGTTTCTTTTCTTCATTGAGAATTTCCCAAGCCCTAAGCCCCCAAACTAGCTCTAAATACAAAGACAAACTAATTTGATTTTCAATAACAGACTTATTTTCAAAAAACACACACAAAAAAAATGGGGGCAGAACTTTGAGAAAGGAAATGTTCAATCAAGTATTGTGTTTAATTGGTTGGCTGGTAGAAATCAAGGCTTGCGTAGCCTGCATCCTGTAAGGTGCTTGCCCCACATAACTGTGCATGCTGAGTTGAGTTCACCTCCTATGTAAGCAAACTCTGAGGACCAGGCAGCCATCCTGCAAAACCTGGCTAGAACATCGGCATTGCTAAGGTCCCTGGAGGTCGCAGTGTGTCACAGGGATGTGGAGATTATCTATTAAGGTGTACACATACAATTCATCCCCCACAGGCACTGACGACACTGCTGATGCTGATTGTCCTCCAGAGTCAAGCACCAGGTCTCTGTAGCAAGTCCCTGATAAGTATCAGCAGACTTGCTGATAACACAGATCGGCCTGTTGAGACCCCCATGTGTGATGAGCAGAACCAATGTGTATCAGTTTGGGGTGGTCCAGCTGCCTGTCCTTTAGAAGTACCATGGATGGGTAGGATCAAGAACAACAGGAAAACTAGGAGAAACATGTATTGAGAGAAATCATTACCAGTGACCCCTCTGCATCTCGCCCTACCACTAAGAATGGGTCTAAGGATTTAAGAAATAACTAGGCAGCTCCTACCGAGTCAAATCCCCCAAACATGGCAGAGACACCCTCTTGTTTCCATAAAAACCAGAAACTTCCCTCTGGTTTACTCTTACAGGGGGGATAGTTCTGCTTCAGTAGCAGCCCAAAGATGGAAGTTTAAAATCTTAGCTTTAGCTTTATTTTTTTGTGAGGGTGGGCAAAAGTGTCCTGGCAGTACAGACACTGAGCTCTCTTGGGAGTGTCCAGACCGGTGGTCTCATCAAAGAGAGTGACTATGGCCCTAGGGGACATTTGGCATTGTCTAGAGACATTTTTCATTGTCACAACTGGAAGAGGGTGCTACTGCCATCTAGTGGATAGATGCCAGGGATGCTGCTAAACATTCCACAAAGCAGAGGAAGCCACCACTGCAACGAGTTACTCAGCCCCAAATGTCAACAGTGGCCCAGTTGAGAATCTCAGTCTACAGAAACTCAGAATATTCTTCTCTTTTTCCTAATTCTTCCTATAACATAGTATTCTCTTATCTCTAAAGAGATTTAAACTTAATTTAAAAAATTAAGTTCTACTTTAACTATAAAGGGTAGACATGCAGGTTTGGTATATGGAGTGACACTGAGGCTTGGGGTCCCAACGGTCCTGTCACCCCAGCCATGTGAGCATAATACCCAACAGGTTGAACCCAATGTTTTAATTTTTCTTAGTATGAAAGAATTCCTCACAGAAGAACAATAATTTTCCATTAAATTTAAGAGCCAAAAATTAAAAATGCATTTGAACTGGCACAATATTTCAATACTATAATCTGATCAGAATGCAGATTCCTTCTAGAAAGCCCTTAAAGGGCCGATTCTATTTTTAAAGATTCCTGACACAAAGAGACTACGCACCTTCCCCTCTGAGACACTCAGTGGTTGATAATGTGAGAATTCACATTCTTCAAAGCCATTCAAAGCCATTCTCCTGTGAAGACTAGGGAAGAACTGGAGTGACAATCAGCTCCCTAAGATGATGCCTTGGTCACCCTTAATTGTTCCCCATCTCATTCATGAAACGGGAAGTATCAACACTCACACTCATGCAAATACCAGCCCAAGACAACTGGGCCTATTCCTGCAATTGCTCTTTAATGACCATAATGACATGATCAATTTATGCCCTTCAGTTACAAGTTCAGCTTCCAGAAGGTTTTCTTTCCTCCTACCCACCTCCTCCTTTTTAAACAAAGACCATCCATCTAGGCTAGACCATCCAACCCACTGTGGGGAGAGGCAGTCCTTGGTCACTATCCCCCTATTGAAGCCAACTTTTTGCCAAGGGCTTGTTTTGCTAACGATAAACTCACACTTTTCCTCTTCCCTCCCCTTCTGCCATTTTAACAAAATACAGATAGAAATGATTTCTTGGCAGTTGTCATACTTTCCCTCAAAACAGGAAGGTAATGACGAAGCATTCTAACAGAGGCCTCATTTTCAGGTTTTTCTTATGTGTAGAAAGTGAAGAGACTGTGACTATTTCAATCATGGTTTAAGTGAGTGAAGGGCACACTGTCATTAAAAAGGTGTCAATAATCTCTCACTGATGAGCAAGAAAACTCCTTTAGATTTCATGGTGAGGATGCACTTGGTCTTAGTTCTTATTTATATGCCTAGTCCTGTGTTTGACTTATTTTATGCTTGCACCACCTATTTCTCTAGCCTCCTTGTATGTCCCTGGGCTCTTCAAATGTAGAAAGCTCATTTCTGCATCAAGCCCCTTAGTTCCTGATTCTCCTCCTCTGCTGGAATCAATTTCCCCTCATTCCACTTGGCACTGGCTCCTGTTATTGCCTTGTCACCATCTCTCCTCTTTGACTACCCTATTATAACATGATCCCCTTGAATTTTTAATCATAGCCCTCTGGTTTTGCCCTTCACAACATTATTACATGGGTAGAGTTACAATTTTATGTACACGCGCTTAGTTATCGGCCTCCCCCACTGCTCTGCAAGCAAGCTGGCTTTTTTTTTTTTTGAGACGGAGTCTCGCTCTGTCGCCCAGGCTGGAGTGCAGTGGCCCAATCTCGGCTCAATGCAAGATCCGCCTCCTAGGTTCACGCCATTCTCTTGCCTCACCCCTCCCAAATAGCTGAGACTACAGGTGTCTGCCACCACGCCCAGCTAATTTTTTGTATTTTTAGTAGAGATGGGGTTTCACCATGTTAGCCAGGATGGTCTCCATCTCCTGACCTCGTGATCCGCCCCCCTCAGCCTCCCACAGTACTGGGATTACAGGCGTGAACCACCGCGCCCTGATGCAAGCTGGCTTTCAACTACTATGGTAGATCGAATGCATCAGATGAAGCGTATCACTGAAGAAGTTTGCTTCTTTTTGCTTTATTTCCCATTACTGCCACGGATCACATTATTTTTCTTTAACAATCGTTCAGGTTTAGCTCTTCCTCGCCTTGCCCAGACCACTAGCCTAGTTCTGAACCCTACACCGCAGACTTCACACAAAGCCTCTTGGTCACTTGTCCTCTTTTCTCACTTCCCTTTACCCTGAGTTCAGCCACTCAGTTTTCCCAAATTACCAGCTTTGTCAGGGTGCTCCTGTGCTGAAGACAGTATATCAAGTGGAACTTCTGGGTCCAAGTGCCTGTGTTTTTCTATTAGAACCCTCCTCATTTATCTAATCATTCTCCTCATTCTTTCCAAACGCTGGCGTTCCCATGCTGCCCCCTTGGTCAATCCTAAACGAGTGGTGCTGTAAATTTCAAACACCCAACAGGCTTTGAAGACTTGGTGCAAGGTAAAGAATGTAAACTCATTAACAATTGTTATATGGATCACATGTTAAAGTGATAATATCCTGGATACACTGGGTTAAGTAAAAAAAAAAAAGTTACTAAAATTAATTTCACCTGTTTTCTTTTCCCCTTTTCTAATATGACTATTAGAAAACTGAGAATTACATGTGGCTCAATTATATGTCTATAGGACAATGTTGCCCTATACCCTCATGTGCTTTTTATCTGGTCCCTTGCTATGTACCACCCTTTTTATGAGGGATGTGCTATTTCCTCATGTAATTGAAGACCATCTGCGTAGGCCTTGGCCTTAGTGCAGTGATGGGATACACAGGGATCCTCTGTATGACTTGGCTGAGGATGATCGCAGGATCACAAATTGCCTTGTTAGAGCATCAGGGCTGTAAAAGGCACTTGGATGCCAAGTCCATTAGCCATAGGAGACACATGCAGTTATCAGCAAAGGAGACTAAAAGCCCACATTTCTTGGTGGTCACTTCCAGGGCTAATAGTCAGTCCCAGGTAGCTGAAGACAACCCTGAAGCCATTAGTACAATTCCATGGGACTCCTAATCTCCCACTGTTTCTCAAGATCCTTTGAAAGTTAATGAAGACAATATAGTCTGGGGCATCCCAGCCTATATCAGAGGTCTTTAGGAACACATTGCACAACAAGCCTGTTAAAACTCTTGTCCTCATCTGTACAACGCCCATGACAAGTTTACCTATACAACAAACCCGCACACATACCCCTGAACTTAAAAGCTAAATTTAAAAAAAAAAAGTATTGTTCTCCAGGCTTTGGTTCTTCAAAATTAATTGGAAAAATAATAGAACTTTATAATACAGTTGAATTCTAATATAGATCAGTGCTGTCAAATACAACTTTCTCTAAAGATGAAAATGTCCATTATGGTAAGTTGTAGTCACGTGAGGCTATGTTAATGTGCTTAAATTTACAGGTAAATACCCATAATGGCTACATTTAATTGTGGCTACATTTTAGACAGCACCATTCTAGTCCAAGTTATCCTAAAAGGAAATGTTTCTTTTCTTTCTAAAAGCAGGGAGATCATGAACATTAAGAATCACTGGAATAATATTACATTTGTACTATTTACATTATAGCTGATAATCTTTATATTTCATGAAGAATTAACATGATTAATTTTCCTATGGTCTAAGATCTCATGCCTAATTTTTTTTTTTTTGAGACGGAGTCCTGCTCTGTCGCCCAGGTTGAAGAGCAGTGGCACGATCTCGGGTCACTGCAACCTCCGACTTCCAGGTTCAAGAGATCCCCCTGCCTCACAGCCTCCTGAGTAGCTGGGACCACAGGCGCGTACCACTATGCCTGGCAAATTTTTTGTATTTTAGTAGAGAAGGGGTTTCACCATGTTAGCCAGGATGGTCTCAATCTCCTGACCTCGCGATCTGCCCGCCTTGGCCTCCCAAAGTGCTGGGGTTACAGGCGTGAGCCACCGTGCCCGGCCACCTAAATCTTTTTATGTGGTCATTATGCTAAATTTCACTAGATGATACACTAAGTGAAATTGATTTTATTTTCATCTTGGATAACAGGTGTAGGCTTTTATTTTTATCTTGTTTTATTACAAGTCCCTCAAGTTAGGACTTTCAACAGTTACTGTCTGCTACTTGAGATAACAGCAAACAGCAATCTGAGTTGACAGCTAAAGATTATCTGTGGAGAGCCTTGGGAGCAAAGATATGATGAGCACAGAGCACAGGGCTGACCTGAAATGCTGCTTTCCGATTTGCCACAACCTCCTACTTTCATTCACTCCTTATGCTGCTTTGCCTCCTCTTAAAATGGTCAGACTTAAAACATCTGAGGCAGGCACTGAGCCTATGATGATGATAACAATCAAAGTACTAGAAGTAGCTGCCACAATTGAGTTTCTTTTCTTTTCGTTTTTTTTTTTTTTTTTTTGAGACAGAGTACAGGTCCTGGCTCATTGCAACCTCTGCCTCCCAGGTTCAAGTGATTCTCCTGCCTCAGCCTCCTGAGTAGCTGAGACTACAGGCATGCACCACCATGCCCAGCTAATTTTTGTATTTTTAGTAGAGATGAGGTTTCACTACGTTGGTCAGGCTGGTCTTGAACTCCTGATCTCAGCTGATCCGCCCGCCTTGGTCTCCCAAAAGTGCTGGGATGAGCCACCATGCGCGGCCACATAACTGAGTTTCTAACCCTCAAGAATCTCGGGTTATTCTTGGTTACAAGTGTACACTAGCTTTCCATTGGGGTACTGAGCTGTCAGAAACAAGGAGAATTGTTTTTACAATTGAGCAGATGAGGGTCCAGAATATAGGAATAGGACCTGCTCAAAGGCTCAGGGCAAGAAAGACCACAATATTCTTCTTGGGGCAAACAGGTTGGAACAGTGAAATATACCACAAACAAAATCAAATGGTGACTTTCACCTGTTTTTTCTAGTAACTTGGAAAGAAGAACACATCATATAATACAGCTATTACTCAAGTGAACCCCACCTCCTCGGGGGACCACTGTTTGGTTTCTGTTGGCACTAAAAGCAGCAAACTATCCTAATGGCATAGGCTGACTGGACTTTAGGCATTTAACTCTCAACTTTCAGAAAAAAAAAGACAAACTAAAGATCAAGGCAGAAACCCCACACTCACACAAAACGTTAGTAACTAGATAAATGACTAAATTTTTTCCACGTTAAGCCTTAGAAGGCAGTGCCCGGGTTTGGAATAAGCCAATCTGGGTAGGATATGGCACACCCAGCAATCATAAATTTCTTATGACCCCGACCAACTCATCTCAACGAGAACATAGTCAATGTTGGGATAAAACAAAATAAATTTGTAATAAAAAATTCTTTTGAAGCAGTTTCAAGTCAATGGATCCAGCTAGATCAACATTATTAATGGAATTCCTTTTCTTATGTGCACGGAGGTTCAACAAGGGTAAACCCAAAGAGCACAATCTGAGAAACCTCAAATTCTGAAACAAGCCAGTATTTGAAAACTATGTAAATTCATTGTGAATAGTGAAAAATATATTTTAAAAACTAAAAGATATATTTAGCCAATTCATTACACACATCTCTCCACCATCACAGACATCTCTCCTATCATCTCAGTGGTTCTCTCCCAGGGTTATTTTGCCCTCCCTCCCAGGGGACATTTAGTAATGTCCTGAAACATATCTGAGTGTGATCATTTGGGGAGTGCTACTGGTAAGAGATCAGGGATGCCATTCAACATCTAGTGAGCAAAGGGCAGCCCCCACACCACAGAATGATCTATCCCCAATGTCCATCGTGCCGCAGTGGAGAATCCCTGCAACATCCAGCTGCGGATAGTACCTTGTATTTCCAGGAGGGGAACAAGATGAGAAGGCTTGAGGAAGACCGTCTGCTGCATCACACGATCTTCTGTTTTTACAGCAGAGCACACACCTGCAAATCAGTCAGCTAGAATTAATTCTGCAATTCTTACCTCTGGAGAGACTATTCTGAAGCATGAAGCCACTGAAGTGCTTGCAAACATTCATGTGCAGCTTCCTGCAATTTAGATTCACAGAAATAATCTGCAGTTTGTGGATCAACCTTAGTAAAAAGACAACTGCTAACAATAAATAATAAAGAACAGGTTCCAGAATATCTGAAACCTTCTCCAGTTTCTGCATGACATCATTGTAACATTTTAACATTTGTCAAGAAAGAATGTTCCACATTTATTTTACTGGACAAATAGAGAAACAGTTATTCTCACAGTCCATAAGGCATATAAGCTCACACTGGAATGCCAATGACATCATAGCTACAGATGCTTAACACACGTGATTTTTATAAAACCAACAAGTCTTTTCTCCTCTCTTTAATGAAATGGTGTACTCACAGGTTTATTTCTGGATTTTGTAAGTACAAGTACAGAGGCTGCAGGATGGCCTGGGCCTTGGAATCTAGAAGCTTCTCCACAGCAATTTGCATGGGGATACAGGACAAGTGGCCCTCAGGCTGTTCATCACCACCATCTTTACCCTGAAACCTTGATCAGTTCCCAAATAACTTGCAGGAACCCAATAACCTAGAGGGAAGAGGGCAGAGGATTGAAAGCTGTAAGCGATAGAGACTTAAGATCATGAGAAAACCTCTAAGTAGGACAATATTCAGACTAGTAATACACACCCTGAGGTGGAGGGAGGGCAAATGGGAGTCAATTATCCATCCATTTTTGTTCCTCAAACTCACTGGTCACCCCAAGATGACAGACCCACTTGCTTTCCCTCACATTCACTTGGTGCTCCTGCCTGCCCACCAGCCACATGGACTTTAGTTCTTCCAACTCCTGCCTTTCCCTCCAGCTTGTGCAGATGCTCTTCCTTTCCTGGACTCTCCCTCCATCTGTGCGTGGTGAATCCCTACCCCCACTTCAGGTGACTGACACCAGCATCCCTTCCTCTAAGCTCTCCCGACCACGTGCTCACCAGGTCAGCCCAGAACTGCTTTGTGGTCACAGTGTTTATCAGGGTCGAATTAATACCTGACCAGGAATGTACTTTATCACCACATCCTCTCCAGTATCTAAGCCCCATGGTGGCAGGGACCGTGTCTGCCTTGGTCAGAGCTGTATCTCTTAGGGACACAGTGCCTCATTCAAAATGGGTGCTGGGAGTACTAGTCAAGTGACCCGAGTAGGCTCCCTTGGGGACAAAGATGTTGGTCCTAATTTCAACAACTAAGAACTGTGCCATGCCTGCCAGCACGCTCTGAGACAGTACTAGGGGTCTTTCCTTTTCTCAAACGCCATCACCCATTTGTAGGGATGTCTATACTTTTAAAACACTTGTAAATATTTCTCCTTTGAGAAGAGGGTCTCATATCCCTAGCTAAAAGATCCAAAGGACCCCCCAAATCCTGCCTGATCTAAAAGAGGACCCTCCCGATGAACCCCATCTAGTCTCACAGGGCTGGGATTCTGCCAGTTAGCACTTTCATTTCAAAATGTATTGTCATTTCTTTTGCTCCAAGCACAGTGGTGGGTGCTATGATGCAAAGATGACCAAGACTTGAACTGTACCTTCCAGGTATGTAATTTCTCCCTTAGGAGTCTCTTGAAATGCACATAGTATGGGTAAGAAAAACACAGAGCAACCAGTTCACAGCAGGGTGTTTCTGCCATCTCAGATTCTGCCTTCTCTTGCCAAAAGACGGGCTCTTAGCAGTATGGCCATGCTGGGGTGGTGGGGGGGGGTTGAGGTAGGTGGGAATGGGTGGCAAAAGACACAAACATAGAAGTTGAGGGGCACTAAAGACACATTTCCCTTACAAATCTGAACTTTATTTCTTCATACCATCTTTCCAAGAAGAGTGTAAGATACAAAACCCACACCATGGTCCTCAGTGATGCTGAGCAAGGAGGCAAACGTGCTTTTATCCTCCCCTCTCTTTGTGCACATTCATGCTAGTTACTGGCTGTGCACTAGCTCCTCCCCTCTGCACTGCTGTCCTTGACTCTGCTCCATCTAAGCTAGAGGGAAGACTACACCTACGTGAAAGGAGTGAGCATCATCTCTATGTGCATTGTGAAGTAGAGCACAGCAGGATAAGAAGCCAGTCTTTTGGCACAGTGCCATGCGCTTTGCTTTGTGTATGTGTCACTGTGCGAATGTGCGCTGAACTCAGGGAGCCAGAGATGTGCAGCCATTACATTAAAGGGGACTGGTAGGAAGTTTGTGAATCCCATAGAGGTTCCTTACCTCTAGGCTTGACTCCCTACTGGAGGTCTTCAGGCCAATGTATTAGTTTGTAAGAAAGTACCATAGACTGGGTGGCTTAAAATTTTTTGTTGTCTCACGGTTATGGAGGCTAGAAATCTGAGGTCCAAGTTCTCTGCAGGGTTGGTTCCTTCTGAGGGCAATGAGAGCTCTGTCCCAGGCCTTTCTACTTGGATGGTTATTTTATGTGCCAACTTGGGTAGGTCATGTACCCAGATGTTTGGTCAAATACCAGTTTAAATATCACTGTGAATGTATTTTTTAGATGAGATTAACATCTAAATCAGTAGACTTGGAATAAAGATGATTACCCTTCATGTGAGTGGGCCCTACCCAATCAGTTGAAAGCCTTAAGTGAAAAAAAGACAGGTTGCCTGAGGAAGAGGAAATTCTACCTCCAGACTGCCTTTGGACTGGAGCTGTGCCATGGCACCAGTTTGTGCTCACAATCCAGCCTGAATGTGTCCCCAAAGTTCACATTTTGGAAACTCAATCTGCAATGCAAAAGTGTTGGGAGGTGATTAAATCATGAGGGCTCTCCCCTCATGAATGGATTAATGCCATTATTAGGGGGAGCTGGTTAGTTTCTGAGGTAGTGGGTTCCTGATAAAAGGATAAATTTGGCCTCGTTACCCTCCCTCCCTCCTTCTTCACCCCCAATCTCTCCCACCCCTCACATGCACATGTTCATGCCCTTCTGCCTTGTGCTATGGGATGACGCAAGAGAAAGCCCTCACTAGATGTTGAGCAGATGCTGGCACCATGCCCTTGGACTTCCCAGCCTCCGGAATCATAAGCCACATAAATTTCTGTTCATTATAAATTATCCAGTGTCAGGTATTCTGTTACAGCACAAAACTGAGTAAGACAGGCTGTATATCAACTCTTCCCTGGTCTCCAGCCCGTTGGCCTGCACTGCAAATTTCATGAGCCTACATTCATGAGCCAATTTTTAAAATAAATCTCTCTCTCCCTAAACACACACACACACACATGTGCGCGTGCACATGGACACACACAGGCACACCCACACATACATACGCACACAGACACACAATTGGTTTTGTTTCTCTGGAGAACACCTAATAAACCTTGCTTCTGGTAATTCCTTGGCTTGTGTCAGCATTAAGTCCAATTTTCATAAGCCATTCTCATCTTGTCTCCAAATTTCCCCTTTAATTAAGGACACCAGTTATATTGGACTAGTGGCCACCCTAATGACTGTAATTACCTCTATAAAGACCCAATCTCCATATGAGGTCACATTCTGAAGTACTGGGGCTTAAGACTTAAACATATATGAATTTGAGATGGGAGGATGCAATTCAACTCGTAACAGCCAGTGACACCTAAAGTATGTCTGCGTTGCCTAAAAGGTGTTGACAATTCTCAAACCAAAGTTAAAATCACTTTTGTTTCGTTTTATCTGTTGTGTAAACACAGTTTTTAGTGGGAGTGTGTATGTCAAAATGTCTAAGGACATGAAAAATCACCCTGTTGAAGCCATGTAAAAGTCTGGCTCAGGATTTAAAAGACAGACTGCCAATAAGCTTTCAATATCTTATCTTGATAGTACCTGGAGCCAGGTGAGAGCATCTGGTTTTTAAATAACTTCACTATCTGAATTCACTTAACAGGTTTAAACAGCAATAGACCATGGGTCAACTAAATTTAGAATTTGTTTCCCCTTGTTAGGGCAAACTTCAAACTTGTACAAAAAAAAGGTGAGAATAAATCACCTATATATCCAATACTCTATTTCTTTTTTTTTTTTTTTTTGAGACGGAGCCTCGCTCTGTCGCCCAGGCTGGAGTGCAGTGGCCGGATCTCAGCTCACTGCAAGCTCCGCCTCCCGGGTTTACGCCATTCTCCTGCCTCAGCTTCCCGAGTAGCTGGGACTACATTTGCTGGGACTACAGGCGCCCGCCACCTCGCCCGGCTAGTTTTTTGTATTTTTTAGTAGATACGGGGTTTCACCGTATTAGCCAGGATGGTCTTGATCTCCTGAGCTCGTGATCCGCCCATCTCGGCCTCCCAAAGTGCTGGGATTACAGGCTTGAGCCACTGCGCCCTGCCCCCAATACTCTATTTCAACAATTACCAGTTTGTGGCTGGATAGGGCCTAGGAGAGCTAAGTCTTTTGTGCTATACATCCTTTGCTATCACTGATTATTCATGTATGCCTTGGATATTACTAACATGTTCTTTTTCTGTTGTTTTGCAGCCTTAGAAATGTGTGAAAAAAGAAAAGAGTCTAAAAGTCTTTAAATGTCATTCATAAGTGTTTATTAAATGCCTCATAGCTTGAACTCCACCTGATTAAGCGACTTATGCAAAAGAGACGTAAAAGTACTAACCAAAGGTTACAATTATATTGAAAAATTCCTTGATTGGCATCAGATTGACTCTTCATTTTCTCAACTCCTGATTTCAAAAGGAAGCCTGCCTTCTGCAATTTCCTGAAACTTAAATTGAGATATTACGCTGCTATGTCTTAAGAAAGCTTAGCTTCCTCCTCTCATTCACTTCTTCCTTGAGAGCGTGATCCCAATCTGAGGTTGCCAAAGGTTTCAAAATATATTTCTTATACCTGATTTGTGTGTTGCAACTAACTGCCCCAGTGTGGCCAGTGACATGATGAATTTCCCTCTTTCCATCAAATTTCCTTAACATTCATATGCAATCACAAGGCACTCAACCTTTATTCCATTGTAACTGTGAGCAGTGGCAGCCTTTTTGCCTGGCTCCAAGAACAGGGCAGCTACGCATAGGCACAGAGAATGGTGCCCTTGCTGTTTTGGCCTTTCGGTTAATTCCAGCCCAGCCCACGTACTGATTTAAAATAGCCCAGAAAGTTTTTCATTTCCAAAATATTCAAGAACAGTCCAGCTTTTCACTAAGTCCCCGAAGACGGGGAGGTGGGGTGAACTTCGGTTCACTGGGGACTCTGATGCAGGCGCTGCGAATAGTGACTGCTCTGAGAGATGCGCAGGGGCAGCATTTCTTACCAGAGATTTCTGACTATTCTCCAAACTCCAGCAAGACTTTCAAAGTGCATAGTGGAAATGGTCAGATTATCAGTAAAGGAAGAAGGGGAAGCAGAAAGCAATGTGGTATTCAACGGCTAACAGAGAACATATAAACAAATTAAGGTTTATGCATCTTCGTTAACTCATTTCCCAAGTTTTTCCAGCAAAAGTAAACGTGAGGGAAGTACACTGATATTAATACTAACGCGTTTCCAGCAGCCTCAGCGCAGCAGTATTTAACGCTGAATATCACACAGAATCCCAGTCACCAAGAATGTCTGCATTTCGGAGGTTCCTCTCCTCCGGCTCTGGGGCAGGGCACAACAGAAAAACTCAGATTTGTCCACGGGACACAACTGTGCTTTTGATCTACTCTGTCCATAGCCCCTGGCATAGTCAGGTGGGAAGATCACCAATGTAGACCCGAGGGAGTCCCAGCTTGCTGCTCCTCAGTTTCTGGAAATGCACTCCTCTCATTCCGCAATGTCTCTGGGAAAGCTGTTCTACTTTTTAATAGACAGAATCCTAAAAGGATGTCTGGTGATCCTCAAAGTGGATAAAGAGAGCTAGAGTGGGGAAGTGGCTATTTCCCCGACGCCAGCCTCCCACTCCCATTCCTCAGAGAAGCCCCGCCAGGACCCCGGCCAATCTCGCGGAACCAAAAGCTTCCCTGGCTCCAGAGCCGATAGCAGCACGCGGTCGTGTCTGCGACAGGTGGCAGAGTTCCTGCCCTCTCAGGCAGACCACGCCCCGATGCTGCCGATGCTCCTTACTGCCTCCCGCCCTTACCCGAACGACTTACCTGAGCCAGAACCTCCACGTTAGCTCCCGGACCCGAAGATCCTGCACGCAGCTATGTTGCCCACGCCCCCTCACGTTTACCTACGTCCCCACGCAGCAAACGTCATTTCGTCATTCCAGGCTACGCCCCTATCAGTCCCGCCTCTGTCCCCGACCCAGGCTCAAATCTCGCCCTGACCACGCTTGCCCTGCGCCGGAGTCCACACCAGCTCTGCGCTCTGGCTACACATCTCCTGTCGCTGCCACGCGCCTGCACGCTAACTTGCCCACGCCTCTGCCCTCCGCCTGCTCCACCATGTTTGCTACGCCCGTCAGAGCAACAAGGCACGCCCACACGTAAGGACCGCGCCCCCACGTTCGAGGCACGTCTCTGCGTTCCAACTACGTCATGTCCCTACTTCCCTTTTCGCGCCACCTCCCCTGCCCGTCACTACTCCGCTGCCTGCCTTTCCATCTGTGGTCACTTTTCCACGCTTCAGCCAGTCTGCGCCTCAGAGCGCAGTTCGTTTCACATACCAGTGATCATCCAGTCACAACTATTCTGCCTACCCTACCTCCCTCCCTTGGGCCCACGTCCTTACTCCGCCTAAAGTATGCCGACCCTCCCGCCAATTCGAACATCTTTTTTTACACCCTTGGGACTACGCCACGCCCTTCACGTAAGGGCTAAGGACAGCTCGTTCGGGTCACGCCCCTGCGGTACGCCTGGGCCACGCCTTTTCCACTAAGCCTTGCTGCCTGCGCTCCTCACTGGCGGGGCCGTTCCCGCCGCGGCTAACCCCTTCCTTTCTCTAGGAACAGGCAAGACCCGTCTGGTCCGCGTCACTTCTCTTCCTGCATTCCACACCTCTCCTTTCTGGCCAGTCCTGGCCGTCCTCCTAGGCCACATGCCACAACCCTAGGGTCCTCATTGGCCAACGGGCATCTGGCGCATGCGCACTTGCCTACCGTAAGTTCTGGCCACGCCTTAGGTTCCCAGGCCACCCACTTTTGGTTCCACTCTGGTCACGCGTCTGCCGCCAGTCCCACGTCCTCTGCGCTCCTTTTAGGTGAGAGACTTGATTCCGGGAAACCACGGAGGAGTTGGAGGGGCCCACCGGTCTCTGGAGAGAACTGTCCAGGTCCTGGAACCAAATGTCCGCGGCATTTATAGAGTGAAATGACCCTGCGGATCTCTGATCCTCTCTTAAAAAGTGACTTTCTCCATGTATTTTCCAACTCTAAACACCACTACTCGTTAAGCAAAAACCGAGTAGGAAACAACTGATGGGCCAGTGGGGGAGCAGTGTTCTTCTAGCTAGTTTCATGTCCTTTAGCCCGACATGGAGATCAACTGGAACCGTGTTCCTTCCAGCCCCTCAGCGAACTTGAAATGCTAGGGAGATGCATGGAGTAAGCACACTCCTCTACTTCCTGATGTGTTTCCTGATGACTTTTCCTAGTTGCTTGGTGCTCTAATGCTGTCTAGGTCCTGTCGAGACACCACCACATTCAGACCTCTGTTTGCAGCCCCCTGCTCCGAGATTACTCTTTTTTACTCCCTCCACTCGCAATTCTGGGTTCACAGGAAAAAAGTGAGGAGGTTATTACCAGGTTTTCTGTCCAGAAATTTCTGAACGGTCATTCTTGGAGGATGGACACTTTCCGTTAGCCATTCATTCATTCATTTACTCAAGACAGATTTATCAAGTATTATGTCCAGTAAGAAATAAGACCCAAAGAGATTACAGACTGAGCTTCCCCAATCAAGTTTGTATGCACAAGAATTGAGAAAGTTAAAGATGGTGTAATAAAGGAGTTGATAGGTGGAAAAGGACTTGTTAAGTGGTGGTTTGTTGTTCTAATTAGCAGGAGTATTTTGGGGCAGCAAACATAGGAAGCCACTTTTATAGCAGTTAGTACAGCTCCCTTCACAAGAAATTTTCAATCTTCATTTAAAGTATTCCCTTTTCACTTGTATAGAGGACTACAATTTTTCCCTCCATGGCAGTGAGATTTACTATATACACTTCTACATATGCCAGCAATCAAGATTTTATGATCACCTATAAAGTGTAAAAGTTCCCTTCTCTTCCCACCTTCCATCCATTTCTGCTTTGAAGACAGTGGAAGTTTCACAATACTGAGCTACAAGGAGCACAGAGTAAAAGACAATTTTCAACAAAACATTTTTTTTTAAGCTTACCCTGGCTCTGAGAACTCTATCTCATTTATATAAAATGTTTCCAACGCTAATCATTTTTTGCATGAAAAATTAAACACACCGGAAATAGGACCAAGTGCAGCCTGTGTAAATTACTGCATTGATTTTTATAGCATTATTTATAGCATTATTTTCTCCCAGATGATTTGAGGCTGCATACCAAAATATAGGCAACACTGTATAAAATAAGTATTATAGGTTAAGGAACCAGAGGGGAAATTCATGGAGGGAGAATAAATAATGTAGCCAATGGTGAGATTCACACTCAAGTATGCACACTTTCAGATCCAGAACAGTTGTTTAAGGTGGGCAAGAGATCTCACTCTAAGCTTCCATAGAAAACAGGAGATAACAAGTATTTTAAAGTTTTGCAGTGTTCATAAAAACCAATCAATCAGGATTTTGTTTGCTTTTGAGAAGCACTTTTAAAAAAAAATACTTTTTAGCGCCAAGGCAAATCCCAGTTCGTCATCATGATGACGCTGTGAGCTACGTGGGAAATAAGTGTCATACGTTGTTACACCCACATTCCCTCAGTGGAAACTGTTGGCATAATCACAAAGCACAGGGCACTGAATCGATTTCATGAACCATCCAAAATTTCCTGTTCAACTGAGTACACAGCCCCACAATGGTCTGGTTTAATTCAGGGTAGCATTTAGATAATCTTTCCCCATAATGGCGCATAAGCTTCAACTCACATGTCAACTCCCATTTATTCGTATTAGTTGGCTGAATAGCTCAGTTGGGGTGGCTGAGTCCATGCACAGAAGGAAATAGTTCTGAAATAGATAAAAAAAATTTTGTCATGGGTGTGGGATGAGCAAATGGCTGCAAACAACAACCTGTCATCTCTGATTTGTAGTAATAGGGATCTCTTGTGCACATCTTTTAGGCAGTCCACAAAAACATTTCTCATAAGACTTTTGATGAATTTCAGACAGTAGAGGGTTCAGCATCATCATTGGCCAAAACCTAGGAGCAGAAGTTCTGAGATATTGATTAATTCATATGTCTTTAATGTTAATGGGAGCATATAAACTAAAAGTGATGCGGTCTGATCCCGCCCCCGCCCCCAACCTTTATAGAGGTTGGCAAAAGAAGTACCTATTGTCAGGGCTAAATGTGACTGGGTGACCTCCAGCTGGCGGGCAAATGAATGATTAAGGATGGAAAATACTATTTCATAGACCATGGCTATAATACTGTTAGCCTAGTAAAAAGAGAAAATTGACTTGCCAAATCATGAGAAAACTCTTACACCTGGGCAACAGTGGCCCCAGCTAAACCTGTAATAGAAATGTCTTGCTTTTACTACATGAGACCCGTTACAAAGTATCAGTCTCTGTGCACAAGATGAGACACACAGACACACATACATCCCACTTAAGAAACTGTCCTTTAAATTGCTACTTTAGGAGCATAAAGTTGGCAGAATTATACTCACTCAGTTGGTCTGAATTAATTTTTATTTCCAAACAGTAGTGATTAACTTTCTCTGAAGTAGAAAAATGTTAACTTGTGAAGAATAAGACAAAGTTCATAATGATTATGGCTACTGATTAACCTACAAAATTTGATGAGCTTTTCAAATATCCTTGCTTAATATGGTTTCTCATCTTAAGGGGATATGATATAGGATGGAGACAAAAATATTCCACATTATAGAGTTCCTTGCTTACCAAAGATACTGGAAATGTGTGTGTGTGTGTGTGTGTGTGTGTGTGTTCATAAAATTAAGCATACTATAAGATTGTAACAGCATCTGTTCTATATTCTAAAATTATTATTAAAATAAGCTCATTTATCTTTTCCTTAAGACGGCCAATGAAACATAATTTCCTGTTTTTTGTAGTCATGGGCACATAGTGGGCTGCCAGTCCAACAGCCTATGATTGGTAAATAAAGGGCACATTGGAAACTCACTATCAGGGAATGTCCTTCCCATCTCCCATTGTCTTTCTCCCTGTCATTTACAATAAAGCCATTCCCATATTGAAATCTTCATTAGCCTCTCAGGACCATTGTTGGAGAATCCAAACTCTCTGTCCTCTAAGATCGGAGCCCAACTTGGCTTTTCAGATGCATCTACACTGATGCTCCCTCCCCCATCTTCCTCTGAACCACTCTACCAGCAAGTCCCTGCTGTTGGCCATATCCTGTATCTGTCCTTTGTGTTTGTTTTCAGATTTCCTTAACTTGGATCCTGTGGGCTTTCATGTTTTACCTTTAAACATCTTGCCATTGTTCCAGGTCTGTCTTGATTATCATTGAAAAACCTTTCTTTTTTCTTTTGTTACAGTTTTTTTTTTTGTTTCTTTTTTTTTTTTTTGAGACGGAGTCTCGCTCTGTCGCCCAGGCTGGAGTGCAGTGGTTGTTACAGTTTTATAATGACTTGTCAAATCCAGTAACTTTTTATCCTCTCTTTATCCAGTGTTCACAGCATTTTGTTCACAGCATTTTGTTCACAGTTGTACATGCATCTATTGCCATCATGATTTACTTTTGTGTCCTACAAAGTTGTAAGTTCCTGAAGGGCAGAGACTATATTTGGTTCATTTTTGCATTTCTCATAGCTCATGAATATGATAGTTGAAAACTGAGTTGACTAATTTGAATCATAAACTGAAGTTCTAATAAGCTTGTGACTGGAAATTAAGTACCATGAAATGCATTGCGATGTGTATATTTTTACATTCTTAGCCTTAGAAAAACCACACACACACACACACACACACACACACACACACACTTGTCTCCCTTTTTTCTTCTGTTCTTCCATGTGTGGGTTATTTCCATTAACTCAACTACAAGAAGAAAAGAGTTACCTAAATGATGTTTTTAAAGTTTGTGGGGGTGTTTCGCAGCATCCCTGGCCTCCACCCACTAGATGCCAGTGGAAATCCTCTCTTCTGCCGTTCATGACAACTAAAAATGTCACCAGACGTTGCTAAGTGTCTCTGGAGCACAAAATCACCCCCAGCTGAAAACCACTGAGTTAAAATAGAACTTATGCACAATAGACAAAAATAGTTTGTCCCTCCATGCATCTTAACACTGACAATTTAAAGAGAATAAAATTATTTTTGCTACCTAATTATACTGAAAACACTGTATAAATTATTAATAATACAAACATCTTGATATTGGTTATTATATATATGTAGTATATCCATTTCATTACAATTTAAACAAGGATCTGATTTATTAAAATTCTACAACATTTAGAAAATCATTGAGTAGAGCCATTTAATTAAGATATTAAAACGTCCAAAGGTGTGCGTGTGTGTGTGTGTGTGTGTTTGAGACAGAGTCTTGCTCTGTCACACAGACTGGAATGTGGTGGCACAATCATGGCTCACTGCAGCCTCAATCTCCCTGGGCTCAGGTGATCCTCCTGCCTCAGCCTCCTGAGTTGCTGGGACCACAGGTGCATGCCACCAAGCCTGGCTAATTTTTGTATTTTTTGTAGAGAGGGGGTTTCGCCATGTTGTCCAGGCCTGTCTTGAACTCTTGGACTCAAGCAATCTACTTACCTACCCCTCCCAAAGTGCTGGGATTACAGGCGTGAGCCACCACACCCGGTTGCAAAAAGTGTGAAGTTTTAAAATCTTATATGAAGTTTCTATGTTCAATTATTAAAAGTTTTAATTGATTTCTTTTAATGTGTTACAGCCAGATACATTTTTGAAAATCCAATAAAAATATACAGAATAATGTCACATTTGAGATGGTTTTACAGTTTACTAATTTTAGGAGCTATATATTTACTAAATTTCTGTTTGTGATAATGAAACAAAATAACCAGGGTCAATTTTAAAAGAAACATTTGTTATCTCCACCTCTTGCTTTATTGCAGGTGAGTGGAGCCTGCATGTGCTCACATATTTATATAAATCTAGTGAACTTAACAAGGGATCTTGCATGAATCAAAAGAACGACACGTGTTTTCTTTTCATGTGATCTCATATTCTATTTGCCCCAGAGTGGTAGATCAATAGTTATATGCTCAGAAAGTGCTTTTCAAGAGTGTTGTGGAGTATAAAAAACACGGAGAAATCAATTTCGTTTTCCCATCTCAGGAGACTCAGTGCCCTTTTGTGTGGCTCATGGCAACAGTAATCTGAACTTTTAAATCTACATGCTCTAAACTCGGAACATTTGGAAGTAAATAGTAACATATTCAGAATGATTGAAACTGCTTTATTTGTCATCATTACCATGGTTACTAATAAATTATGAAGCTCCCATATGTGAAATTGCCGAAATGAGCATTTTATGAAGCAATTTACACATATATGAAGGCTCTGGAAACTTACTACTTAAAATTTGTACATTAAGACAAGCACTATATTTGTGCAAGACTTTGAAAAGTGTAAGAAAATATGGTATGTTGAGAGGCAAGAACCCTAGTATCTAGTTGTATTTTCCATTTATTTTACTGAGATCTCCATCAAACTATTTAGCAATGAATTTGTTACAGTATGTAACCAATATAAATAAGATTTATGAATCAAAAAACAAAGAATTGCAAATTATATCCAAGATCTTCTTCTTTGATTAAACAACAAAATAGATAATATAATTGAAATGAGAAAATTAATATACGTATTAGAAAATATAAAGAGAACATAGCAACAAAAGTAGATATTTTGTGGGAAATATTCTATAAAGTCCATGAGAATACTAGAAAATCTTAACAGAATATTTTCTTGGAAATTGTGAACAGCCGAAATGGACTCAGAAAGAGGTATAAAACCTGAAATAAATGATCATGTAAGAAGTGAAAAAGTTTTGAAGAACTCTTCCTCTAAAACACACATGGTCCAGATTCTTCATCTGTAAACTCTTTATTTCTTATACATTATACGTATTTCTAAACATAGACAATGTTAGAAATCTTTCTGTATGATTTTCAAGACGGTAAAGGCTAGGAAAAAAAAACTTTCAAGAATCAGCACTTGAAAAGGAACCTACGTGATATTCTTTTAAGAAAATAGGTTTAAAAACCAGAGGGGAAAAACCAGGAATTAATTCCAGCAGCATGCTAAAAATAAATTTTTAAAATGTTTTATCTAAGAATTGAATCAATGTGAGAAATGTATTAATGTAGTACACCAAATGGTAAAAGTTTTAATAGTGTAAAGGCAGTTGATAAAATGCAACACCAATTACTGAGGAAAATAATTTTTTGTAATTACAAATATAATGCTTTTATCCCATGACACATCATTTTTAAAGCCACTTGCCAGATGCTATGGAGTAGCAGCATTCCCATTAGAGGAAAGAAGACGACAATGGTGCATCTTATTCCCATCATTATATTACTTTGTTCTGATAGTGCCACTGCAATGAGAAAAAACAACATCCCACAAGAACATAGAAAGAGATCCAAGGCTAAGGAAGGCACATTCTAACTATGAAAATATATTAGCATTGGTCATCCATTCTGGTAGTAGTATGGATGTTTTCTGCTTTTTTTTTTTGCTTCTCTATATTGTCTATACAGAATTTCTATTGCTTTTTTCAATCATTTTTAAAATGAGAAAACAAATATTGAGAAATCATAATGAAATAAGAAGAGATTATCTTCCCTTTTCAGATGAATGGCTTACATTGACTAAAACTCAATATTTCACTGTCTTCGATTCTAGTTACACAGATGACTAAAAGCTTATGAAGAAATTGGTCACTTTTAAGAAATGCAAGACTAAAGGAAAGCTGAAGCAGACTTCTATGTTTCTACTCTAGCAGCTGAGGCAGGAGGGTTGCTTGAGCCCAGGAGATCGCGGCTGCACTGAGCTAAGATGGTGCCACTGCACTCCAGCCTGGGCGTCACAGCAAGATCCTGTCTCTATAAAAACAACAATAACAAACAACAACAAAACACAGTTAAGTTCAACGAAGATGACAAAGCTGCATAATAGCATGACCCCAGTTTTGTTTTTAAGAAGAAATATACATATATTTACACACAAAAGAAAGCACAAGGCAGAAAGGTATATTCCAAATATTTAGAAAACATTAACATTGGTCATTCGTTGACACTGGTGGAATTACAGGTGATTTCTACTTTTCTCCTTGTGCTTCTTTGTATTTTCTAAAAAGAATTTCTATTGCTCTTTTTAAAAAGATGATGCAACAAACATTGAGAAACCATCATTCAAAAGAGATTGTCTTCTCAAATGAATGACTTACACTAAGACCCAGTGTTCTATTGTCTTCAACCCTAGTTACATAGATGACTAAGTAAAAGCCAAAGAAAGCCACTTGATACTTTTATGAAGTGTAAGGCTAAAGGAAAACTGAAGCAGATTTCTTATTTCTCATTTATTTGTTTATTTTTGAGATGGAGTCTCGCTCTGTTGCCCTGGCTGGAGGGCAGTGGTGCAATCTCGGCTCACTGCAGCCTCCGCCTCCCGGGTTCAAGCAGTTCTCTGCCTCAGCCTCCCGAGTAGCTGGGACTACAGGCGCCTGCCACCACGCCCGGCTGATTATTTGTACTTTTAGTAGGGATGGGATTTCACCATCTTGGCCAGGCTAGTCTTGAACTCATGACCTCATGATCCACCTGCGTTGGCCTCCCAAAGTGCTGGGATTACAGTTGTGAGCCACTGTGCCTGGCCGCTGAAGTAGGTTTCTATGTCCTTAGCATAGCTTTCTTCCTTGATGTAAGTAAAATGCTTTGTTATAATCTCTATGTGTATTGACTTTTCCTTCCCATGATGACTTTATCTAGTTTAACGTTTCCCAAGATGACTTCATCTAGTCTAGTTTTATTTTTTTCAGATATTAGCTAGGTGAACTCTTCCTTCTGGAAATTTCCACTGCACCTAATACAATGACATTGCTAGGATGGCTGCACTAACTTGTGGCTGCCTCTCCTTTTAGTACAGCTTTTCCTGACTCCGTGTCCTTGAAACTGAGGTGAAAGAGATGAGAAAAAGCTTCCTCAGCTGGATTTAGCTGATGGACGTGGGTCCTTTACAATAAAATACCACCCTTACAAGGAAGGAGAAATGATGTGTTTCTCAAAGTGCTGCAGAAGTCTCATTGTTGATATTTTCCTCATTGTTGCTTTGGAAATTCAGTGTTTCTATTTAATACCAGAGTCACCCAATCTAATTCTGCCATTCATGATTTTTGAGGAACAGGGTGGAATTTGGGGACTGAATTTATGAAGAGGCAGAACGGTAGAGAGGAAAGCCCTGACATCAACCTCTGGGCGGGGCATTGATTGGCATCTGTGGAATGCCCACCGGGGAAAGATTCTTTTACACTCTTATCTTAATTCTCAGAGCATCTCTGAGGTTTTGTTGCAACTTCAGCATTCTTTTTTAACTTTTATTTTAGGTTCAGGGGTACATGTGCAAGTGTGTTATATAGGTAAATTGTGTGTCATGGGAGTTTGGCGTACAGATTATTTTGTCACCCAGATAATAAGCATAGTATTCGATAGGTAGTTTTTCGATCCTCTCCCTCCTCCCACCCTCTACCGTCAAGTAGGTCCCTGTGTCTGTCGTTCCCTTCTTTGTGTCCATGTGTACTCAAGGTTTAGCTCCCACTTATCAGTGAGACTATGTGGTATTTGGTCAATTCCAGTTTTGACCAATGATGACCAGAGACACAGAGCAGTTGGGTGTAGTGGAGACAGGGTTCAAGTGTAAGTCAACCCAGCTGGTAAAGTGACACCCATCCCACTCATCCCATTGCTGCCAATGACTTCAACGCTGGAGCCTCAGTTCCCTCCCATGTGAGATGATGATAACAACAATTGTGAAGTGTCTGAGGATTAGAGAAATCACCCAGTGAAGGTACTTCAGAGTCGGTAACTTTTAATTACTGTTGTGTTGCTGTACTGACCAATGTAGCCAGTAGCCACTTGTGCCTACTTAAATTAAATTAAACAAAAATTCCATTTCTCAGCAACACTAGCTCCATTTCCGGTACTCAATGGCCTCCTACCTCTACTACCTATCATATTGGATGGCACAGATACAGAGCATTCCCATTGACACAGAATGTCCCTTGGACAGTGCTGCTGTGTATCATTAATTTTGATTTAATTCAAGTGCCAGACCTCAGGGGTAAACACAATCATTCCCTATGTGTGAATGTGCAGGTACATGTGCAGTTTTGTTATATAGGTAAATTGTGTGTCACGGGAGTTTGGCGTACAGATTATTTTGTCATCCAGATAACAAGCATAGTATTCCATAGGTAGTTTTTCGATCCTCTCCCTCCTCCCACCCTCTACCCTCAAGTAGGTGAGAGGAAGCTCTGAAGCTCTCCTGGGATGCTCACCCGCTGTGGTGAGAGTCAGGTGAGGCCCTTCGCTGAAGGGCACCCTTTGTTTACCAGAGAGAAAGGAGTCACGTTTGCTTCCTGAATGAAGATAGTCTGTCTATGAACCAGGTATCTCAGCCTCGAAAAGGTGAGAAGTGCATGCCAAGGAAACCTCTAGACAGGACTCAATTCTTCCCATCATACACCTAACCAGAGAATTGCAGAAGGGGTCAGGGGAGAATTCCAACTTTGAGTCAGCAAAGGAGACATTCTTTTGAGGTAGAGTCAGGGTGGGGAAAACAACTAATCCGTTTTCCAAACAGGTTTTCATAAATAACTGACAGGAGATGGGCTGTTTTTATGGAAGTATTAACCCAAATGATGGGTGTTAATCATTAAACCTTTTAGGTGGTGGCTCGCTTGTTTCTCTGATATTCTAATCCGGGTCACAGAATGGCTAAGGCAGATTTAAGTGCAGCGTGGATTTTTTTTTCTCACTTTGCCTTGTGTTTTCCACCCTGAAAGAATGTTGTGGCTGCTCTTTTTTCTGGTGACTGCTATTCATGCTGAACTCTGTCAACCAGGTATGTAGCCTTGAAACTTACAAACAGATGAACAGTTTTCTACATGTTTGACAAGTCGTTGACTGAAAGAACTCTTTATTTTTCTAAATCTGCAGACATGTTGTGGCTTGAAAGTTGGGGTGGTGAGTGTTTAATGAGTTTGAAAGAAAATATTAAACCGTCTAAGATGATTTAGGTTAAACTTCCAGGAGTATTTGGGGCAGTTTAATTGTAGTTCTGTGTTCCATTAGTTTGAGTTGCATTACATATTAGGATTTTTCAGACTCTGTTTTGGCAGATCTTAATTATCATATACTGCTCTTTCTTTTTTCTTTCTGGCAGGTGCAGCAAATGCTTTTAAAGTGAGACTTAGTATCAGAACAGCTCTGGGAGATAAAGCAGTAAGTGGAGCACCTGAGTGTTCTTTTAAAATTTTGTTTGCTAATAACACTGTGCTTTCTCTAATAATGGGCCTGTCTGCATAGTTACCTTAATCTTGAATAAATTATTTCTAAAGACCTCAAATCTGATCTTCTCTTAAAGATAGATTATAGAATAATATGAATTTTTAATAAAGTAGGTTCGCCTAAAGTATTTAATCGGTGGTGTATGCTAGACAATATGTGAAGTTTTGTGCCACACAAAACAACTTAAAAAACCAGCATCTCAACTCGGGATAGTGAAGCCAAGTGGCCTGAGTCAGTCGCTCAGGTCTAGACTGGGTCTACTCCTCACCGTTGTGGTCATTTGAATTTTGTTAGCCTCGATTTTCTACTCATTGAAAAGAAGGGATGGTTCTACCCACATAAAGTCTTTCATAGCACAAAAAATTTCCAATTCGAACATGAAGTTTCTTCAATTATTCTCAATTATCAAAGTAACATATGAAATATATGCTTATGAAATAGAAGTTTAAAAACTAGTCATAGGGCCCATGTGGCTATAGGAATGGTGAAGATCATTGAATTAAAAAGACAGTATTGTCTAATTCTAGTTTCAGTTTCCCAGTGTGGTCTGCAAAATTTTTTCCCCAATAGAAGTTGGTGTTAAGATGTCTCAGGCTGGAAACAGAAAAAAGAGTGCTAAAGAAACTTAGAGGTATTCTGTTTGCAGGCTAATTCATCAATTTGTTATTTTATTATTTACTCAATGGGTAATGATTGTTACAACAGCCAGCATTTATTGAGAACTTATCTTACTTTCTAGTTGGGGCTCTTCTAAGCACCTTACTCCTATCAAATCATGTAGCCCTCACAACAGTGCTTTGAGGAAGGTAGTAGTACAGGTATTCATATTCCCACTGAATGGATGGGAAAACTGAGGTTCAAAGAAATTAAGTGACATGCTCAATATTTCAGGTCATCAAGTGGCAGAAGTGAGATTTGAGCCCAGGCAGTCTGAGTGCAGAATACATTGTCTCTACTAGTGTGCATGGTTGGCCATCCCAGTATCCTCTAATAGCAGGTACCACGCTGAATGCTGGGATGTAATGGTGATTAAGGCTTGACTTTACCCTTGTGGAGCTTATAGTAGTAGTAGAATTGGTCATCTATTAAATATTCAGTAAACCAAATGCAAATGTGCAGTCTTGACAAGTATTACGGGAAGAAGTACAAGGGCACTTCGACTTTGTCAAGGGCCACAATACCTGGCACTTACTGTGACGTCTGAAGCATGAGTTGAAGTGAACCAGGAAATGAAAGAAGGAAAGGCAGAGGGAACAGCATTTGCAAAGGTTTATCACAGGAAGGATCTTGGTGAGAGTAAAGGTTAGAAAGAGGGCAGAAATATCTGGAATTGGGGCAATGAGGAGGAACATGGCAGGTGATAAGCTTAGAGAGAGAGGAGCGGAAGGCCAAGGAATATGTGGGCTGTGTTAGGGAGTTTCGTTTTGAGATGTAGGGAGTGTTCAAGAGCATCAAATGCTGTTGAAAGGCCAAGCCAGAAAGCGACTGAAAAATGCTGATTGTGTTAGACAACGTGGAGGTCGATGGTGATTTTAGAAAGAGCTCTTTTCATGGAGTGGAGTTGCTGGAAGACAGGTAGTGGGAAGTTAAAAAATAAATGAGTGGTGAACATGTTGAAACAGATATGTGGACAACTCCTGGGAGAATTTTGGCTGTGAAGGGCAGGAAAGAGACAGCAGTAGGTAGAAGAAAGGAAGACTGAGTAAAGTGGTTTGTTTTTGCTGTTGCGTTAATGGGAAAGCGTTGAGCTTGTTAAAAGACAATGAACAGACTCCAGTCAGAGTTAAATACACAGAAAGGAGGGGAGCTGATATTGTTTAGATCTGAGAAGGGCAGAGGAGAAGCATTCCTAATATAAGTGACGGAAATGACCACTGATAGGCATAGTTCTGTCTGGCACTTCAGGAGAGGAGGTGGCTAAGACGTGTCTATGGAGGAAGTGTTGTATCTTGATGTCAGGAGGATGGGAGAGTTGAAATTGATGAGATATATCTATAAATTATGAAGCAAAACCATTTAATGAGAGTGAGGTTTGAAGGAAAACTTTGGAAAAAATGGTAAAAAAAAAAAAAGCATTGGCCATCAGTTCTCTCTCTAGAGAGAGGTTTGAAATAGTTATGTGACCCATGAGAAAGAGAACTGGTGGTAAAACCTTAGGGATTACCAGGCAATTTGGGGATAGGTCATCATGAATTTAGAGTTCAACCAGCTAACCTTGTTTTGTAATTTTCTCTAGTTATGCCAATAACTTACCTAAAATATGAGGTTAGCCATGGTTTGAGTGTTCTTAGATGTGTGCAAAAAGCAAGGTGAGCTGGGGCATTTAAGGTCCTGGCACGTGTTATTGAAATGAGGAACCAAGGAATCTGAACTGGTAGATAAATATATGCAATTAACTTGTACCACCTGGTCTGTGAAGCCACACGTGGAATATAAAGATGTGTTCAGTTTCACATTGAGCACCTATTATGTGACATTAAAATGCAGTATTTAACATCTGCGTGTGAGAAAAGTGATTTTTCCATTTCCATTTTCTGTTGTTGTTGTTGTTGTTGTTGTTGTTGGAGACAGGGTCTCACTCTGTCATCCAGGCTGGAGTGCGGTGGCATGATCTTGGCTCACTGCAACCTCCACTTCCCAGGTTCAAGCAATCTTCCTGCCTTAGCCTCCTGAGTAGCTGGGACCACAGGCACATGCCACCACGCCCGGCTAATTTTTTTTTTGGTAGAGATGGTGTTTCACTATGTTGCCCAGGCTAGTCTTGAGCTCCTGGGCTCAAGTGATCCACCCATCTTGACCTTCAAAGTGTTACAGGCTTGAGCCTCCACTCCTGTCCCCCTTTTCTGTTCTTTATGGTAGCATCTTACAGCAGAGTTCTATAAAGTGGTACTGAAGGAGAAAACGGTGAAGTGGAAGAAGCAACTGAAGAAAGTTTAAGGTTCTATGTTACAGAGGCCAAGGCAGGAGGATCGCTTAAGGCCACACATTTGAGACCAGCCTGGACAGCAAGACCCCATCCCTCCTCCTTTCCAAAAAAAGAATATGTTATGAAAATATTTAGGAGAAAGGAAAAAGTACAGCACAGTCATAAACCTTATCCAGAGAAGATAACTGAGTAATACAGTTTTTGTTGTTGTTATTTAGGAGTCATTTGTTTTTACTTACTATCCTCACTGCCACCAAAGAGGAGAAAGGCAGTAACGGAAAAATATGTTTCCCTATCCCAGAGTGAAACTCCAATCCTGACAATGTCCTTGTGATATACCAACCCACACCATCACCAAGTTCTTCCCCTCAGCTTTTGCCACTTTCTCCCTTCCTGCTTCTGCTTTAGTTGCTACCTTCCTTGGTGGTCCTTAAACAGCTCAGTTTTGTGTTTTTTTTTTTTGCCTCACGCTTTTTGCATTTGCTGCATTAAGGAGCAGAGTGAGTCAAATATACTATATTAATTTGCTAGGGTTGCCATAACGGAGTAACACAGACTGGGTGCCTTACACAACGGAAATTTATTTTCTCTCAGTTCTGGAAGTCAAGATGTCATAGGGTTGGTTCCTTCTGAGGGCTGTGAGGGAAGGATCTGTTCCAGGCCTCTCTCTTTGGCCTGTATGTAGATGGCCGTCTTTTCTCTGTGTCTTCATATCATCTTCCCTCTGTGTCCAGATTTCCTCTTCTGAGGACATCAATCATAGTGGATTAGGGCCCACTCCAACAACTTCATTTTAACTTAATCACCACTGCAAAGACCCTGTCTCCAAATAGAGTTAAATTCTGAGGTATTGCAAGTTAGGACTTCAACATGAAATTTTTTTGGTGAGGACAAAATTCAGCCCATAATATGCACACACATTCAAGTTTCTGGCTATGAAAATTTTTTAAAAATTGTACTAATGTTAATAAAGGCAACTGGGAGGGAGTTTATGAGGGAAAAGAGAAAGGGAGGAAGGAAATGAAAATGGACTATATATGACCAGGGTGAAATGTCCAAATGCCCTATTTGTTGGCTGGCTACTGATGCTGCAGGTTCTTAGGAAGATAGTGCAACAGCAGATACACCAAACTTAGAATGTCCAAGAAACCCTACCCCAAACATCATGGGGATATAATTTATCGTGGTCTCCAGTATCTAATGTATGAGAAAGTGGTGTGTGTGTGTGTGTGTGTGTGTGTGTGTGTAGCGAGAGAGAGAGAGGGAGAACCACTGTGGGTACATTTAGAACCAGTGGACCATATTTGCCCGCATACACTTTGTTTTCCTTCTCTTTCAGTATGCCTGGGATACCAGTGAAGAATATCTCTTCAAAGCGATGGTAGCTTTCTCCATGAGAAAAGTTCCCAACAGAGAAGCAACAGAGTAAGCAAATAATGAGAAATCTTAACTGATTATTTACAGTATTATTTGAGATAGTGCATTATTTCAAACCTTGATCTTGAAAATAATTTATTAAGCTAATTTTTCGAAGGGATTCACATTTTTACTAAACTTAAAAATAACTTTTATAATCTAACTCATAGTTTATATCATGTTCCTACAATGCTCTTTGTTTGATAGGTAATATGAAGATAAATATCCCTCAAAATTGCAGGTATATATCCTAAGCTTTCTACATTCCTGTTGTGTGTGTGTATATACATATATGTATATATAATTTTTCTTGCAGATCGATACCAAAGAATTTTACTCTTATTTTGAAAATAACCTAAGTGTGTATAAGTTCTTTCCACTCTTGGTATTTATCATAGTACCTTGTTTATTTTCTTAAAAGCACTTAATATGACTTTTAATAATTTTATATTTTTGTCTATTCTTCTGGAGGAATCTTCTCTATGATGTTTCCTTCTTTCTCTATTTGTGGTGAGGGTAACATTCCTGGTCTGTCTCTATTCCCTTCTTCACTCCTCTGCTTGAGAGGTAAAATGACTTATGTGATTGGTGAGCTGCAAGGAGAACCTGGGCGTGGGTTCCTTTCTTCTTATGAGGTAGCCGTCCCCAAATGATAGCAGGCATCTCTCGTGCAACTCCCTAGCTAAGTACAGAACCAGGCCCTGCATGCACAGGTACATACACCCTAAGGCTGTACTTGCGGTTTGCAGCTGAGGAGCGTTTAGATTAGTAGGTGCCATGTTATTTGGGGGGTTAAATATTGTGTATGTTACTCCAGTACAGGACAATACCTGCCTCAGTTATGCTCTACTTGAGACAATGGAGGTGAATATATTTATTTCAGGATTTTTTTTAAATTAGGAAGAAAATTTGCCTGCTGATTAAAGTCATATCCTCCAAACTAGCCTTTTATTTTGGTCTTCCATCTGTACAATGTTTTGTCTTCATTCTATAATAATTCAAGGCCCAGTATAGATGATTACTATTAATTGGTCTCCCTCACATCCATAATATCTGATGCATGGGATATGAATATAAAGAATGAAACAGAAGAGTGGAGTTTGAGGGAGCAGAATGAACACATACATATTTGTGTATACCCACATGTGTATTTTTAATATATATATTTTAAATAGCATATTAACATGATTTAAAAAATGAAAAGAAGGTATATAATAAAACAAAGCTTTGCCCTAAGTTCTACTCCTGTTTTGTAGATCTTAAAATTATATATATTGTACTTCATGCCATTAAACTGCAGCATTCTTTCACAACTATTTATAATAACTTTTTTCAATAAAAATAAGGTGATTACATTACAAAAAATTGAACAGAAAAAAAATAAGAAGAAAAGCCACTGGTTATCTCACAATGGTAACCCTTAAATATTCTCTTTGTATTTTCTTCTAGCCCTTCTTGTAAGCAAGTTTTATACATTGCTGTGTTCATAGCACTGTTAGTTCCTTTAAATGATCACATTTCACCTAGTACATGACTAAGTTAAATTAAGTGTTTCCATTCTTAGGAAAATTTAATTTAAATATATAACATTTCAGATTGATTCTTGGGAGTTTACTTTAAAATATCTTCCTTCAGAATCTGGAGCATTGTAGGAGTCTATGAATATCTGATCTAGTTTATTTGAAAGGTTGTTTGACTTACAGCTGGGCACTGAGGCTGGGTGCAGTGGCTCACACCTCCAATCCCAAAACTTTGGGAGGCCGAGGCAGGTAGATCACTTGAGCCCAGGAGTTCGAAACCAGCCTGGGCAACATGGGCAACCTGGTGAAACCTCATCTCTACAAAAAATGCAAAAATTAGCTAAGCATGGTGGCACACACCTATAGTCCCAGCTACTTGGGAGGCTGAGATCACTTGAGCCCAGGAGTTTGAGGCTGCGGTGAACTATGATGGTGCCACTGCACTCCAGCCTGGGTGACAGAGTGAGACTCTGTCTCAAAAAAAAAAAAAAAAAAAAAAAAAAGAATTGGGTACACTGGATATATATTGGGTTGGTGCAAAAGTAATTGTAGTTTTTGCCATTGAAAGTAATGGCACCTTCAACAAAAGTAGAAGCTTTTGTTGCCAGTGTCAGTTGTAAAAATCAAAACTGCAAAACTAGACTGAGGATCTGTACACATTTTTCTGTAAAGAGTCAGGCAGTATGAGTCCTGGTGATACTGCTATCAAGGGGATGAATTGACAAGCGAGATGTGTTTAAGATGCAATTCAGCTGCTGGCCTGGATTCCACATGCACTGCCATGTTGGAAGCTGCACCCCTACATGAAGAGCTATGGAAAGGGCACCACATAATGCAAGATTGGATTGAAATAGCTTTGCGGAGAGGCTGCTTCTCTTCAGTGTGGCAGGTGGATGGAAGACACCAGTAGCTTGGCATATGGGTTAAGTTTTAAAGCTGCCTTCCAGAAATCTTTTGGTGCCAATGTGGGCAGACTGAAGGAGTGTGGCAAATATTCCTTTCCAGGATAGCTTCAGGATTCAAGTTTTGGGGACTGGCTGTTTATTGTCTCCCCCTGCCCACCATTGTTTATCCACTAATATTGCAGAAAACTGTAAAGTACAAAGAATAAACCAAATCACATGAATTAAAAACAAAGATATTCAAGTAATTAACAGAATAATGAATAGTCTCACTTTCATCCCACCTTTTACCCAGGGCGATATCTACAACATCTCTTACATCAAGTTTGATCACCACCAATGATACAAAGCTCATTGTCTCCTGAGCATGCCTCTTCCTATTTGGAAACATACAATTGGCGTATACTTACAGTAGAAGCTTGCTTGGCTATGAAAAAGGAAGTGATGTCTAGTTGGAGAGCTGATCTGGTCCAGTTACCATTACCGCAGGCAGGCAATGGAAGAGAAGCCAGGGATTCCCTAAGAGGATCAGAGAGGATTAGGGTGTGGGCTTGCAGAGAGGGCTGTGGCATTTCCACTCCCTTAGGACTTGAACAGGGCTGGAAATGGGTTCCTGTGCAGATTCCCCAGTGCAGCCAGCCAGGGTGTTGACAACTGAGTTCATGCTGATGAGTTGGTCCCCATTCCTTACGAGTGATGATGTGTTTGGAGTGATATTTTTGTTTGCATCCCTGCCCACCTCAAGTCAGGTAGAGAAGTGCTCATAGAGGATACATTTGTCTTTAAGAAGGGAGACTGGCATATTATTTTCTGGAGGGATGCTCCCCAACTTACAGACATTCTCAGGACCCCCTCAAGTTGCCACTACAGTAGCAGTAGCTGGAGTTCTAGAGAATATGATGGTGTCCCTAGCAACTGAGAGTGTGCCTGGAACAGAAACTGGTGGCTACCTCTTAGCCAGAGAAGTCTCATAGTGGAAGGCTGGCTTGAGCGCCTGTAACTGGGGAGAGAGAGAGAGCAGTTTTCTGAGCAGTCTGTACTTGAATGTATTCCTGGGGCCAAGCAGAGGCTTTGGAAGGGAACAGGATGGAGTCATTGCCTGTTAGGCCCACGTCCTTAAGTGAGACAGGGCAAAACAAGGCAGCAGAGTGAGGCTGGAGGTGTACACCCCTGGAGGCAGAGCCGAGATGGGGTGGAGGAAGTCGGTCAGAGCATGTCACCCATGTCGGGAAGATGCAGTGCAGAGGTCCTGGGAGGGGCCCCTGAAGGCCCGACAGGAGCATTCTGAGTGGAGAGCATCTGGATTCCCACCACCACAGAGGACCCTTCACAGCAGGGGGAACCACAAGGGCCCTGGTTCAGGAAGAAGAATTTGGCCTTTCCTTGTCTATCTCACACCCCCATCATCTTGCTTTCCTGTCCCTAAGCGAGGAGAATGAAGCATGGGGGAGGGGAGCACAGGCAGGGAGGGAGTGGAGCCCGGAGCAAATGGCGGGAGCCTGCCACTCAGGTCCCTGCTCTGGCCAGAACTGCTTGAAGGAGAGCAGCTGTAGGTGAGAGGCAGGAAGGCAGCTTTGGTTAGACTGGCCTGGATGCCTTAGTAGCCGGAAGTGACAGGAAAGCCACACCATCTGCCCCAGATGCTGTCAATAGGCGAGGAAGAAGGAGCTGACAGAGTGCCCAAAAGGAACAGTGTGAGCAACATCAACCTCTTCCTTCACTGCTGTCCATGAGGCCAGCCTGTGGAACTATGTTGCTGTGGCTGAAGCCACAGGATCAAGTGACTTCTGCTGAAAGCCTGCTATGTGCTGGGCACTGAGATTCGAATGAGGGCTAAGACCAGGTCCCACGCTGCACCAGGCCCACACCCAAGAACCTAGCCCTGGTAGACATTGTAGAAAGATAGACCAAATGTGACAGCAACAAGACAACTCTTTCAAAATCATCATTCACAGTTTCTGATATTAAATGCTTTTTTTGCTATTGCTGTATTTTTTTTTAGAAGCAGAATGGGAGATAGATGGAAAAATGAAGTTAAGAGAAAGCTCTGGTTTCATTAGTTGAGGTTACTTGAGGTTTTCCTGGAACTTGGATTGAAGATGGCAACCAAGTGTTTTCAACTGTTTACAATGTGATTTAGGCCAGATTTACTAAAACAGTTTCACAGGAATTTTAAAATGTTGAAAGGAATTTCTAAGGAAGCTATAATCTAATCCAAAGTTTAGTCTAATTCGCAGGTCAACTGGAAAGTTAATATGCCTAGTTTATTCAAACATCAACTTTTAGGTAATTTATCATTTTTAGCAAGAAAGGTAAAGTCTAACTCAGGCAAGGCTTTCTCTTTCTGAGTTAAATGGTGTAGGACATGTAATGGATTTCTCCTTCTGCCTAATTATTCAAGGATAAGTCTTGTGATCTAAAAAGGAACAACGTGCTGTTGTATCCACGGTAAGGGGATTAACGGTCTTGTGCTTGTAAAACAGCAGCCCAGCGCCTATTTAGTCCTTTTGATTTCCAGAAACAAGAGCCAGATTCTTACCACTCTTTGGAAGCAATGGCCTGTCTGGCGCCATTGATGGAAAATGGCAGTGGAGCCAATTCTTAGAGAAACCTTCAGACCAGGGCTTTCCACACTTGAGGAAAAAGAGTAAACATTTTTACCTCTTTTTCATGATTTGCTGAAAGAAGTCACTTATGTATGAATTAATATAATTTCTTGGTAAAAAAGTTTGGTCAAAATGATTATTAAAGTGAATTCAAATAATTCCACCAGCCCACTGGCTGCTCTGAAAAGCCATATTTGCATTGTTTCTGGGTTTGGCTTCCAACTTGCTGCAGCCACACCTGCGCTTCTTGGACTCTACATTATTGCCAGTCCCCAAACTCTCGGTTTCTTCTTAGTCCACTGCATTGGTCACTGGTGTGCCCCCACCATATCAGATGCAACTGTGGACACCAGCTGCAAGATCATCACCAAGATCTTAGAAGAGAGAAGTTGTGGAGGAGGCAGAGGAGGGAAGAGATGGTCCCGGTAGTGGGAACGCTAATGAGGAAAATGGGAAGCAGGAGGCTGACAGTGAGGTAGAAGGATAGGAAGAATATGGGGAGGAAGAGGAAGAAGAAGAAGGTGATGGTGAGGAACAGGATGAAGATAAAGATGAGGCAGCTGAGGCTGCTATGGGAAAATGGGCAGTTGAAGATGCTGAGGATGACAATGTTGATACCAAGAAGCAGAAGACTGATGAAGATGACTAGACTGCAAAAAAGGAAAAGTTAAATTTAAAAAAAAAGGAAAAAGAGAAAAGGCCACCGTGATCCATTCACCCTGTCTCAGAATCTAAGTGAAGTCATCTTTAAGTAGAGAGACCTGCCAGGCAACGCCACCTTCAGGTGACAAGCACTCTTCAGCACCCAACCCAAACCACAATAATTTGCAACAGGGGAGGAAAAAAAAGAACCCAAACTTCCAAAGCCCAGCTTTTTTCCTTAAAAGTACTTTAAGATAAAAATTTGTTCCTATTTTTTATTTACATTGTTTATTTATTTATTTATTCATTTTGAGATGGAGTCTCACTCTGTCACCCAGGGTGGAGTGCAGTGGCGCTATCTTGGCTCACTGCAACCTCCACCTCCTTGGTTAAAGCAATTCTCCTGCCTCAGCCTCCCAAGTAGCTGGGATTACAGGCGCCTGCCACAACACCTGGCTAATTTTTGTATTTTTAGTAGAGACGGGGTTTCACCATGTTGGCCAGGCTGTCTCGAACTCCTGACCTCAGGTGATCTGCCTGCCTCAGCCTTGAGAGTCCTGGGATTACAGGCGTGAGCCACTGCGCCTGGCAATACTTTTTATTTTCATTGTATATTTTTGTACATATTGTTAGGGGTCAGCCATTTTTAATGCTCTCAAATGATCAAACCAGCCTTCAGAGCTTTCTCTGTCTTACTTCTGACTTTACTTGTGGTGTGACCATGTTCATGATACGGTTCAAAATAAAAACAAACATTGAAGAAAAGCAAAAACAACAACAACAACTCTTATTCCGAGTGTTCCAGTATCTTTTTTTATGTATGAACTTAGTGGTACTATAAGTTTGTATGAGATGGTTAAAAAGACCAAAGATAAAAGGTTTCTCACTCCCCTCCCTGCCTTTTTTTTTTTTTTTTTTTTGTCTGTGAAGTTGCTGTTTATTTTTTTGGCCTCTTTGATGTATGTGTGAAACAATATGATGAACAATAAATCGGAATTTTGTTTCACTGAGTTGCTCTAACAACAACAAAAAATAATTCCATTGGACTCATTCATATTTAAAATCTTGAAAATGGAGGATTTTTATTGAGTTGTGCTAATGGAATTTCAGTTTATTTATGACATCAAAATATGCTTTAAAAAGACATGTTTAGCTCAAGAAATGCTTGTTCGTTGATCAATTTTTCATTCGGTACAAATCTTGGAGGACATTCAATGTAGTCACATTTGGAAGAAAGGCTATGGAGAAGTCACATTAGTTGCACATAATCTGTAATTGGAAGAAATTTGTGTCCTTTGGTTCCTTAATACATAAATTACAGAACCATGTGCAGTCATTCTTCATGTTACTCCCTTTTTAGCACCAGCTTTCTGCCCTCACATTTACAGTTCTTCTTGGCTACTTCCATCTACAGTATATTCGGGATTCTTCTTTTACCAGAGTTCTGTGTGCTATTTTGTTGTCTGAGTATTTGTAGGTGAGTAGACAAAGTTTTGGGAAAGTAACCTCCTTCCTTCCCTGCCTCTCTTTTCTGTTATTACAGCCCTGGACCAATTTACTTCCTCAGTTTGTCTCTCTAGGAATGATGTCAGAGCACTGAGATGTTAACCTTTTCTCATCCATCCATTTTTCTCCCCAGTCACTTACTGAATGGTCCACGTGGGCCAAGCTTCAGGAATGCAGGGGCTTACAGCACAGGACAGACTTGGGCCTCATGTCCTCATGTCCTAGGGCACAGAGAAATCTGCTGCAAATGGACAAAATATTTGATAGTCTCCCTAGTGACCCTGCAACTGATCAAATAAAACAGGTACTCTGCTTGGAGATCATGAAGTTCAAATCAGGGCAGGGATTAGAGACCCTCCTGACAAAGAATGTAGACAAGCCATGTGAAATCTAGAAGCTCTTTATCCTCCCATGTCCTGGGTTTATTCTCACACAGGGCATGGAACTATGTGCAAATTCTGCCACCGTGGGGGTTACTGGCTTCCACTTTGGTATTTAATGCTCTGGTGGGCTTAAGACTCCAGTCTTAGTTTTCAGAAGTCTTAGCATCACTAAATTCCTGCATGGGATGGGGCACGGAATCTACATGCCGCTGTAGTAGGAACTCTTTTCCTAACCATATCCCTAACCATATTGGTGAATCAAGGTTAGCTCTTAGTAAACAGCTGTGAGTGAATGAAGCATGTTTAACATCCTGGCTCTTAAACCAGCGGCCTGTCTATTGAGGTGCAGTGGACACAAGAAAACCGTGCCCCCCATCCCCCCAATTTCTTTCTCTTTTTCACCTCAGTCCCACAGGAGGATGTTCCCATGGTGGACTTGGCACACAATGGCCAGAGTAGAAGCAGTTCCCTGTTGCTTGGGTGTTAGCTCTTGCTGGACCTCAGTTTCTTACCCTTGGGGAGGCCAAGACATCAGTTAGTTTCTGAAAGCATCATCCCAGTAAGTAGGAAGCACCAGCCCAGAGTGTGTCTCCATCTTCATATACAGCCTTTGCTGCCTTCAGAGCAGGGCTAGGCTTTCCCCGGCTCCCTTCCCACAACATTGCTACTGTGGGAAGTGGGCTTATTAATTTCTAGTTCAACTGCATGTATGTGACAAAATATAACACATCTGTAGAGTTATATATCTGTTGGTGACATTTGTTGAACATTAGGTTACTTTTTTGTTTGCTTAGAATCTTAAGAGGAGTTACATATTTGGGCAGAACCATCATGTATGAAGGACACAACATTCTCCTGTTGAAGAAGACCACAAACAGCCAAAACTACCTTTTCTCTTTATATCAATCTTAGAGAAATTATGCTTAAGACACTAGTACGAGGGAAATAATCATAATAAATAATTTTACATCTGAATGTATAACAGAAAGAATTTTTTAAAATTTCAGGTAACTATTAATACCATCCTTATGCTGGTGGGTACCAGTATCTTGCATTTGAATACAGCTTTCTTAATTTCAAAAAAAATTTTTAAATCTGTTATCTCCTTACCAGTGAAGCTAGTCAAGAGCATTAAAACACTGCCTAATTTTTATTTTTCTTGTAGATACTTTTACTGTGCCTAGGCAACTTTTAAAATAACTGCTTTGCTCTTATATGTATGTATATGTCTGTGTATTTAATTAAAAAAAAAGATTTACAAATAGTTACAAAGTTAATACAGAGAGGCCCTATGTACCAGTGGTTCTCAACACTTGGTGGGGGGATTCCCCCCAATTGCTCCAAAGGATATCTGGCAATTTTGGAGACATGTTGGTTTTCACAATTGGATATGCTACTGGCATCTAGTATATAGAGGCTAGGGATGCTGCTATATATCATACAAAACATAGACAGTCCCTGACAACCTAGAATTATCCAGGCTAAAATGTTAATAGTGCTTGGGTTGAGAAACCCCATTTCCCTGATGATATCATGTTAAATAACCACGGTAGATTTATCCCAACAAAGAAATTCACGTTGGTTCAATTTTTCAACTAATGTCCTTTTTCTATTTCAGAATTTATTTCTCCTTAGTCTGATCCACTCTGTGACACCTTCTCTGTCTTTCTTTGTTTTCATGACCTTGAAACTTTTGAAGAGATTTAGAAGTGTTTCTTACTTGGTACTGACCCTCCCCGCCCCGCCACCCATGGAGTATAAGGAAATGGGATCTGTTTGGGGGTTATATCTATGACTGTAGAGTGCTGTGGCATTTAAAGGGTGGGGAAGAGAGATAATCAGTGTGGCACATGGCTCAAGACAGTTCCCCATAACATTCCCACCAAAATGCCAACAGCACACCCCCGTTGACACACTAAGAACTCAAGCCTTTCCTAGAACTCATAGACAGTGAAATGACTTGTCTGAAGACCACCATTTGGCAGGTAGTAAATTTCAAAATAAAAGCTTTGTTTTTAGAGTTTCAGTCCAGGAACTTTTTCTGTCTAACAATAACTGTCTCCATTGAAAATGTAAGGTTTAATATTTTCAGCAAAAATGTTAATCTTTTGGAAATCTTTATTTCTAAGTAGATAAAATATTTTCAATTTATTTGCTGAGGGTAATGTATTAAAGTATGAGTTGCCACCCATTGGAAACTTGAACAAATTTAAAGAACTTGAATTCATGGTATAGTTCCATAGTGATGAGGACACAGGAAAGTAGTTGGGGCCATAGTTGTGTTGATGGAGTTGTATGCCCTCCCTTTTTTTTTTTCTTTGTAGCACTTACTCCACACCTCCACAGTGTATGCATTTATTTACTTGTTTATCTTTTGTCTCCACCTCCTTAGCAAGCTCCATGAGATAAAGGACTTCGCTTTGTTTACAGCTGTATTCTATGGCTCTCTAATGGGGAATACCATGAAATTCATGTTTGAACAGTATTTAAAGAGGCTTCATATGGAAAGAGTAATACAGGCAAAGTAACCAAATGACTCTTTACCCGATTTCCGGCCTTTTATGCCTGAAATTCTATTTGGTATTTGTTTAATTTATATAAATGTTATGTACTATGCATAATATTTACTTCTTATCTTTTCACTTGATGGTGTATTTTTGAAATTTATCTTTTTTTTTTTTTTTTTTTTTTTTTTTTTTTTTTTTTTGAGGCAGAGTCTCGCTCTGTCGCCCAGACTGGAGTGCAGTGGCGCAATCTCGGCTCACTGCAAGCTCCGCCTCCCGGTTCACGCCATTCTCCTGCCTCAGCCTCCCGAGTAGCTGGGACTACAGGCGCCCGCCACCTCGCCCGGCTAGTTTTTGTATTTTTAGTAGAGACGGGGTTTCACCATGTTAGCCAGGATGGTCTCGATCTCCTGACCTCGTGATCCGCCCGTCTCGGCCTCCCAAAGTGCTGGGATTACAGGCTTGAGCCACCGCGCCCGGCCAAAATTTATTCTTTTTTTTTTTTTTGAGACAGAGTCTTGTTCTGTTGCCCTGGCTACAGTGCAGTGGCACAATCTCAGCTCATTGCAACCTCCACTTCCTGGGTTCAAGCGATTCTCCTGCCTTAGCCTCCTGAGTAGCTGGGATTACAGGTGTGCGTCACCATGCCTAGCTAATTTTTGCATTTTTCATAGAGATGGGGTTTCACCATGCTGGCCAGACTGGTCTCAAACTCCTGACCTCGTGATCCGCCCCCCTCGGCCTCCCAAAGTGCTGGGATTACAGGCGTGAGCCACCGTGCCAGGCTGAGATTTATTCTTCTATTTAAAAAAATATGTAGCTCTAGCTCAGTGGTTGCCACCAGGGGGTGATTTTGTCCTTCAGAGGATATTTGCGAACACCTGTAGCTATTTTTGATTGTCACTACTGGAAGTAGTTCTGATACCTGGTAGATAGAGCTCAGATTTGCTGCTAAACAACCTGGAAAGCACAGAGTATCCTCACAACATATCTGGCATGATCATGCTGATGTTGTGAAACCCTGGGCTATTTCTTTCCTTTAATCTGTGGAACACTATTCCCTCAACAGCATACTATATTTACTTTATTCCTGTACTGATGAACATTTGCTTGTTTCAATTCTCTGCTATGATGATGAGTGCTGCAAAGAACATCCTCACCAGTGTCAGTGTATGTGTGCCACAGGGTTTCTGGTAGCTGCATTTTCTGTTCTAGGAATCATTCCAAATGCCATTCCAGAGTGGCTGGACTCCTTGCTTCTACAGCGTCACCTGGGATTCCAATTCCATGCGTCTTTACCAGCCCTTGGTATTATTAACTTTTAAATTGTTGCCAATTTGAAAAGTTTAAAATAGTAGCTCATTTGTAACAATTTTGCATTTCCTGATTGCTAGTAAGACCAGACCACAGGAATCATTCACACCCCAAGCATTCTAGAAAACTGGTGAAAATGTTTTCTGTCCGGCATGCGCCACTTCATTTGGTTTGTCCCTGCGTCTTTGATATGTATTACAAAACCGCACATTTTGGGGGACTAGGCTTGCCTGTTTCTGCCACTAGAGGTCACTGATCCTCGGTGGTTCTCCACCAGTATGACTTCTGACCTCTGTACCCTTCCAGGGAGTATCTGGCAACGCCTGGAGCCATTGTTGATAGTCAGGACTGTGAGTGTGCTGCTGGCACCTAGAGGTGAGAGGCCAGGCATGTTGCTAAGGCCCTGCAATGCACAGGACAGCGTCCCCTCCCCCCTGCCCCCCCCACCACCAACAAGAAAGCACCATCTGGCCCAAGTAATGGTGCCAAGCTGGAGAAACCATGGTGTTGTCTTTGAAAGAAAGCATATGACAATCTCTATAATAAAGACACCTATTATTATTAACAACAACAAATATTTTATTGCAGAAACTGGGGAAACTGGGGAGAAGCATGCCTTCTGTCCCCAGGGAGAAGGCAGGGGCGAATGCGCAAGGAAAAGGGAAGGGTTTTAAAGGACAGGAGAGGTGGGCCTGGGGCTCGCTGAGTGGAGCAGTGGAAAGTGCCCTGGTGGGGCCGGTGGCTGGTGTGGGGGTGGAACCACAGTCAGTAGGGTGAAGGCGCTGAGGGCTGGAGGCTCAGGAGGTGGTGGCAGGGGCCTGACTCTTGGAGCTGGGCAGCAGGCTGGGTGTGCTCAGAGGCTCATGGCCCCCTGGCGAAGCTCCTTCCAGGTGCAGGCAAGCCTGAGGCGTCAGGGCAGTGCTGCCCGCAGGCCCAGCGCTCCTGCGGTGGCTCGGTGACCGGGCGCCTGGCAGCCGCGCATCCTGCAGCATGGCAGGCGGCCGCCAGGGAGGATTGAGACAACGCTGCCTGGGAGTGGGGGCCTCTGCTCAGCGGCCTAGACCTGGGCACAAAGGAATGGGCCACTCCGTTTCTCATCACAGGCTTGAAGGCAGATGGCCTGGGCGTCCGGCTCCTCTCTGCTCTGGAGGGGTGATTTTCACAGTCACCAGGCTGCAGACAGGCTGGGGAGTGGCGGGCGGTCCAAAGCCACCGCTTCACGTAAGCCACGCGAGCCTCGGAGAAATCAGGCTGATGTTGCTCAGCAGCGGCGGCCTGTTGGGAAAGCACCTCCAGGCCTGGGGGACCATCTCCGGAGGTGGATGCGGGTGGGGACCATCTCTCTCCGGATGCGGATGCGGGGGTAGTCCCAGCTGGGAGGAGCGGTGGGGGGGGCCGGGTGCGGACCCAGTGCTTCCCTTGGAAGTAGGTGACCTTGCAGTTCTCCTGGACCTGGGGGCTGAGGAAGGGCCTGGACCGCAGGGCCCAGTGCTTCTGGGCGGGGCGCAGCTTTCTGGCCCAGAGCCAGCCCAGGAAGCAGCTCAGGTAGCTGCCTATGAGAGCAGGGCAGTGGGTGGGGCCTTTCAGTAGACACTGGGGTGCTAGAAATTTCCAAAATCTGCGGTCACGGTCCGAGATCAAATGTCAGTGCTCAGTGACCAGCGACCCTTGGCATCAAAATGTCGGAAAGTGCACGAGGCGCCGTGTGCTGGGTATGGTCTGGCCACCAAGTGTTGCATGGGGCGGGAAGCCACGGCCAGGCCAGAGCTTTGCGGCGCGCAGCTGCGGAACGGGTGGGTAGTGCCCCATGCTGTCTGGTGGACCAAGGAGGCTCAAGCCTCAATCCTTCCCACTCATGGTCCCAGACACTTAGCTCTGCGCAAAGGGGCCTGGCAGCTGCCTCTACTTTTTTGTACCTGACCTTTAAAGGCAGAACGTAGAAGAATTTCTGCCAGGTCCTGAAAACTGGAGATACCTGTTGACAGAAGGGTGCTCTCTTTGATCAGTGTGAAAATGATCACAATACACATGGATGCTCTAAACAAATCCTTTACTCATATCAGATCTTCTAGGATGGATGTTAATGTTGCTTTTTGCAATTTTGCTCTTAAGTAAACTGGGAAAGCCATCAGGTTTTGTTTTAGCACTGGCAATGTTGATTTTATGTGGACTTTCCTATAATTTCCAGCCTGAGTACATCCATGTATAGATTGTCTCTCTCTGAACACTGTCATTTCTCCCCTTTCACTTTTAATGGTAATACAGAGGAGAGTGAGTCACATTTCCAATTTGCAGTTGAAAAGTGTGTAACTGCCAAACAAAGAGTTCAAAGACTGCTGGTGAATTGATTATAGTGCTTAAGTTTGGAGGTTCGTTCAAGGCAATGTAAAATAAAGTGTTTTTGAGAACTTTTTCTTCAAAAGTACACACAGAAGGTGTCTTTTGTCTTGGCCCGGATGCTGGGGTGGAAGAGAGACAGTAGATGCAGATAGAGCAAGTATTGATCATAAGGGGAAGCAGATCCTCTCTGGGTCCGAGAGGTGAAAGACTGAATGGGCAGGGTACTAAAAAGAGTTTAACGAGAAAATACCAAAGGTTTCTATGATTCAGAGAGGGCCAAGCATTGGGGAAACAGGGGCTGACACCAACCGGTGATGGAGAATGAGATCCCTAATACTCTCCACTGACTATTATTTTTGGCAGATTCCCTATTATTCCCTATAAGGAATGATCCCCAAGTATAGGATTTTGAAACAATGGGAATTTCCTTTATAATTTTCTTCTTACTGAGATCATTCTTCTAATGGTAGAAATGACTTTTAAACATAGCTAAAATGTCTCTTAAGATAATAATAGCATCAGAGTGAATGGTTTAATACCATTTGTTGTGATATTCTTCTAATATATTTTTTCTTTCCACTGTCTGCAGAATTTCCCATGTCCTACTTTGCAATGTAACCCAGAGGGTATCATTCTGGTTTGTGGTTACAGACCCTTCAAAAAATCACACCCTTCCTGCTGTTGAGGTGCAAACAGCCATAAGGTAATCACCCTTAAATATACCTTCTATTGGTCGATCAACTTGCTGATTAATTCAACTGTTTTTAAAAGTAGATATTGTAGAGTTTTATCTGTTTCACACATGAATTATTTATTAAAATGTAAAAGATTTCATTTTGTTAATTTCTGTTAAAGATGAGTATAGATCAGTAGTTCTCATCCAGGGGCAATTTTGCTTCAAGGAGACATTTGGCAATATCTGGAGACATTTGGCAATGTCTGGAGACATTTTTATTGTCACAGCTGGAGGGGGTGGTGGTACCACCAGCAATGAGTAAGCAGAAGTTAGGGACCCAATGGCTTACCTTTTTCAGTCAATATATAGTCTTTACTTTAAAAAGATAATTTTTTTTTTTAAAAAAAAGGTAAAAACATGACTCTGATGCAAACTAAACATTATTACTATCAAAAATTTTATTATCTCATTAGTTAATGAGGGCACTAGTAAGATGTTAAAACCTTTTTCAAGGAGACTTCGAGGAACCACCCATATGTAGAAAATGAGGAATGGCAAAGTGCGTCTACAGAAAGATGCATCAGTCTGCTTTTCAGGCAGTAACCAATTATGTTCCACTAGACACAGTTCATTTGATTTTCTATGGACAAGAATCATTTACATTATGTTAGTTTTCAAGAACTTATGGATTTGCAAAATAGCTCAAAGACCATAAGAGATGGAATTGCCTAGAACAGTGCTTTCAGCAGGACAATCAGGAAAAAGTCCAGTACTCTGTTTTGCCCATTTCAAGTATTTTACTATTTTTCCCGACTTCTCGACAGTTTTTTTTTGTTGTTGTTGAGATGGAGTCTCGCTCTGTCCCCCAGACTGGAGTGCAGTGGCCGGATTTCAGCTCACTGCAAGCTCCGCCTCCCAGGTTTACGCCATTCTCCTGCCTCAGCCTCCCGAGTAGCTGGGACTACAGGCACCCGCCACCTCGCCCGGCTAGTTTTTTTTTTTTTTGTATTTTTTAGTAGAGACGGGATTTCACCGGGTTAGGCAGGATGGTCTCGATCTCCTGACCTCGTGATCCACCTGTCTCGGCTTCCCAAAGTGCTGGGATTACAGGCTTGAGCCACCGTGCCCAGCCTACTTCCTGACAGTTTTACTCCTTCCCTCTTATGATCGTAAGAAACTCAAAAGTGAAATGAATTCATGACTTTCAAGAATTAGTAGGATGCAACTTGTATTTCTTTCAATTACTGTGCATTTAGTATGTGTCAAAACTTCAAATACCACATTTGATTGATGTTGGGGAAAGGTCTACTCAAAAAATGAGCTCAGGAAATAAACTAGAACAAAACAAAGTAGCTCTCCCACAAAAGATTTACAAGTTACTGAAATACATATTATTATTTTTACCAAGGATAAATACCTACTGGAATAACTCATTAGCTCTCTGTAAAATGTTAACACTTAAGAAAATGAGTATATAATCAAATGTCAAAGGTTTTTGTGAACATGATCTGTTTCTTTTGCTGAAGCAAAGGCACTGAGGATTTATACCAATGGGAAATGATTGAATCTGCCCTAACAAGAAAGTTTGAACTAAATTGCTTCTTCACTTTTGCCACTAAGAATGCTGTTAAGACTCTCACCACTTAGGGAGTAAGAATTTAAAATATCATACTTCATGTGAAAAAAGATTTTATTCATGTCTTGTGATCTGTGAGGGCTACAAGGAAAAGGAAGGCACTGGGTTAAACCAGGCCTTCAGTTGATAGGAGAAGGAAGAGTGAGTGCTTAGGGTGAAGGTCCAGGAAGTATTAATACATGAATATGTTCACAACAAAATGTCTGTTTCAAGGGTCCTAGCAAGAGAATCTGTTAGGAAGTGGGGATAGCCAAGAGAATGAGAATTTATGTTAGGGAATTAGTAGGGCACATCAGGATTGGATGAAAATAAAGGAAACTATACTACAAGGAAGGATAGAGTGAAAAAAAGGAGATGGTGTTTAGAGAGCAAATAATAGGAATTTCAAGGCTGAAGAATCTAAGTGACTGGACAAAATAGTACTAGTTCCACCTAATATTTGCATACCACTTTTTGGTTCACAAGGAATGTTCTTATACATCTGTGGCATTTAATAATGACACCAACAATTTTTTTGTTTTCTTTTTAAGAGACTGGCTTTAAAGTCTGGCTTTGTTGCCCAGGCTAGAGTACAGTACCATGATAGTAGCTCACGCAGCCTTGAACTCCTGGGGTTCAAGTGATCCTCTTGTCTCAGCTTCCTGAGTAGCCAGGACTAGGGGGATGTGCCACTATGCCTGGCTAATTTTAATTTTTTTTTTTTTTTGTAGAGACAGGGTCTCACTATGTTGTCCAGGCTGCCCTTGAACTGGCCTCAGGCAATCCTCCTGTCTCAGACTCCCAAAGTGCTGGGATTACAGGCATGAACCACTGCACCCAGCCAACACCAATAATTTTTGAGTAATTATTATTATCTTTCCTTTATAAATGAAGAAACTGAGGCTCAGGGAGATTAATTTATTTGTTAAGGCCACCATGCTAGAAAGAGAAAGAGTGAGGACTTGAACCTAGGCATGCTGCCACCACATCCAGTGATTTTTCCTGTTTTCCAGAGTACACAAAGAACTAAAACAGACATCTCAGAATTGGTTGGTCATTCCTTTACACAAAGTGCGTAGGGTGAAGGTCCAGGAAGTACATGAATTTGTTCACAAAATGTCTATTTCAAAGGTCCTAGCAGGATAAACTATTTAGGAAGTGGGAATAGCCAACAGAATGAGAATTACAGAATTCTCATTTCAAGTAAGATAGTTGATATGGGCAAAACAGAGTACTGGACTTTTTACCAATACAGAGTATACATGGTATGAGGTAAAGAAGTGACCAACTAATTCCAAGATGTCTGTTTTAGTTCTTTTGTGAGGGCCTGGCCTAATTCAGCACCACTCTTAGCTGAAAGATATACATGATGCTTGATGCCAATTGGTGATTCCAGTGGTGTAGCAGATTTAATATGTGCCTGAGCTAGAACTTCCAGTCGGTCTGCGAGGTGATAGAATACATTCCAAGCCTAGAGTAAGCAAGTAACAAAGGGTTAACCAACTAGGAAGTTAGAATGAGAATGCAGAGCAACCTTTCATTTTTCTCTGAGTTATATCTTAGCAGTGGGTTTCATTATTTTGTGGAAAAGTTTGTGCTCTCAGATGATCAGTATTGGTTTATGACAAAATAAAATATTCCATTGTTGGATAAAAATCCCTTGTTGTAGATTATCTGGCTAGAGTTCACTTTCTCATCCATGAGTAATCATGCCTCAGCATAGATGTTTATTTACTAAAGGAGTCTTTCCTGATAGCCTGGTGCTGGCCTGCAGAGATTCTCAAGCCATACTATCAGGCTGTAGACTTGAGCTGTCCAGTACCGTAGCCACCAGCCAAATGTGGTTATTAAGCACCTGAAATGTGACTAATCCAAAGTTAGGTGTGCTCACAGTGTAAAACATAAACCAAATTTCAAAGACATTGTACAAAATAAAATGTGAAGCCCCAGCCTGAGCAATATAGCGAGACCCTGTCTACACACACACACACACACACACACACACACACACACAGAGCCAGGTGTGATGGCACACACCTGTAGTCCTAGCTACTCGGGAGGTTGATGCAGGAGGATTGCTTGAGCCCAGGAGTTTGAGGCTGCAAAGAGCCATGATTGTTCCTGTCTCAAAAAACAAACAAACAAAATGCAAAGTCAACTTGATACTGATTACATGTTGAAATTATGTTTTCTTGGATATATTGGACAAAAAATACATTGTTAAAATTAGTTTCATCTGTTTATTTTAGTGCAGCTACTAGAAACTTTTAAGTCACATGAAGCTCGCATTATGTTTCTGTTTTCCAAGGCTGCTCTAGAGGTAGACAAAAGCAGCTTGCGTAATGTGAATTCAGTAAAGGTCATAAAATATCTCCAAGGACTCTCCAGTTTACAGTTAGAAATTCACTTATTTGGTTTCAATTAAATAAGTCTTTGCTACCAACCTCTCCTTAACTGCCACCACCACTAAAAATGCAGATATTTCCTAGGAAAAGTAACGTTTTTCTAAGCTTTTGAACTCCTAAATCATTACTTGTCTTTAGTCCTATGGAACTACTTAAAGTTTGCTGAACAAGTCTTACTTTACCCTGTCTCCATTCCTGTGCTCACTACATACTTTGGTCTATAAACTCCTACTTGTCCCTCAAAACAGAGCTCAAAAATGGCCTCTACAGCAAAGCAGCTCTGACTTCTCACAGTGGTGTACTTGGCCCTTCCCTCTGCTCACACTGTGCCCATATTTGCCTCTTTCACAGAACATTTTGCACTGCACCGTGGTTGTGGATCTACTAATCTGTCACCCTTCTAGACCGTAAGCTCCTTGATATTTTAATTTCACGTTGTATCTCCAGCATCTAGTACAGTATTTGATATTTAGTAAGTTTTTGGCAAATGTTTGTTGAATTAAGGAAAAAAAAGATCAAGATCAAGTTGATGAATTTGAAGCCACTCCTGGTTCATGTTTTCTTTTTTGCTTCTGGTTTTCTTTACTTCTCCTATTCATCACCCATATTTTACATGTAATTTTACTTTTGGGTGCTGTGATATTTATGTAAGCCACCTTAAATAGAGCTTTGTCATTCTAATCTAGATGCTACTCACACAGGACAGGTGAAACCCAATTGGGGCTTAGCCCATGAGGATTTTGGGCTTTGCCCAGGAAAGAATCCAAGAGAGAGCCAGAAGTAGAAGAAAACAACTTTATTGAAGAGGCAGTATTACAGCTCCGGTGATGTTACTGCTCTGTGACTGCTCCTGCAGAGCAGGACTACCCTGTAGGCAGAGACTGGCAGCTCTGGGCAGTTTTGCAGTCATATTTATACCCATTTTTAATTACATGTAGATTAAGGAGCAATTTATGCAGAAATTTATAGGGAAGGGTAATAACTTTGGGGTCATCACGTCATTGCCATGGAAAGGGGTGGTAACTCCCAGGTGTTGCCATGGCAATGGTAAACTGACATGGCACACTGGTGGGCGTGTCTGATGGAAAGCTGCTTCCCCCACCCCCCGCCGGCTCTGTTTTAGTTCGTCCTCAATTTGGTCCAGGGCCAGAGCCCTACCTCCAGAGACGAATCCCTACTCCTACCTTACTACCTCTCAGGAAATAAAACATGGTGGACAGAGCTCAAAGCTCAGGACTTCTGGACATTCACAACATGGGGGCAGCAGTGGATACATGGGTATCCCTCTGGCAGCTAGCGTTGTAACTTAAGAGAAACTGTGGCATGATTGCCCTCAGCAAACTTTCTAGTCAACTTGAAGTCTCCTGCCAAGAGGATGCTTTGTTTATAGAGATGTTTATAATCATGGAGAAACAGGTTTGTACTTTGTCTTAATAGTTTTTTTTTTCTGTCTTACTTTGTTTATTTTTAATTATCATTGCATTTTAGAATGAACAAGAACCGGATCAACGGTGCTTTCTTTCTAAATGACCAAACTCTGGAATTTTTAAAAATCCCTTCCACACTTGCACCACCCATGGACCCATCTGTGCCCATCTGGATTATTATATTTGGTGTGATATTTTGCATCGTCATAGTTGCAATTACACTACTGATTTTATCAGGGATCCGGCAACGTAGAAGGTAAGATATTTAAAAGGAGTGATTGAAAGAGCATTTTCTTATTTCCTCATGACTTGGACAAGTCAGGAGAAGATTTTCCTCTGGCTGAAGATGATGCCTTAAATTTGAAACTTTGAAAAAATTGGTGATTTTCAAAAATATCACTGATGCGCTTGTCTTTAGATATATTTTAGAGTCCAATGTCCCTTACTTAACTAGGCTCCTTCCATGACTACCTTTCCCTCTATTCTGTACCACATAAATGTTTCATATCCAGGCTTGATTTTAATATCTGTGTTGTGATTTTGTAAGCTGGATATAAGGAGCTAAACAGACTTTTTGGGTAGGCAGAGTTAATCTTTGGTAGTCATCCATATCCAAATGCCGGCAGTTTCATAGTTCCATGCCTCCCTACCTTGGCTTACCTCTTGTTAGCCCAGTGCATGCAGACTACCATCTTGTCCCCGATGCCTCCCTCCCTTTGATGGACACTCATCCCTTGTGTGCCTATGATATTGAATAGAGCTGTGTTGCTCATGGCCTTAAATCAACTCGCAGCACCAGAATCACCTGGAATACTCGTTTAACATGTAGGTTCCTTGGCCCTATTGCAAACCCACTAAATTAGAATCTCTGAAGGGATGCATTTTAATAAATACTCAGGTTATTCTAATTCATTGAGTTTGAGAGCTTTCAATTTAATAATTTATAGGTAGAGTTTCACTTCTTGAGTTCATTTACCTAGATTCTGGGGGCACTTGCAAACTGCAATGCCTAAATTATTGATACTGCTTCAGGAGGGAATTTAAGACCTGTGGGGAAGTTACTGAGGTAGTGGAGAAGAAGAGAGACAGGATTTCTCAGCATGATTTTGTTAACCAGTACCTCTAATCCAGGGGGGAAGATGGAAAAATCCTCAGCTTTTCACTAGACTTTAATGCTTGTAAACCTTCCTTTCTGATACTAAGGAAGAAGAATTCTGGTAAGTGGTAATTACAGTGACATGCATTTGAAAGTAACAGGGACATGGTTTTTAAAAGTGTCGGTTCCTACATGGGACATGTGGGATGTGTTTGGCTAAGTATGTGTTTGACTAAATGCTTCTCTTGAAGTTTACTGCTTTCCGTATGTTTCACCGTAGTAACTAACAGAAGGTATAATTTTAAATATTGGGCTTTGTAATTTTATTCACAATGATAAGTAAAACGCTATGAATAAATATGGTTTATGTCTAGTCCTCAAATTAAATTCAAAGATTAGGATCCAGTTACACTTACCTGATTTTCTTTCTTTTTTTTTTTTTTTTTTTTGAGACGGAGTCTCGCCCTGTCGCCCAGGCTGGAGTGCTGTGGCCGGATCTCGGCTCACTGCAAGCTCCGCCTCCTGGGTTCACGCCATTCTCCTGCCTCAGCCTCCCGAGCAGCTGGGACTACAGGCGCCCACCACCTCGCCCGGCTAGTTTTTTGTATTTTTTAGTAGAGACGGGGTTTCACCGTGTTAGCCAGGATGGTCTCGATCTCCTGACCTCGTGATCCACCCGACTCGGCCTCCCAAAGTGCTGGGATTACAGGCTTGAGCCACCGCGCCCGGCCCTGATTTTCTTGATGATCTTGGCATGACATGTAATGTAAAGAGACTTGGTACAAGATGTTCGTTTTGGTTTTTCTTTTGAAAATATTGAGAAGTATTCTCATGCAATGCTTGAATACCTGTGTTTAATATTTTTGTTTTATATTAATCTTGAGATGCTGTGATTCTGTGTTCTAACAACTGTAACGTTAGCGAATTCATTCCGTCTACTTGGTTTCTAATTTCCTCACTAGTACAATGTAGGAGTTAGAAGAATGGACTCTGGAGATAGATTGCTTAGACCCAATGTATTTATCTCTTAGATTCTGCCCTTGTATATAATCCATTAACTGTATGGATAGCAGGAAGCACAATGAGTCAGGGAAACTGAGCTTAGGAGAATATAATTTGTGGTGCTAGAGTCAAGCTGGTCAAGTTTATCTTTACTGTTTGCGAATAGGTAACTTTTCTAGAGTGACAGTGAGGCGTACTGGAAATAATTAACTTGGTGGGATAAAAAGAGTTAATACATAGAGTGATTAGAGTGGTATCTGGCACACAGTGAGTGCTCAGTAAGTGTTAGCTGTTACTGTTATTTTATGATCTTGCCATTTGCTGGTCTTTCAGCTAGTTTGTGCTGGGATTAGCTATCTCTTTCCTTCTGAGCAGATTCTGCAGTAATATAATAGTTGAGTGTGTAGCATCATAATTTGTTGCCTGGGAGAAGTGAAGCTGTTGTCACAAACTTGCCTTCACAAATTTATTTCATGTTCAAACTGGGAAGCAGATGGACAAATCTCTTGTGTAAACCGGGAGAGCGTCAATAATTAGCAAATATAATCAGGAAAATTATGACAACCTTCTGAAGATAAATTGTTTGTTGTGTTTTAAGTTTGACACAATTTGTGGTGGGTTTCTCCTGGACAAAATGTTGTTTCAAATGTGAGGAGAAGGTGCAGTCTGAAGTGGGGAGAGCCCTGAAAATTGCGATGAAAGCCCTTTCTAATCATGGAAAAGATAGGAGTTGCCCCCAAAGCCTTTAGTTTCGAGGAAGATGGTCAAAGGAATGTTCAACAATCTAACCCATACATTAGATAATAATGACATAGCTTTTGTGGTACAGAATCTTTATTATTATTATTATTATTATACATTAAGTTCTAGGGTACATGTGCATAACGTGCAGGTTTGTTACATATGTATACTTGTGCCATGTTGGTGTGCTGCACCCATCAACTCGTCAGCACCCATCAACTCGTCATTTACATCAGGTAAAACTCAGAATGCAAACCCTCCCCCCTCCCCCCTCCCCATAATAGGCCCCAGTGTGTGATGTTCCCCTTCCCGAGTCCAAGTGATCTCATTGTTCAGTTCCCACCTATGAGTGAGACATGCGGTGTTTGGTTTTCTGTTCTTGCGATAGTTTGATGAGAATGATGGTTTCCAGCTGCATCCATGTCCCTACAAAGGACACAAACTCATCCCTTTTACGGCTGCATAGTATTCCATGGTGTATATGTGTGTGGTACAGAATCTTAAACTTAGAAGACCTGGAGGGACCATGGGATTATCTAAGTCACCATTCTGCTTCTATGGAGAAGAGTGCCAGAGTCATCTAATACACATATATATATTTAAACTTACTGTTGAGGAAATTTCTCAGCAAAGCTTTAAGAATTCTGTTATCTTTGCCAATAACACCATTATATTAGTTATTCAGGGACACTGAGCGGCAAGTATGCAACCAATGGAGCCCAGACTAGGTAAACTCAAATACCATCTATTCCCTTTACCTGTATAATCTAAGTTGAGTCACCTGATTTCCAGGGATCTCAGTTTCTCCATCTGCAACAGGGAGATGATGTTTCACAGGGCTTTCATGAGGACTGACTGACATAAATGTGTATAAAGTACCTAGGATATAGTGTGCAGTAAATAAACAGTAATTATTATTATCCAAGATCAGCTTAACCTATTGCTATGATTAAGAGGTGCTGGAAAGGATCTCTTTTCCACCAACATATTGTGGAAAATATCTTGGTATTTTCCATCATACTGTAGAAACTTCTCCAATTCACCAACTCATTGCTTGGATTTTATTAAATGCTTGTTTTATTTTATTAAGGTGTTATTAACAAATAAAAGTTGTATATATTTATGGCATATAAGGTGATGTTTTGATATATGTGTATATTATGAAATGGCTAAATCAAATAATTAACATATTCATCACTTCACATACTTATTTTAGGGGAGGAGATCACATACTTAATTTAGGGGGCAAGCATTTAAGACCTACTCTCTTAGCAGTTTTCAAGTATGCAGTACATAATTATTAACTATAGTCATCATGCTGTACAGTACATTGCCCAAACTTATTCCTTTTGTCTAAGAGAAACTTTGTGTCTTTGACCAACATCTCCCCCCACCCACGCCAGCTCCTGGCAACCACCATTCTACTCTCTGCTTGTATAAAGTCAACTTTTTTAGATTCCACAAATAAATGAGACCATGTGACATTTGTCTTTCTGTGCCTGGCTTACTTCATTTAGCATACTGTTCTTCAGGTTCATCCGTATTGTCACAAATGTCAGGATTTCCTTCTTTTTGAAGGCTGAATAGTATTTCATCATACCACATTTTCTTTATCCATTCATTCATTGATGGACACTTAGGTTGATTCCATACCTTGTTGTGAATAGTGCTGGGTTGAACGTAAAAGTGCAGAAATTTCTTTGATGTAATGGTTTCAATTCTTTTGGGTATATACTCAGAGTGGGATTGCTGGATCATATGGTAGTTTATTTTTTATTTTTTGAGGACTGCCATACTGTTTTCCATAATGGCTGTACTAATTTACATTCCCTGCAGTAGTGTACCAGGGTTCCCTTTCCTCCACATCCTCACCAACGCTTGCTATGTTTCGTCTTTTTGATAATAGGTATTCTAACAGCTATGAGGTGGTATCTTATTGTGGTTTTGATTTGCATTTCCCTGATGATAGTGGTGTTGAGCATTCTTTCATGTACCCATTGGCCATTTGTATGTCTTCTTTTGAAAATTTTCTATTCACATCCTTGCCCATTTTTAAATTGGGTTATTTGTTTTCTTGTTATTGAGTTGTTTGAGCTTCGTAGGTATTTTTGGATATTAACTCTTTTGCTGTGCAGAAACGTTTTATTTTGATGTAAATCCCATTTGTCTATTTTTGAATTTGTTTTTGTGCTTTTGGGGTCATTACCCAGACCAATGTCATGGAGCTTTTCTCCTATGTTTTCTTCTAGTAGTTTTACAGTTCAGGTCTTATGTTTAATTCTTTAATCTATTTTGAGTTAATTTTTGTATTTGGTGTGAGACAACAATCCAGTTTCATTCTTTTGCATCTAGATATCCAGTTTTCCTAACACCTTTTATTGAAGAGATTGTTCTTTCCTCATTGTGTGTTCTTGCCACCTTTGTTGAAGATCTGCTGGCCATAAATGCATGGATTTATTTCTATCCTTGCTGTTCTGTTCCATTGGTCTATGTGTCTGTTTTGATGCCACTACCATGCTGAATAAACACTTTTTTAAAATGCAAGTAATCCTATGAGGTCTACTGGTCACCACAATAGTAGTGAATTGGTTAACCAGCTCTCTGTCTAAAAAATACCCTGATTTGTAGCATTTGCCAGTTTCCCATCAAGGCTGAAAAATTCTGAATAAATACTCTGATTTGTAGCATTTGCCATTTTCCCATCAAGGCTGAAAAATTCTGAATATTTAGCAGTCAGCCCTTGAAAACCCATACCAGCCAGATCTAGCACACCATTACAGCTGCCACCTCTTCGTGAAATACCTACAAGAGGTTGCTTCTCTATTGCCCTCTAGTTGAGAATAGCAGTTTGTGGAAATGAGAGATTCGTTGAAGGAAAAAGCTTGGAAACGTGATTTTTAAAATTTGGGGCAACTATCAGGGAGCAGAACAAGTGGGAAGGCAACCAAGATGACCTGCATATACTTCACAATAATGTCTCTACTAGATTTAGTGTCTAGCCACAGCCTAGAAGTAGATGTGTTAGTTATATGGTCAGTTTTATGATGGTAGTGATAATGATGATGGTGATAGTGATAGTGATGGTGATGATGGTGATGGTGATGGTGATGAAGTTGATAATGTGATGTGTGTTTTAATAGAGCACTAAACTAAGACTCTTGGTTTTGGTTTCCAGTCTCTGGCATTTGTTAGCTGTGTCTTTGAGCAGGTCACATAAGGAAAATGATGACAATATTTTCTTAAATAGTGTAGTGATGAGAAGACAAAATCAGAGAATATACCTAGTGGTTTACATGCTAGAAAGTGCTATATCTATTAAAGTTACTAGCATGATCATAAAAAGCAGTTACAAAGTGCTAATTTTATATAACCTGAAACTTTGTGGTTTATAAGGAGAGTCATGGACACAGCACAATTTCAGATTTACATGTACATACTAGAATTGATATTGAATCCAGTATATAATAGACTGTTATAATGTTAGACCTTAGTTGGATCTAAGATCACAACTGGGTCTTAGGAAGGGACCTTAACAATGATTCAAATCCAACCCTCCAGAAACCAGAGCCCAGATAAGTAAAAATATTTTATTGTTTTATTGACCATCCATTCTGTGATAGGAGCTATAGTATGTATTGTAGATGAGACAAACATAAATAACATGGGTGGTCCTTGCCTAGAAGGAGATTATAATCTTATAGTAACAAAGCCAGGTCAAAGACTTAGGACATAGAACCCTAGCTAATGCTCCCAGCTGAGTAGAGTCATTACTACATTTGCGTGGTTTGTTTCTAGTCATACTTCTATTCTCATAAGGTCAATAGTAAATAAAAATGCATTTGGATTTCCACAAATCTTGTTTTTCACACAAGGGGATGTGGCTCAGTCAACACTTTTATATCCTGAAACTTCACATTCTTACAAAGTCTTAATTAAATGAATAGTCTTAAAAATAGAGCTGTAAATAAAATGAGAATGTCATAGCGAATATAGCAAGTGTTTTTCTTTGCTGTTCTTAAATATACATACCTGATAAAAATCTAATGTAAGTGTGTTGAGTAAAGCCTGGGGAGAGTAAATAGAGTTCTAGGTCAACTCCTTTCACCAATCTTGTTTCATTCTGAAAGACAAGTTACTCTACATATTTGAGTGTCAGTTCCTTCATCTGAAAAACAGGGATGAGGCACATAGTCGTGGTTGAGTGGTTAAAACAATGGATTTCAAAAACAGTGATAATAAACTATGCATAATATCGCAGTAAGAATTAAGTGAGATGATGTATACAAAACGCCTAGTCTGATTTCTACCATGTAATAAATACTTAATATTATCATTAGCATTATCATTGCTATTATATGGCACATGTAAAGCAACTTGCCTACAGTCACATGGTTAAAAAGTAATAGTAACAGGATTTAAAACCAGATAGGTTTGATTTCAAAGTCCATCAATCTCACTGTGCTACAATGCCCACTCAAATCATTCCAGTAACCCTATTTTCCCCCAGAATCATCCAGAGCGATTCTGAGGACAGTCTCAATTCCCCGGTAATTGATTCTGTCCCATTTGAAAATCATATTTGTCTGTCTTTTATTGTCTTTCTGGCTATTCTTGGATCTTGGCTCTTTAGCTTTATTTACTTATTTATTTATTGAGACAGAGTCTCGCTCTGTCACCCAGGCTGGAGTGCAGTGGCGCGATCTTGGCTCACTGCAAGCTCCACCTCCCAGGTTCACGCCATCCTCCTGCCTTAGCCTCCCGAGTTGCTGGGACTACAGGCGCCCGCCAACATGCCTGGCTAATTTTTTTGTATTTTTAGTAGAGACGGGGTTTCACCATGTCAGCCAGGATGATCTTGATTTCCTGACCTTGTGATCTGCCCACCTCAGCCTCCCAAGTGCTGGATTACAGGCGTGAGCCACCATGCCCGGCCTCTTTAGGTCTATTTTTTTTTTTTTTTTTTTTGAGACAGAGTCTTGCTCTCTTGCCCAGGCTGGAGTGCATTGGTGAGAACTCTGCTTACTGCAGCCTCCACCTCCCGGGTTCAAGCAATTCTGTTGCCTCAGCCTCCCGAGTATCTGGGACTATCCGAGATCTGCGCGGGCATGTGCCACCGCGCCCGGATAATTTTTGTATTTTTAGTAGAGATGGGGTTTCACCATATTGGCCAGCCTGGCCTCGAACTCCTGACCTCAGGTGATCCGCCCATCTCAGCCTTCCAAAGTGCTGGGATTACACGTGTGAGCCCCCATGCCCGGCGGTCAGCTCTATTTTGTTTGAAGGAGGACAGAAATACTCTTTCTGCTTTTGGCACCTTTACTTTATCTTATAACAGAGCAAACCCTGTTCCTCAACATCCCCTAGCTCTGAGGGCCACACCTGATACTTCTTTTCTCCCCTCTTTTGCCCCTCTTCTCTCTATATTTATGAGATATATGAGAGATATTCACTCTCAGGGCTCCTAGGAGCTCGTTCCAGGTATTTTAATCAGTTTTTTCATCCTCTTCCTGAATCCTCTGACATTGCAGGAATAGCATAAGTAATTAACACTTGATTTTAGTTTTCAGGAAAAAGAACTCATGTTTTTAGCAGAACATCAAATCAGTATGATCCAGAAAGATAGTTAAGTTTTATTATTCTTAGTAAAAGCAACGCACAGGTAGTGAATCAGTTTATTACAGCAAACACTATGAAACGTGACAAAGTGATACATTACTGTTAGATAACCTTTGAGCTGCTTATCATGTCCACCAAGCAGCAAGTTCCTGACACTGCAATTTGTGAAGTCCAGCAATGCCAGGACTCTGCAACTGCATCTAAGGTTGTAAAAGAACAATATGCACCTAATTTGTCACTGACACAGCTCAGTTTGATAAATTTCCACAGCAATTCCCCTTGGAATCTTTTTGTTTGAGATATTGTTGTTCTTCTAAAGAAGAAAAACTTGTCCTCATTTGTTTATATCTTCCTTTTTCGTTTTTCCCCATTCATTTGTGATGCCTGATGAATCATTTTTCCTTGTTGCTGGGAAGGGGGAAGCGAGATTCCTTGTAATGATCACGTACGTCTAGCTCTTTTGTCATTTTTCTTCTGACTCCATAAATACTTTTTTTTATTAACTGAAGAAACTGGACAATAGGCACCGGCAATCATTATTTCGAAGACTACTGTTGCATTGCCACCTACTTCAGAATGCTTCCTTTACTAAAATGTTTGTAATACAGGTTTCATACTTAACATATACAAATATCAGGGTAAAATTTGGCTGTCCACAATCTATTTATTGTTGTGGAAAATTATTCACTCCAAGCCCAGTGAGGAGTGATTTTGGGGGAATTTACGTGAGATAGCCATTTTTAATGATAATTTATAGACATTTGCTACTTACAGTTTCATCTTTAGAAGAAACATTCCTCTGTCTTATAAAGCATTAAAATGGGGGGAGGGAGGATGAGTGTATATGGCATTTTTCTGTTTCATTGAATTCATTTTAGGACAAGAACTGTATCTCTTCCATACACATAGTAGACACTCAAAATGTAGCTGTTAGTGAATGTTGGATAGTATGAATGGAAGTGATGTGATTGGTGGTTATAGAATGTCGACGTCCTTTGCTTTCTGGAGGATGTGGAAAATGACAATACACCTATCTACAGGAAGAGGAACCAAAGTGTTCTAATCCTCTGGTGGGTAATTTCACCTGGGAGGATCCTCTCATCACATTAAAATCTATGTCCACCCCAACCCATGCTGATTGCTGATTGCTGATGCTTGGCATGGCCGGTGCTGTGTCTTCACCCCAAGGATGGAAAAATATAGCAGCCTGTCTTTCACTAGGTCTCTAGGACCACAACTCCTGACTTTCAACCCAGCATTGGGCCAGAAGTTTTATTAATAAATGTTTAAAATGTGGCATCTGCAATTCAGTGATTGCCTGTTGTGTCTAATTGTGATATTTAATGGTGGCATCTGCAATGATAAAATACTTTCAAATGATGACATTGGGATCTACAGAATTGGAATTCTACTTTACCTTTGTTTTAAATGAACAACTATTTGAAATTATTTAATAAACCATCAGCAAAGCCTAAAATACAAGAGATATAAGAAATTTCTTGTGTGTAAAATTCCCTTCCTTCCTTCCTTCTTTCCTTCCTTCCTTCCTTCCTTCCTTCCTTCCTTATTTCTTGTGGTAAAGCCCATTCAAGGTCTACCTAGGGTTACTGCCTGAGTAACTTTACCTACAACGTTAGTCCATACATACATACATCTAATTGTTCAATCTACCATCTATCATCTGTCCATCCATCCATCCATCCATCCAGTCAGCCAGCCATTAATTTATCATCCAGCCAACCAGCAATTGAACTACATTCATTGATTATTTTATCCATCTGTCCATCTATCCTTCATCATTTGTTCAGCCACCCACCCATCTTCTACCCACCCATGTATTTATTATCCAGCCAGTCAGCCATTAATCTACTTTCATTGATTCATCCACCCATAGAGTTGAATGCCTACTCTGTGCTGAGTCCAGATCAGCTGTTTTGCAAAACATTTTTAAATTTGGATTTTTCTGATTAGGCTCCTCATTATGAGATTTAGGTCAAAACAAATCGGAGGGGTGGGGCTGGAACACAGGAAAAACATATATGTGATTTACTCAGTGTATGACATCAGGACAGACTTGTCAGTTTTTTTCATTGTTGGAAATTTTCACTAGATTTCTCTTTTGGCAAAATACAAGTGTCTTTTTAGAATTAATATGTTGCTTATGGGGGTGATATCTTGAGACCATGTGAATATCCTGTTCTCCAACCATCCCTCACGTAATGGTTTAGTATCCATTGATAATCCTCATCAGAATCAATTATTATTACAGTGGTGAGTTTCTGTTGCTATTACTCTTTCTATATTCATTGGCATTCTTCTATAAAAAAAGGGCTTTCTCTTTTCTCCCCTTTCTTCCACCATCTTCTTTAAAGCACATTCTCATGCAGGACTAATAAGAATTCCATCTCAGTCATCACTGGGGCATCTTCACCATCTCCTCACCTGTTAGAGACTCACCAAGGTCCTGAGGGACTCCCATAGTGGTGGGACTTTACCCTGGTCACCACTGCAGTGCCTAACATCTCAGCCAGATGATCTCTTTGTTTCTGCTATTTGGCATTTCCACAAATTCGTGGGACAAGAGAATCCTTTGCAAGTCCAGGAGCCTCATGCCTAACATCATTCCTCCATGGTGTCACCATGGAGTGGTGCTCCAGCATCCAACCTGTGATAAGCCTTAGGGAAACCCCTCCTTCTTTTGGTTGCCTAGAGGCACCCACCTCTCTTTTTTCTTTTTTTTTTTTTTTTTTTTTTTTTTCTTTGAGGCAGAGTCTTGCTCTGTCGCCCAGGCTGGAGTGCAGTGGCTGGAACTCAGCTCACTGCAAGCTCCGCCTCCCGGTTCCCACCATTCTCCTGCCTCAGCCTCCGGAGTAGCTGGGACTACAGGCGCCCGCCACCTCGCCCGGCTAGTTTTTTGCATTTTTTAGTAGAGACGGGGTTTCACAGTGTTAGCCAGGATGGTCTCGATCTCCTGACCTCATGATCCGCCCGTCTCGGCCTCCCAAAGTGCTGGGATTACAGGCTTGAGCCACCGCGCCCGGCCCTCTCTTTTTTCTTTTACTGCATGATATCAAGCATAATTGTCTCATTGTTTTAGTCTTTCACAAAAGACAGGAAAACCCTTTGAATTTGAGTCTACAGTTTTCCACACTCCAAAGAAATATTACAGATCTGCATATTACTTGGGTTGGAGTCAGCAAGGTCTACAAAGGGTGAAACTATGAGAAACTCAAAAATTTTTCCTGTCATATGGAATTTTTGGAGTGACCTGGAATTATAACTACAAGTTGTAAAGTAGTTAGGGAAAATGTGCTCTGAGTTCCAAAATTGTGACTTGCAAATTAACACAATTATTTTGTAATGAGTAGAGCCAAGCAGCAATTTCTGAAGTTTATGGTACCTATTTTCTACAAAGTAATGTTAATTTGCTTTCTGATAGCTCATTTCTATTTGTTTTTCACTCAACATTTTCAGACCATTAATTTGTCAAATCCCATGAGAAGAATTTATTACTTTTAACAATTCAATTGTTATTAAGTTGTTCTCCTAGAGATGGATTTTAAACTTGTGAATTTACTATACATTTTCTTCACATTACTTCATGCAATTTGTGTGTGTGAATGTCTGTGTATATATGTGCATATACACTCATATTCATTCATATACATATTCATCTATATTGATTTTAGTATTCTAAATAAGACCACTTGTTTTGATCACTATGTATATGTCATCTATACAGACTTCTCATCTTGATAGTATCTTTTCACCTCACCAACTCTTTATGGTCTTTGAAATTCGTTTGAAAATTACACAATATCATTAATTATTTCATTGTTCTAAATTTCCTATTCCCTTCCTGTTCTCCATGTTCGTACAGAAGACCATATGCAACCATGCTTATGGTCCTTCTAGAAGCCAATCACTCTTTTTTATGTGCTTTTAGAAAGAACAAAGAACCATCTGAAGTGGATGACGCTGAAGATAAGTGTGAAAACATGAACACAATTGAAAATGGCATCCCCTGTGATCCCCTGGACATGAAGGGAGGGCACATTAATGATGCCTTCATGACAGAGGATGAGAGGCTCACCCCTCTCTGAAGGGCTGTTGTTCTGCTTCCTCAAGAAATGAAACATTTGTTTCTGTGTGACTGCTGAGCGTCCTGAAATACCAAGAGCAGATCATATATTTTGTTTCACCATTCTTCTTTTGTAATAAATTTTGAATGTGCTTGAAACCGAAAAGCAATCAATTATACCCATGAACACCACTGAAATCATAAGCTATTGACGACTCAAAATATTCTAAAATATTTTTCTGGCAATATAGTGTATAAATGTGGTCATGTGGTTTTTGTAGTTACTGATTTAAGCATTTTTAGAAATAAGATCAGGACTATATATATATTTTCACACTTCCAAGACCTAAGGAAAAATAAATTTTCCAGTGGAGAATACGTATAACATGGTGTAGAAATCATTGAAAATGGATCCTTTTTGATGATCACTTATATCACTCTGTATATGACTAAGTAAACAAAAGTGAGAAGTAATTATTGTAAATGGATGGCTAAAAATGAAAGTATTGATATACAGGGTAGAATTTTATCCTGTTATCACACCAACAGTTGCTTATATATTTTCTGAATCTCAGCCCCTAATAGGATAATTCTATTTGTTGACCATTTCTACAATTTGTAAAAGTCCAATCTGTGCTAACTTAATAAAGTAATAATCATCTCTTTTTGATTGTATGACTGATTGCGGTCTGAAATTTATTTTCACACTGTGGAACATAGTCTTGTTTTTATTGGTTATCTTTAGTCTGCTCTACAGCCCTAGAAATGAATTATTTTTGTTATGTGTATCCTTGTTTGAAGACACCTTCTAGTTTTTAGGTTGATTCTATTTCCAGATAGGCCATGATAATTCTAAATTCTAAGAACAATGATTATACATTTATTAATGAAAATAAAATTTGCTACTCAATTTCCCACCACTATCACCCATAGTTAAAGTTACAGCAGTAGTCTCTAACTCACCTCCCTGCCTCCAGTGTGCCTCCTTGCATACAAACTCTAAGATAGGTAGCTGCATACAGCAGGTTTATTGGGGCATGTGCTCAGGAGGTACACCTTTAAGAAGTGAGGAAGGCAAAGTGTGGTGGACAGATGTTAAGGTGGCCCCCATCATTCCCATCTCTTGGTATTCATGCCTTCATATAATCCCCTCCCCTTCAGTGAGTATGGTACCTGTGGCTTGCTTCTAATGAATAGAATACAATAAAGGTGATGAGATGTCACACTCTTGCAGTTACTTTATATTATATCTGAGTCTGTCTTGCTAGCAGATTTGTTTTTGAGATCTTCTTGCTGTCTTGATTCACTAAGTGGCCATGTTGGGAAGCCCATGTGAAAGAAACTGTGGTCAGCTTCTAGGACAGAGGTGTCCAATCTTTTGGCTTCCCTGGGCCAAATTTGAAGAAGAATTGTCTGGGTCACACAAAATACACGAACACGATACCTGATGAGCTAAACAAAATTCGCCAAAAATGTTTACGAATCTGTGTTGTTCTACATTCAAAGCTGCCCTGGGCTGCAGGCAGCCCGCAGGCCACAGGTTAGACAAGCTTGCTCTAGGAATTGCTGGTGACCTCTAGGCACCAAGGACAGCCTCCAACCAACAGCCATCAAGAAGCTGGAGTCCTCAGTCTTACAACAAGGAAATGATTCTGACAACTGGAGTAAGCTTGGAAGCAGATTTTTCCCCATTCAAATCTCCGGATGAGAATGCAGTCTGACCTATGCTTTGCAGCCTGAGCAGAAGAACCAGTTAGGCTGTACCCAGACTCTTGACCATGGACACTGTGAGATGATAAACGTGTATTTTTTTAAGCTGTTAGGTTTGTGGCAGCAACAGGTAACAAATAGAGTAGGATTAGGCAGAGGGAGAAACAACCAGAAACATGGTTACACTAGAAGCCTCAGCTAATCTTTCTGGAAGCTCAGGAGCTGGGGCTATTCCTGATTGAGTTAAGGGAGCAGGGTCTTTGTATCTCCACATTGGCCAGGCATGCCTGTGGGTGCCTTCTGGGAGAGAGTCTATCCTTGAAAAAGGCAGTTCACTGTGGCTGGATGCAATTCCCATCGAAGGACTCAGCTGTGAGCCTTCAATAACCAATATTCTTAGCTGCTAGGAATGGGTGTTGGCTTAGAAGAGGGAGCCTAGAGGTCCCCCTAGAATATCTACCGGTCCATTGTCTGTGATACAGCCTGAATGAATGCCCCAAATGTAAACCTGGTCCTGTTAATTCCTAATACAGATACTTTTAAATGGCTTATCATTATCCTTAGGCTAAAGCCACACCCCTTAACACAGGGCCTGCTAAAGTTTGACACCCCCTCCACCTCCACCTCCCTCCCTATCTTCATCTCTCACAAGTTCTCTCTCTTTTCCATCCAGTCATACATAGATCTCTCACTTCCCAGCTTTTGAACAGGCTGTTTTCTCTACCCTACCTCTCAGCCACTCTTGTACCTTGTTCTTAGGGTCTTTCTTACGTAAACGTTTTGATCTCAGGAAGTCTTTGCCAGACGTCCAGGATATGTGCTGCTAGAACACCCGGATAATTATACTCATCTCACTGAACTATAATTATTATTTTTAAATATGTTTTCTATGGAGGAAGGGGACCACAAAGGCAAGAGTGTTTTAGGGCCCACAGAAGTCCTAATGCAGTCTTGTCTCCATAAACATTTTTGTAACCCACTTCACTTTGCCCTTGACCTCCAACCAGATATAATTAACTATTGCTTTGTAATTTATGTCTACACATTTTTGTTTATAATGATTATAACACTTCATTTTATTTATTTGTTTATATGTTTGTATCTTCACACTAAATATAATATTCTTAGAGGTAGTGTTCAAGTCACTTAGCATAGTGCCTTGTCTGTTTCCTTATTTTCTCCCTTCCTTCTTTCTTTCCTTTATCCTACAATGTTGAGCAAAACCAAACACAATTCATGCCCTTGTGCAGCTGAAAGTCTGTGTAGTCAGAGCTCAATGAATGTGTGCTAATAAACAAGCACATGAAGTGGTAGCTGTTGCAAGCTCATAGTTTTATCCCTTCTGGGAGCAAAGCCTGCCCCTCTCTCTGTAAGTGGAAGAGTTTGAATATGTGGGTAGAAGATTTTTGACTTGAACACCATTTTGACTTGGGAACCATATGCTATTTAATATTAGTAGGCTTCCTTATTGTTAGAAAAGGAATGAGATTTGACCTGTTGCTTGACAAGATGTGACTTACTAAATAATTATTCTCTATCTTACGCTCTTTTGAGTGGTATACTTAAGAAGAATAATTTGACTTTGCATAGAGAAGTCTTTAACTGGTGAAACATCAGCTGAATTCAATCAGTGTGTGCTAGGCAGCATAATCCAAGATATGCATTCTCAACAGGGTGTAAATTGTTCTTGGCCGGGAGAAAAAATTTGAGATATTACAGTGGTTTGCAGTTATATTCATTCATTCCCGCAATGCTGTAAAGAAATACCTGAGACTGGGTAATTTATAAAGAAAAGAGGCTTAATTGGCTCACAGCTCTGCAGGCTGTAAAGGAAGCATAGCCACTTCTGCTTCTGGGGAGGCCTCAGGAAGCTTCCAATCATGGTAGAAGGCAAAGGGGGAGCCAGGTGTCTCAAATGGCCGGAGCAGGAGAAAGAGAAACCAAGTGGGGAGGTGTTGCACACTTTTAAACAATCAGATCTCATGCTAACTCACTATCACGAGAACAGGACCAAGAGAATGGTGCTAATGATTTATGAGATATCCACTCTGATGTTCCAAGCACCTCCCACTAGGCTTCACCTCCAACATTGGAGACTACAATTCAATATGAAATTTGATGAGGACACAGGTCCAGATGATATCAGTAGTCCTCCAAATGATCACAGTATGTAAGCAGGTAAACAGTATATCTAAGATATTAAAATTTCATGGGATAACCATTAAGAAAAAGGTCTAAAAGGCCACAATAACAAAAAGAAGATTGAGAAACACTGATTCTAGATGTTTCTTATTTTGAAGGCATGAGACAAACCCATTTTGATCATGAGACCATTTTCTTCACTGTTTATTCTGGTGGGGAGGGAATTTATTCCACTGGGGGAAGGTCTGTTCCACTAAGTATCCTTATTGGAGAAGTTTTCTATGCTAGCAGAGACGTTCTGTAACCTTGACAATCAATGTAACAGCAAAATAGAGCTTATATCTCCTGCCTACTGCCTTTGACAAACACTCTGGGTAATTAGAGAGCAGTCAATCATCAACCACACCTCTCACTTTTAATTTACTGATCCTGTAATGTGCCATGAGGGAACACATTGTGAGGTGATATGTACTGGAAACAAAATGTTGTAAAGGAAGTGGAAATATAGCTGTCATTCCAGTTTCCAAGTTCCTAGCAAAAACTACTTGATGAAACTGGAAGGACAGAAATGTCTGAAAATCAATTCACTACAGAAAGAAAATGCACTGGGATGGTGATACCTGGACTTGCTTCACAGAAGAAATGCAAATGCAGATAACTTTTTTTGGTGTAGTTTCATCATCTATGTTTTTCACAAGAACTAACCATTAGAAAATATAATATAAAAGAATTAAGCAAGTTATTGCAATATAGAATGATAATGATCAGATTCCAGATACGAGTACCACTACACAGATTATGCACATTTATCATCATTCCTGGATGAGAAATAGGGAATAGGAGAGGACACAGATTAAAAACCAAAGAGCAAAAAGAAACGCAAAGTCCAAATTCTCAGTCCTTATTTCAATTCATGGGGTCCCTTAACATATATTTTGTTTCCCATTTTACATCTTATTTTCCTGTATAAAATATTCTCAAGTTTAGTTACCTCAATTACATAAGCAAATGCATGTTTTCTTTCCTTCCTTCTTCCCTTCCTTAAAAATGTATTGAATGTCCCACCACTTTACTGAAGACACCATGCTAGATTCAGATAATATAAATAGAGAAAGAATGTCCTATAAGGGACCAATTCATTAATTATGATAAAATTAAGTTGATTACTAAGAATATCATTATTTTAAAAAAATTTTGGCTTGAACGAATGAATAATTTTTAGCTGTTATTTATTGAGTCATTCTGCTCTTTATTTTCATAACATTGTTCTAAAAGGACTTTTATTCTGGGCACAGAATAAGAGCCGATTTATAATACATGACACTCATCTTTAAAAAATTATTATAACACAGTAGGGCCAGTAGGGGGATGCAAGTAGTTGGTGCAAGTCTTTATAGTGGTACTGGCCAGTAGGGGAGAGTTTGGCCAATAAAAAAATGACAATTGTGTCTCTAGATGTAATTTTTCCATAATTACCCCTTGATGTCACTTATATTTTTTGAAAACTGGTGAATACATAAATATGTGTGTGGGGTGTTGGATGAAAGAAGACATTTAATCAGATCCAGAGAAGGTACATTTTTCAACTGTCTGATGTCTTGTGACCCAATCTGGCAGTAGGATCCCAGAACAACAGAGCTAGGTCATACCCAAGGCCTTTGGAAAGGGTGGAACAAGAACTCTTGGGCATGGCATAGAGCAGAGGTGACCGACCACTAGCCACCACAGGCAAGCAAGCCTGGAAGGTGCCACTGTCCAGTGCCTTGCTACAGTGAACAGGTGGCCCTTATTTGCAAAATTTAGCAAAAGTTTAATTAAGATTCATGTCTTAATGGTTCTTGGAGTCCCCTGGACTCCATTTGTCATCCTAAGCCATTGGCTCATAGCCTGCCACATTTAATGATTTATGAAGTATTTGGCAATATTCAGTTTGTATCAAGGTTGCATTTGAAAACTTGTGAGGTAGAACCATGTAAAGTTACTGCTATGTAATCATTTTGACCCACAAAATGGCAATTTTGTATACTTCAAGCGATTAGTTTGCTGGTCAATCCTTTGGAATTTAGGAAAGATATTTCCCTATATAAATAGATTTATGCTGATACAGCCATCAGGCCAAATCACAGTAGCATATTATCTCACAATATATCTGAAATTTTGCACATCTATACATAAAATATTAGAATGCAAACTGTTATAATGCCAGCATAATGAAAACAAGCAGAAGAGAACACAATAAGAATCAGCTTTTATTGTATTTTGTCAGTGCTTAGGAAAAGCAGCATTTTAAATTTTTTTCATACTCTTCTGCCAAGAATCCAGATTTTTATGGGAAAACAAGAAAGTACATGGAACTAGTAAAGGAAACTTATAGGCATTCTGAAGACTTTTAAAGGATATTGACCCTGGTTAATTAAAAAATAGATCTACATTTGCTATTGGCTTCACCACCATCCACTTGCTCCTCAACTCTTTGCATTCTGACTTCCATTTCCACACCTTGAGAAAACTGTTTCCTCAAAGGTCACTGTAAATTTCTGGTTGTCAAGGTCACAGCTTTTTGGTCCTTATCTCCTAAATCTCTTTGAAGCATTGTACAGTGTAGGGCGCCCTGTCACCCTCTTTGACAGAATCTGCCTGTTTGGCTTCGGGGATATGACCTCATCCTTTTACTACTTCTTCAGTCTCTCGGACCATTTCTAAAGAAGCTAGGGAAAATGTTCAAAGAGAAAGAAGAAACAGGTGAAAAATTAGGAGTAACATTGTGTAAAGTGTAGTTGAGCTCTCAGTAGTGAAAGAAAGAACAGAATTGCATTTTGTGCATAATGAAGACAATAAAAAAAATATTTGGGGTTAATGGTTCTGTCTGCTGACTACCAATAGCTTGATTGCTATCCAGAGAAGCTTCGAAGTAAGAGAAAAAAAGTATGTAGGTAGTTATTTGAATATTAAATGACGGGTGCCTTCACATAGTGAAAAAGAGCATGAAGACCAGAGGAAAACATATCCACAATCCCTTATATGCAACTCTAAAATCCAAAAACCTCTAAAAACGATTTGGTGGCAACACTTGACCTGAGCAGACATAATGCTCTTTATCATCTTTGTTTATTATGTGTAATGGTCTTTATTTATTGTACTAAATGAGACCATCATATTATTGAATGCAGAAATATTCAAGTGTTTGGTGATAGGATGCTATCCCAGATCCCACTGGGAGTAGATGAGTATACAGCATATGTACAGCACTACCTTGCACTGCCTGAATTCTAATCCTAACACTACCATTTACTAACTGAGTGGCCCCAGGTGAGCAAGGCTTCATAAAAGTGGAGAGGAGGCAATCCAGTGAAAAGAACTAGCTCCCATTTGATATCAATAGACTATCTTTAGAAAGGAACTAATAGTTGTTCTATATGCCCAAAGAGTTATTGGGAGAATAGGATGCAATAATATTAAACCATAAAATTAGTAAAGAAAATGTGGTCTGTAAGTGAAATTTTTCTTTATTAAAATTGTTATTGGAAGTATTCAACCCGAGGCCATAAAGAAGTAAGGAAAGGGTTTACTTAAGGGAAATACTTTGCTATATGAATATATAATTGTTCCTGTGATGACTAAATATTAAGAAGTAGGATAATCTATCCATCTGGAAAAATGCAACCACACATTGATCTACTCTGCTAGGGAGTGTACACAATGTATCTATCTATTTGAATTTTCAACACAAAGAAATTAAACAAGACACTGCAAAACTCTACTAGTATAGTTGCAAAAACAAACTGCAGAGAGAGAGAGAGAGAGAGCACGTGCGAGAGAGATTGAAAAGCTAATTATACCAGTATTAACCTCCATCCAATCAGGTAATGATGACCATATTTTAAAATGATTACTTTTTTTTTCTGACCATGACTATCATTGTACCAGTTGACATTTATTGAATCAACTGGCTTCCCAATCAATTCAGTTAAAAAAAGTTTATCTGATGGATGGACAAACTATTTTGTTAAATTAACTAGTCAATATGGTAAATCTTTGTGGATTGGTCAAATTCTAATGCTACTTAGACTCTCTTATACTGAGGATTGGTGCCTCTGACTTATCTGCCAGGTATGTGGGGGATGAGTCACCTGTTCTATTTCTTCATTGCTTGGGGCTCCTGCAAGCAAGAACTCAAAGGTCCTTGAGAAGACAGGGCCATAAGCCAGCAGGGGAACAATCTATTGCTCTGATAAGCCTTTTGGCTTTCATCTGGGACAATTCCAGGTGACATAATGTGCTCTTGTGAGAGCTAAAGAAAATTTAAACCAATGAATGTAAGAACTAAAATCTGCTTGCTCAAAAGTGGTAGAGGTTTGCCAAAGTTAATATCTCTGCCGTCATTGCAAGAGCGATCAAGGCCCTTATTAAATTCCCATCACATATTATATTTATTTGCTAGATTATCATCTGCACAGCTATAAAGGGGGAATACCAAGGTTCATTTTAGTAGTGCAATGATTGCAGAAAGCCTCAGGTTACAGTTTTGAACACATTGCTTTGACACAGCACATTTCAATAGATCAGTAAACAAAACACAATTTACAAAACCTCCCCAGGATTATGCTAGAGTCCTTTTGTGGGGAGAGAGGTGGGAAGTTGAGGGTGTTGTGGAGGGTTAGAAATCAATGTACTTGGCAGTTTTTTTTCATAGTTTCACAGTTCTTTTTATCTTTGTGCTAAGAATTCAAATAGATACCTAATATATCTACTTATTGCCTTCTACCACCTTCCTGTGAGATCTATGTGTCTTCCCAGAAGGATAGGTTATCTAACGTCCAAGGTTTAGTCATTGAGGTATGAATATTTATATATAAAATAAAATATTTTTCCTAAATAAATCTTTTTTTTTTTCCTGTAGTTTGTGGACTCGGGTAGTTTCAATATTACTTTGTATAAATAACATAAAAATTGTGTTCATAGGTCTTATTTTATTCATTAATTCTTACTGTTTTTCATTATTTCATTTAACTCACTACAATTAGTAATACTTGCCTTATCCCTTTGGATGGATCCATCCAAAGGGATAAGGCAAGTATTACTAATTGCATTCAACAAAAGAAGAAACAGAGGCTAAGCGAATTTAAATATGTTGCCTGAAATCATACAGCATTTAAAAATGTTCACAGGTTGTGTTATAAGATTCGTAGTGATAGATTGTTTTTGTTCCTATTTGAAATTATGATTGTTTTATTTTTCCTTATGCCCATTTAAAAAATACTTTGTCATTGACATGATTTGGATGCTTGTCCCTTCCAAATATCATGTTGAAATATGATCCTCAGTGTTGGAAGTAGGACTTAGTAGGAGCTGTTTGGGTCATGGGGTCAGATCCCTCATGAATGGCTCGGTGCCTTCCCGCACGGTAATGAGTTCACGCAAGATCTGGTTATTAAAAAGAGCCTGGCACCTCTCCTCCTCCTCTTTCTTGCTCCCTCTCTTGCCATGTGACTCTCCTGCTCACCCTTCCCCTTCCACCATTTGGGTCGGGATCCAAAAAGCTTTTACTTCCTGAGATTCTGGCCAGAAGCAGATGCTGTTGCCATGCTTGCACAGTCTGCAGAACCATGAGCCAACAAAACCTCTTTTCTTTATAAATTACCCCGCCTCAGGTATTCCTTTATAGACATACAAAATGGACTAAGGCAGTCATCAACTCCTCTTCCTGGAATAACTTGAAGATATCATCTTCACCATAACAGGTGTATACTCAATGGAGAATAAGAACTGGGATTGGAACGTCTGCAAAACTTATGGCTGAATAATGTGCAGTGTGGTCGCCAGAGTGAGTATTGATCCAAACCAAACACAGAACCATGGACAATGGCATAGAGGGAAATCAGAATCTTAGACAATTTGGGTGTATTTCACAACTGGACATTTTAAAATGCGGATTATAGTTGTGCTTTAGCATTTACGTAGCACTCTGGTCAATTGTTTGTTGGCTACTCCTGTGCTATACCTTGATTTAAGCCATTTGTTGTTTATGCTTTTCTTTTCTTTTTTTCTTTTCTTTCATTTTTTTAAAATTTGAGTCAGAGTTTTGCTCTGGTTTCCCAGGCTAGAGTGCAATGGTGCAATCTCAGCTCATTGCACCCGCTTCCCGGATTCAAGTGATTCTCCTGCCTCAGCCTCCTGAGTAGCTGGGATTACAGGCACATGACACTATGCCCGGCTAATTTTTGTATTTTTAGTAGAGATGGGGTTTCACCATGTTGGCCAGGCTGGTCTTGAACTCCTGACCTCAGGTGATCCACCTGCCTCAGCCTGCCAAAGTGCTGGGATTACAGGCATGAGCCACAGTGCTCGGCTATTTATGCTTTTCTTGTGATTAACGCAGGGCATATTTCAGAGCCTCTGGCAAAACTATGTCTAGAACTACAACACTCCTTATCCTCCCGGTATTGAGCCAGGTTTCAGTAGAGAAAGAAAGCCCTGACATATCATGTTAAAACAGAAAAGCAGATCATATCATTCCTTTACTCAAACTTCTCCGTATCTCCTCATCTCTCCCAGGGTAGAAGCCAAAGTCTTTAAATGGTAACCAGCCCCCACACAATCTTTTCTCAACCCCTGTGAACCCCCTACTATTTTTCATTATAAAAGTTGTCATACATAAAGAGAAGTTGGATGAATAGTACGATGAATACCCATCTATCTACCAATTTGATCTAACAATTCAAAACTAACATTATAAAGGGCTTGGAGAGATTGGAGTCCTGGGAGGGTTGGGAATGAAAAGAGAGAGGACCTACCAGATCAGACTGTTGGAGATGGAATGCAAGGTGGGCTAGACTGCCTACTGAACTGAGTTGCTCACAAAGTGGGAGTGGGCATGGTGGAGGGGCGGGGGAGCAGGCCACACTGGGCTGTGCTCAGGGGTTATTCCCAGAGAAGCAGTTGAGTGGAGTCCTGGCAGCCCATGTCCTTGCCCTTGGTCAGGGCCAAACTCAAACCCTCCCCAGCAGAGCATCTATTCTACAAACCCTCCAGTGACGCAGATTACACAACATCCTTCAATAGTCTGCGTCAATGTTTCAAACTGTGAAGTGATTCTCCCTGAAGACTAAACATGAGGTTTCACTGTGTTCTTTCAGTACATGTCCTCCTGTTCTTTTCTTGTGAGAAACAGCTGTCTGGGCAATACCTCCTGTGTGTTGACATCAACAAATTTCAAGGCAAAAGTACTCTGTCATTTTCATCTATTTTTTAAAATGATAATTATTTTCTTCTTTAATAACCTTACTAGTTCTTCTGAACCTTTACCGCATCCCATAGAAAGAGGCAGGGGTTGCAATCGGAAACACACTGACAGATTAAACCCCAGTTCTCTTACTGGATGACACAGAGCTAGTTACTAACTTTGCTGAGGATTTGAAAAATAACTTCCTATAAGGTGGTTGTGAGCACTCAGTGAGGTAAGGTATATTTGTGCCCTAGACATAGTAAGTACTTGAAGTTTTAGTTATCCCCACTGTGTTGTTCTAGTCAGAGCTAATTACCTGGACTGATATTTTATGTTTTATTTATTTATTTCTGATTTCTTTTCTTTTCTTTTTTTTTTTTTTTGAGATGGAGTCTCACTCTGTCACCCAGGCTGGAGTGCAGTGGTGCAATCTCAGCTGACTGCAACCTCCGCCTCCCAGGTTCAAAGCGATTCTCGTGCCTCAGCCTCCCGAGTAGCTAGGATTACAGGTGTGCGCCACCATGCCTGGCTAATTTTTGTATTTTTAGTATATAGGGTTTCACCATATTGGCCAGGCTGGTTTCAAACTCTTGACGTCAAGTGATCTGCCCGCCTCAGCCTCTCAGAGTGCTGGGATTACAGGTGTGAGCCACTGTGCCTGGCCTATTTCTGGTTTCTTCTACTTGTTATGGAGACCACAGCTTATACATGCATATACGTGTCCCAAAGGACTAGATATTTTGTGCTTGAATGCCTTGGGAGCTTTGCTACTAGGAATAGGTGATTTACTATTCTCCTTGGCACCGACTGAGATGTGGGGAGGTGGAATCATGCACACATGTTAGTTCCTGAGAACACTATGTTCATAGCACTACGTAGATCAGAGCTCCTCAATCTTGGTACTTGACATTTGGGGCCAAATAATTCTTGGTTGTGGGAGGCTGTCATGCATACTGTATAATGTTTAGTAGTATCCCTGGTCTCTACCAACTAGATGCAGTAGTACCCTCCCCTCAGTGTGACAACCAAACATGTCTCCTGGGAGACAAAATCACCCTGGTTGAGAACCACTGTTCTATATCTCTGATATAGTGCTTTGAAGAGCACAAATTACTGCTATACCAACTGAGGTTGTCATCTGTGAGTCTGTGATCTCTAATTACTCTCTATCCTGAATATTCTGACCCTACTGAGAAAAACATGGCCTGTTACCAAGATAGAAGAGAGCACCAGTTGTCTCCTTTCAGTGAAAATCAAGAAGAAAAATGCAGTATAAGAAATTTAAGGGCAAACTATGTTTGTAATTCATGCCAGTTTGATGTCATCGTGGAACCAATGATTTTTATGCTTCCTTATGCTTTAACTGTCCCTCTCTTTCATGCCTCTGATCAGAATTCTCTCAAAAAGCCCTTTCTGACTACAAAGATTCTGGGCCTGAGGACAGATTGCTAAGGTTCAAATCCCAGTCCCATTGATTTCCAGCTGTGTGACCTTGATTCTGTGCCATGGTTTCCTCATCTAAAAAATGGGAATGATGCTATTACTCACCTCATAGGGTTTTGTGAGGATTTAGTAAGGGAGCACATATAAAGCAGTTAAACTCTGTTTGGCACATAATAAGCACTCAACAAAGTTTGGATATTATTATTGCGAGAAGTAGTAGTAGTCTCTATAATTCAGAGTCTCATCTCCATCAGAAAGCCTGCCGGACTCCTTGAGCCCACTTTGACCTCTTATATCTCTGAAACCATAAAAGGTCTTATGATTTTATAGATCAAAATTTATTCATATTATCTTTTATCTGAGCCATCTGAATAAAATGTCCCAATAACACAAGGATGTTTTAGCCATAAATTACATGTTCTACATGATTTGCATTTTCTCATCCACCTCATAACTCTACTGACTACATATGAAATAACCAGATAAGAGAGGACAAGAGGAGGAGGAAATTCTGATAAGAGAGGAGAGAGTTCCCTAAACCACTATCCAATTTTGTACACATATATAGACCCCCCCCAAATGGTGTTAACAACTACTTACCCAATTTATGAGGTGGTTCTATGACCTCTCATATCTTCCTCCACATCTCCCTTACTAACCACTTGCTTAGGTTCTATATACAGAGAAAACAAAGGAGTCCTTCAATCAAATAAACATTAGCATCCTTGGGTAAGGGACCAGTCTTACAGAATAACCTAGAGCAAAACGTCAAAGCCCCAATTAAGATCCCTTTTCTTACTATAGACCAGACCAGCAAGCTTCCCTCTGAGCCTCACCCTGGTCCTTCTACCTTTCCAGAGATCTGATGTCTCCAAAGTAGTTCCTAGCCTTGAAGCTTACAATTTCTCATGCACCACTGGTGTTAATAAGTTCTTATCTGGGATATTGTGTGTCATAGAGGGGCACAAATGGAAAGATAATTTTATACCTTGTAGAATAACTATCATATATTCTGCCATGCCATTCTGTCTTTGCAATCATTATTTTTTTCTCTCTCAGGACTTTAGGCATATTATTTTTGTGATGTCCTAATGTGATAACTTGTTAACAGGTGTGGCATGTCTAAGAACTCCCAGTCATAATCATCTTATCCTAATTCTCTTGATACATTGTTTGGGAAAAAATGCATCCAATATGGCTGCCAAAACAGCTTCTTGGTTTAGCCAGCATTCTGGCCTCTTTGCATGTGTCTGTGACTACTTGGCTATCTCATCTTTGCTGAAGTTAATAGCTGGTTATTAGGACCACACTTAATAAATAGCAGCTCCTCAAGGAATGGCATGGACTCTTGATAGCATTCTAACCTCTTGAGTTCAGAGCCCTCCAGATTGTGGAATAAATTAGTAATGCTAGAATTACCAGCCCTATGTTTTGCTGACCCACTTTAAAGAGTGTTTACATCTCCTGAATCTTGATCTATAATACTTATTTTTATAAGCCATTTTATATTTATATCCTAGAATACTATTATTTTATGGAATATTCCACTTTGATATCCCAATTAGAACAATATCCTACATCTCACCATCTAGGGATTCTGATAACTGCAGCTATGGGAAAATCAGTGCTAGCTTATGGCCACAGATGGGCCAGCATTGGGTAGGAGTGAAGAATTAATGTCATATTAAAATAAAAAGTAGAAGAATAAATTTCAGCATACATTTTTATAAAATAAAAATTATTAATGAAACCAACTGGAGGATTTCCATTGCTGTTACCTCGTTCCTTGACACCCACTTTCAGTCATCAATGAGCTTTGGCATCATGGTAGTTGCAACGTAAATATGGTTTTTTCATACAATGCTAGAGTGTCCTCATTTCTCTTGTTGCCTAAAACATTAATTGTGGGCTGAGATATCTGGCTCAGGGAAAAGACTAACCAGTGTTCAACACTTGGCTTGGCTACTTAGTAAATAATAGCATGACCTTGGGAGAAGCAGCAGCTTGATTGAGGTGAATTTCATTTATGCCCTCCCCATGCCCCCCCCCGTTTTTTTTTTTTTTTTTGAGATGGAGTCTCGCTCTGTCACCCAGGCTGGAGTGCAGTGGCGCGATCTTGGCTCACTGCAACCTCCACCTCCCGGTACAAGTGATTCTTCTGCCTCAGCCTCCTGAGTAGCTGGAACTAAGGGCGTGCACTACCATGCCTGGCTAATTTTTGTATGTTTAGTAGAGACAGGGTTTCACCATATTGTCCAGGCTGGTCTCAAACTCCTGACCTCAGGTGATCCACCCACCTCAGCCTCCCAAAGTGCTGGAATTACAAGCCTGAGCCACCGCCTGGGCCTTTCATTTTCTTTTTTCTTTCTTTTTTTTTTTTTTTTTTTGAGACGGAGTCTTGCTCTGTCGCCCAGGCTGGAGTGCAGTGGCCAGATCTCAGCTCACTGCAAGCTGCGCCTCCCGGGTTTACGCCATTCTCCTGCCTCAGCCTCCCGAGTAGCTGGGACTACAGGCACCCGCCACCTCACCCGGCTAGCTTTTTGTATTTTTTAGTAGAGACGGGGTTTCACCGTGTTAGCCAGGATGGTCTTGATCTCCTGACCTCGTGATCCGCCCGTCTCGGGCTCCCAAAGTGCTGGGATTACAGGCTTGAGCCACCGCGCCGGGCCTTTCATTTTCTTCATCTATAAGAAGGTAGTAACGATGCCGTTTTTACAGGGTCATTTGGTGGATTCAGTGACAACACATGTAAGGCATTTAGCCCAATGCCTGACTTATAGTAATCATGCTGTTTTTCTCTCACGTCTTTTACCAAAGTAACCTGAATCATAGCTTCCAAATCTCATTTTGTTCTAGAAAACTTTTCTACCTTTTTTTCAGTTGATACTAATCTCTATCCATCACATTCTGTGGATGGGCAAAAAAACAGACGAAGTATGCCATATGAAAATGAATTATGCTACACACAGGGTAGACAACTGAGCTTCTTTCCCTCTTCTTCCTCCTTACTGCTGAGTTGCTGAACAATGTTTGTATTCAATAAATATTTATTGTGTGTATCTGTTATGCACCAGCCACTTTTCTAAGCAGCTGAAGATACAGCAGTGAACAAAATAGAGAAAAGTTCCTGCCCTCTTGGAGCTTATATTTTAGTGGAGAGAGACAGATAATAAAGGAATACATTAGTAAAACATGTCATTATCAGTACAGTGTAGCAGATGGTGGTGTCATGAAAAAAAATAAAGGATGGATGTTGTATAATAGTGCCACTATATGTGTATGTAGTGGTGATAGGGAGGATAAATTTTAATTAGGTGATTGGGTAGCTTGAGCTTTACTCCTTGGCTCATTAAAAAAAAGAATCATAATATTTAAAAAAAAATTCAAGTCATCAGATTGGCAGGAGGCAAAAACAGTGTTTAGTAAAATTGGGACTTTATATCCTTGACCAGCATTCCTGGGACCACTGCTGGATTTAGTAAAGCTGGCTCTATTGAGTTATTGTTCCGTTAGTTCTCTGTGAGGTCTCTTCTTCCAACTTAATAGAAGGGACTCTATGAGTGAATAGGAAGGTTGAGGTTGGAGTCTGTAACTAGCTTTGACCAAGCCCCAATGATGGCTCAGACCAGACAAATCCCTTAGAAGATGAGGAGGGAGGCCGGGCGCGGTGGCTCAAGCCTGTAATCCCAGCACTTTGGGAGGCCGAGACGGGCGGATCACGAGGTCAGGAGATCGAGACCATCCTGGCTAATACGGTGAACCCTGTCTCTACTTAAAAATACAAAAAACTAGCCGCGACGAGGCGGGCGCCTGTAGTCCCAGCTACTCGGGAGGCTGAGGCAGGAGAAGGAGTAACCCGGGAGGCGGAGCTTGCAGTGAGCTGAGATCCGGCACTGCACTCCAGCCTGGGTGGCAGAGCAAGACTCCGTCTCAAAAAAAAAAAAAGAAGATGAGGAGGGAGGAATACAATGAGGTCTCCAAGATGAGCCTGCTAGCCTCAAGAAGACAACTACTGTTGAACATTTCCAGTTGGATCAGAAAACATGACTCTTATACACAATCCATAGACTGAGGTGGAGGCCAAGAAAATAAAGGTGTATTTTAAGATATTTAGAGTCAATTAGGAAGCATTGACCAAAGTATAAAATTCTTCGGTCACCCTCAGACTCTAGCTGAGATGCCAGAGCTGGTTCCACAATAAGTCTTCTATGCCTTAAATGCCCACCAATGTTGCAGCCTTGACCTGGATTGGGTCTAAGCCCTTGACTTTGACTATCTGTCATGTCAGCTGACTTTCCTGAACTGGCACCTGTCTCAATTTAACCACCCTATGCTTCTGAGATGTTTCTACTTCGCCATAAACCAGTGAGACTACGATGCTCTGGCCAAGATCCTGAAACTCCCGTTTCTCTTTACTGTTCATTCCACAGGTGGCTTTTTTTTTTTTTTTTTTAGTCCTGGGATACATGTGCAGAACGTGCAGGTTTGTTACATAGATATACATGTTCCATGGTGGTTTGCTGCACCTATCAACCCATTACCTAGGTTTTAAGGCCCACATGCATTAGGTATTTGTCCTAATGCTCTCCCTCCCCTTACCCCCCTACCTCCCGACAGGCCCCGGAGTGTGATACTCCCCTCCCTGTGTGCATGTGTTCTCATTGTTCAACATCCACTTATGAGTGAGAACATGTGGTGTTTTTTTTTGTTGTTGTTCCTGTGTTAGTTTTCTAAGAATGATGGCTTCCAGCTTCATCCATGTCCCTGCAAAGGACATGAACTCATTCTTTTTCATGGCTGCATAGTATTCCATGGTATATATGTGCCACATTTTCTTTATCCATTCTATCATTGATGGGAATTTGGGTTGGTTCCAAGTCTTTGCTATTGTGAATAGTGCTGCAGTAAACATACATGTGCATGTGTCTTTATAGTAGAATGATTTATAATCCTTTGGGTATATACCCAGTAATGGGATTGCTGGGTCAAATGGTATTTCTGGTTCTAGATCCTTGAGGAATTGCCACACTGTCTTTCACAATGGTTGAACTAATTTACACTCCCACCAGCGTGTAAAAGCGTTCCTATTTCTCCACAGCCTTGCTAGCACCTGTTGTTTCCTGACTTTTTAATGATCGCCATTCTAACTGGTGTGAAATGATATCGTATTGTGGTTTTGATTTGCATTTCTCTAATGACCAGTGATGATGAGCTTTTTTTCATATGTTTGTTGGCCACATAAATGTCTTCTTTTGAGAAGTGTCTGTTCATATCCTTTGCCCACTTTTTGATGGGGTTGTTTGTTTTTTCTTATAAATTTGTTTAGGCTCCTTGTAGATTCTGGATATTAGACCTTTGTCAGATGGATAGATTGGGAAAATTTTCTCCCATTCGGTAGATGCCTGTTCACTCTGAGGATGGTTTCTTTTGCTGTGCAGAAGCTCTTTAATTAGTTCTCATTTGTTGAGCTGGGCATGGTGGCTCACGCTTGTAATCCCAGCACTTTGGTAGGCTGAGGCGGGTGGATCACCTGAGGTCAGGAGTTTGAGACCAGCCTGGCCAACATAGTGAAACCCCATCTCTACTAAAAACATACAAAAAATTAGTTGGGCTTGGTGGTGGACACCTGTAATCCCAGCTACTAGGAGGCTGAGGCATTAGAATCGCTTGAACCTGGGAGGCGGAGGTTGCAGTGAGTCGAGATCGTGTCATTGGACTCCAGCCTGGGCAACAAGAGTGGAATTCCATCTCAAAAAGAAAAAAAAAATAGATCCCGTTTGTCAATTTTGGCTTTTGTTGCAATTGCTTTTGGTGTTTTAGTCATGAAATATTTTGCCATGCCTAAGACCTGAATGGTGTTGCCTAGGTTTTCTTCTAGGGTTTTTATGGTTTTGGGTTTTACATTTAAGTCTTTAATCCATCTTGAGTTAATTTTTGTAAAAGGTGTAAGGAAGGGGTTGGCTTTCTGTTTTCTGCATATGGCTAGTCAGTTTTCCCAGCACCATTTATTAAATAGGGAATCCTTTCCCCACTGCTTGTTTTTATCAGGTTTGTCAAAGATCAGATGGTTGTAGATGTGTGGTTTTATTTCTGAGGTCTCTGTTCACAGATGGCTCTTCTAAGGAGAGTTGTTTCAAGTAACTTTCCCCCCTATTTATCCTTCCAATTTCCCTCCTGAGGTCTAGACTTCAATAATTTTCAGTACACTGGGATTTTGAAGAGGTAAGATCTTTTCTTTTTAGTTTAGCTGAGAGACAATATTTGACTAACCATCTCTAGCTGAGAATTCTCAAATTTGTATCTCCATCCTTGACCTCTCTGCCAAACTCCAGATTTGCCTTCTCAACATCTACACTTGGGTTGCCAATAGATATCATAAACTTAACTAAACTTCCAGTCTTCCCTTTAAGCCTATTTTACCAGCAACCTCCTTCTAGTTGTTCAATCCAAAAACCCTAGAGTGTCTTTTACTCTTTCTTTCATAGCCTACATCCAATTCACCAGCAAATCTTGTTTGCTCTACTTTTAAAATGTTTTAAAAATCCAATCACGTCTCATCAACTCTACTGTTACCACCAAGCCACCATTATATTTCATTTGGATTATTGCAATAGCTTCCTCAGTGGTCTTTCTGCCTGTAGTCTTGTCCCACATGTGGTTTGTTTTTCATATAGTGGCCAGAGGGATTCCTTTTTTTTTTTTTTTGAGGCAGGGTCTCACTCCTGTCGCCCAGGCTGCAGTTCCATGGTGTGATCACGGCTCACTGCAACCTCAACTTCCTGGTTTCACATGATCCTACCACCTCAGCCTCCCAAGTAGCTGGGACTACAGCACATACCACCACACCTGGCTAATTTTTTGTAGTTTTAGTAGAGACGGGGTTTTGCCATGTTGCCCAGGCTGGTCTTGAACTCTTGGGTTCAAGAGACCCTCCCGCCGTGGCCTCCCAAAGTGTTGGGATTACAGGTGTGAGCCACTGTGCCTGGCCCAGGATTTCTTTTAAATGTAAGTGGTATTGTGTAACTCTTCTGTTCAAATTCTACCATGCATCCCATCTCACTTAGGATAAATGCTCATGTTTTGCTTCTAAAGTCTTAGATGTAAATTTATACTAGTGATTTCCTTGCTCTAGTGCTGCCTGATATTATGTACAGTGTAGGTATCAAAATAAATTAGGGTTACTGTGGCAAACACTGTACTATCATAAATTCAGGCCAGTAACAATCAGTATAACCTTCTTGGAATGCAATGTTTATTCTTACAGATTTGAACTCTGTCTATTGAAACTATTTATCAATTTGGTTAATGAAGATTATCTTTGCTGTATCTTTAGTGTTTGAAATGTTTGTTTTCTGGTGCCGTAAAGAAATAGTATTTGAACATAGATTTAATTTTTTTAGTAAGGCTATTTTTATACTTTCTGTAGAAAGGGTCCGCTTGCCAGTAGTTTTGTTACGAGAGTATACCGAACAAAGGAGATAGGGTTATAAATAACTTGACGCGTTTACCCTACTGTTGTGTCTGGTTTTTATTGGCTGGAACGGGACCTCACATTTTGTGTTTGTCTTGATTGGCTAGCAACTTAGAACTTTTTCAAAGAGGCAAAGGCAGAGGAGAACAAAGGAAGGAGGAAGTAACTTGTGGAATGTTGAGAAAGGTAAAAACCCCTTCAAATAAGGAACAGGAACAGGCTATGACCTAATGCTTGTTTGGAGCAGTATTAAGGATGCCAGGGCAAATAATTAGGTAAATTGTGGGAGCTAAGAGCATAAAGTACATTGATTTTTTTTTATTATGGCTAGCAGATATTTAAGAATGTTAACACAGGTTTTTGAATGAATTTTGCTTCTAAGAGAAGTTATTATTTATTCCTAATTAGACAGGGAGGAAAGTCTTTGAAGAGGAACCTCTACTTTTTACATTTAGGAAAAAAGGGACTGCTATGCAACTAAAAATGTAAACAGGAAAGAGCTTTAGCTTTTCTTTGGGCTGAAAGGCCAGCTTGTTATTTATTTTCTGTAAAGCACTTATAAATTCACTTTGTGTGATAAACATGTGGTCAAAATCAATTGTACTGAATGTAAATAGTTCTTGACCATGCAAAGTTTTGAATTTCTCTGTGCATTGTATTCCTAATACCCTTCCTTGTTCTGTCAGCAGTATTAATCAATAAGAAATTGAACAAAACATCCTTTCTTTTCTGATGTTTACCAAAGTTATCCACCCAACTTGGGGAACTGGAAGAGGTTTCTCCTATAGCTATTTGGCAACCTCACCATTTTGACTCAGTTGGAAGGATATAAAAAGTTGAACAGTAAGGGAAATATGGATTTCAAAGTCTATGTACTTTGCTCTAGCAGAATAAAGACCCACCCTCAGATTTCAGCCTATGAAAAGGGAGGTTTCTAGTTGAACTCCATGGTTATCTAGTTTCCATTTAGGTTTTAGCAGATAGCAGATCAGAAACAGGGAGGGGACTTGTGGAGGGCAGGGCTACTAAAAGTTGATACTGTGACTGTGAACTCAGAATGTGCAGAAACAGCAGAATTAATAGCAATAAAGCTGTTGAGCCATTTAATGTAAAGCCTTGAAGACATTGTCACATTATAGCTTAGCCAGTAAATATTATTTAAGATGATGACACTGAGTCATCTGAAAAATAACCCTAAAATAATGTCCAGGCAACATCCCGATCAGGATGGAATATATTGAAGAAAAATTTCTACCTAAAATGGTTTAAAAATGTATAACTGGTGTAATCAAAGCAGTACATTTTAATTTTGCTTATGCGGGCCTGCCTTTTCTCAGACTATGACAGATTGATGAGGACTTATTAGACATACATGAAGTTAGCAGATAACTGAACCCATGACTCTGTGGAGAGAAAAGGTCTCTTAAGAAATCTGGGATCGGCCGGGCGCGGTGGCTCAAGCCTGTAATCCCAGCACTTTGGGAGGCTGAGACGGGTGGATCACGAGGTCAGGAGATCGAGACCATCCTGGTCTACATGGTGAAACCCCGTCTCTACTAAAAAATACAAAAAACTAGCCGGGTGAGATGGCGGGCGCCTGTAGTCCCAGCTATTGGAGGCTGAGGCAGGAGAATGGCGTAAACCCGGGAGGCGGAGCTTGCAGTGAGCCGAGATCGCGCCACTGCACTCCAGCCTGGGCGACAGAGCTAGACTCTGTCTCAAAAAAAAAAAAAAAAAAAAAAAAGAAATCTGGATCAAAATGCAGCCCCATTGCCTATCAGTTGTGGAAGTTTGAATTAATCATAGGAACATTTGGTTTCCTTAATTATAAAATGGATATCACTATTTCTACCTGTAAAGTTGTTGTGAAGAGTTTATGTACCAGACCAGTACAAGCATATGCGACCAACAGATACAACATCTGTAAATATTGAGAGGGAGTCATTTACCTTTATGACTTTCCCCTTCTTCCTCAAGATAGCGTGACAGACTCAAGTTTTCTCTTCTCTGTATGTAGGAAGTTTTATACCAGGACCTGACCATGATTGGGTGATGAAAGCACACTGAGAGGTTCTCCATGGCTGGGCTCACATAGACTACTGGCTGACTCCCCTTTCCTTTCATGTATGACTCTACTTATTCCATTGGTGAGCTCCTCCATCCTGCTGTTTCAGCACAGACTAGCAGAATTCTCCTACAATGCAGGATCCTACAGTCCAAATAGACCTTTGAGTCAAACTCCCAGCCAATCTCTGTCTGCTGCAGTGTCTTTGAAAGATGACCTTGCAGAAGGCTTGATTAAACATTCCAGTGTGGAAGTTCCCTAATTATTACACAGCTCGTTTCATTTTCAGTGGCTTTTATTACTAGGCTTACAGCATCACTCTCTGTGTTCTTATGTATTAATTCATATAATATGACATCCCTATGAAATGGATATAAAACTATCATTGGCTTTGAAATAAATTAGGTGCAGGGACGATATTACCTGCCTAAAGTCACACAGCTAACAAGTGGCAGAGTAAATCCACCATGCTAAGTCTTCTTCTAAATGACAGTACCATGATAGAGGAAAGCTGTCTACCCTGTCTTCTCTTCCATATCTAAACCATTCTCCAAATTATATTATTTTAGATCCATCTGCTCTCTTATTTATTTTCCTCTGGATACTCTCTTGTGTGCCTCTAAAATTGTGGTTCACAGAAATGAATGTGATAGTCTAGATTATTTTGTATCTAATGCTTGTATTAACAAAGTCTAATATAGTATAAGATGTACTATAGGCCCAGTACTTTTTACTGGGCCTCCTAGTTGGATCTTGAAGCTCATACTAAGCTTTTATTCAACCAGCTAGACTGGGCTGCTACAGTAGCTCACTAACTAGTCTCCCTGTTTCCATCCTTACCCCTTTAGTGTCTGTTCTCTAAGCAGCAGCCAAAGCGACCCTGCTAAAGCTTCTACTAGATCACTTCTCTGCTTGAAGCCTTCCAGTGTCTTCCCATGTTGCTGAGAGTAAAGCTAAAGCCTCACAGTTAATTGTCTTTAAGACCCTCCTGGTGCGACCCTAGCTTCTTCCTGGACCTCACCTCCTGCCACTTTCCCCTGCACACTGAGCTCCAGTCACAAAGATCTCTGATGTTCTTGAAATCTGCCTGCATCCTTTACACTTGCTGCTCCCTCTGTCTAGGAAAACGTCTTCACCCAGAGATCCGCACAGCTTTCATCACTTCTCTCGGGTCTCTGCTCAAATGTCACCTTCTCAGAGAGGCCCTCCTTATAGAAAATCCCTCTCCCCACCCCATGATTCTCTATCCTCCATTTCTTACTTATAATAAGTCATGGCATTTATCACTCACTATTTTTGTCTTCCCTCTATTCTCACCTCATAATACAATATTTATTAGCTTATGTTCAATATCTAGAATAGTGTTTGGCATATAGTAGGTAGTCAATAAACAATGATTGAAGCAAGATTCTTTTTGTTTTGGACATGAATTGTTGTTTGTCAGAGGACTGCCTAATCCTGTACTGTGTGATTGTTTCAGGAGACATTTGGATCTAGTCATGACATTTTACATTTTGTTAAATCCCTTATTGAAAAGGAAGATACACTATGTCTCTGGATAAATTTTTTTTACTATTATATTCTATCAGAGAGGAGATAGGGCAGGCAGCATCTGACTTATTCCTAGTGAATTCCTAATGGACCAGAGATATATTTTTCCAAGTGCAAACCACATTCTAAAAATTTTACTTTATAGCTTTACTAGGTGTTAAAGTCAAACTTTCCTTTACCATTATGATATCCACCCCCTCCCCCAATCTTTTGAAACATAGAACATCTTTCCTGCATCTTTGGTCTTCTAATTTTTTCTGATTCTCCATTTTTTTCTCAAAGACAATACTTTCCTTTAGGCCAATTGTCTTTCTGGTCTCATCCCCTGGGTCTTCAGTGAATTCTTTCCATTCTTTTTTTTTTTTTTTTTTTTTTTTTTGAGACGGAGTCTCACTCTGTCGCCGGGGCTGGAGTGCAGTGGCCGGATCTCAGCTCACTGCAAGCTCTGCCTCCCGGTTTATGCCATTCTCCTGCCTCAGCCTCCCGGGTAGCTGGGACTACAGGCGCCCGCCACCTCGCCCGGCTAGTTTTTTTTTGTATTTTTTAGTAGAGACGGGGTTTCACAGTGTTAGCCAGGATGGTCTCGATCTCCTGACCTCGTGATCCGCCCGTCTCGGCCTCCCAAAGTGCTGGGATTACAGGCTTGAGCCACCGCGCCCGGCCGAATTCTTTCCATTCTCAGAATGGGCTCAGAGAGAATGCTTCTGGGGAACTATCAGAACATTGACATCTTCTCAAAAAAGTGTGAACAAAAATTCCAGTAATTCAGTCAGTGCTTGCAGTTGGCCATTCTGGGCTAGTTTTTCTACAGAATCACTGTAGACAATTCTCCCTTTTCCCTTGCTTCTCAAAGTTTCTTGGCTTCTAGCATTTTCCTGCCTCATTGCTATCCCAGGCTCCTTGTTCATTTATTCTTAGCTTTCAGATTTTATATCTTGCTTTCTCCATTTCAGTTTGATCAAGTTAATCGTATTTTCTGCCTCAGTGAATTGAATTTGGACTACTCCCATTTTTTCCACTAAATCCACGTGTTTCATTCGGGAACTTACCTGTGTAGAAATTTATTTCCGCTTTTATTACAGTAACATTTCAACTTTTTGTTCAGACACTCGTGTGCTGTCCTCTTTCTTGCCTGTTTTCTCTCCTAATATGTGCAAGAAGTGAGTGGATCTAGGCTTCCTGGAATGTGGGAGGAGCCTTTCTGAAATTTCTGCACTGATTTTTTTTTACCCTCATCTCACTTTCATTTAAAATTCTTTATTATTATTACTTGTATTTGTGAACTGCTTTATTTCTTAAAAGGAGAGTATATTTTGACACATCAAGGGAAGTAAGAGTCCACCTCTTTTTGATGCAGCATATCTAAATCTATCATCTTCACTGAGGCACAAGGCCCTCTGTCACACTTTATCTATGCCTCCATTATTGCTTTTAGACTGTTGACCACAACTTCGTTTAGAGCCTATACTCTAGAATCAGAGTACACAGAGCCATGTTCTGATTCCATCATTTGTTAGCTGAGTGAGATATAGCAATTTACTTAAACTTAGTTTCATAATTCATAAAATGGTGATAAATATTTGCCTATAGGTTTCTTGTCATGCTCAAATGAGATATTATAATGCAAAGCACTTTGAATAGTTACTTATAATTGTTTTTTTCCTATTCTACAATAATACACACAACTTTGGAATAAGGAAAAGCAATGGACATTTTTTTAAAGGCTTGATTATTGCAATGTCACCTGAACCTGGAAGACTTGTTTTTCTGGGTGAAGAAATATTTTCTCTGTGTCAAAGTTTCACAATCATCGTCAAGTAGGCCCTTGAACCCTGCCATTTAAAGTGCTCCTCTCTTTGATCTGTGGCACTCATACATACACTCTAGTAATGAGGACACTGAGCTCGCTTCTGAAATTTAACAAGATAACCACTAAAATCTCTTTGAATTCTATATTGTTGTGATCCCATGGCTACAGAGGATCAGGAGTTGACATAGACACTCTTTGGATTTCACACCGTATGGAGGCTTTCTTACTTCCACGTGACCTTGACTGAGTTTTGAATAGGTAAGTGAAAGAGAAGGAGGCACTCAAAGAAGTCAGCTATAGAACCAGTGTGAGAAACAGGAAATGAGCTTTTTTAAGTTTTGCAAAGGCAGATCAGGAGAGTTGACCTGCGGAGTGGAGAATAGTCATAATTTTAAAAAATGGCCATGGAAATTAAAACTGATCAGAAATATGAATTCCATAAAGACAAGGGCAAAGTCTTGTATTTGGAAGGGAAAATATTAGCCAAGTAGAGAGTCTGTGAATATGATCTTGAAATAAAAATAAATGAGAGATAACTGACTATTAATGAAATTGTCTGAAAACCATACAAACACCAACATTATTTTCATGATCCCTAATTCTAGACTCTTTGGTCACTGTAAAATTATAACATTTCCCATGTATCTTTAACAGCTTTCTAGGAAAACTAACCAAAAGTACCGGTTTTGATTTGGTCATAAAGTGACAGGAGAGGTAAGGTTCTCTAGGATTAAAGAATAACGTTTTCTTATTTGATTTACTTTAAAAAATTATTCTGAAATCTGTTACATATCTGTCCTCTCCAGGATGAACTTTATATTGGTTCAGCAGATTGTTTACTGTGCTCTTCTCTTTCTTTTTTTGGTCTTTCCTGCTCAGTGCCCAACCCAAGTTCAAAGGCTGATAAGAGAGAAAATCTCATGAGGAGGTTTTAGTCTAGGGAAAGTCATTCAGTGGATGTGATCTTGGCTCACAGGGGACGATGTCAGGCTCTTCCTGGCTCCTTCTCAGCCTGTTGCTGTAACTGCTGCTCAGTCCACCATGAGGAGCAGGCCAAGACATTTTGGACAAGTTTAACCACGAAGCCGAAGACCTGTTCTATCAAAGTTCACTTGCTTCTTGGAATTATAACACCAATATTACTGAAGAGAATGTCCAAAACATGGTGAGTTCTCATGGCTCTATTGGGCTATTTGTTGCCTCTTAAAAATTAGATTACTGCCCATGAAACTGAAAAGGGATGTCAAAGAAATGCTCTGATTGTGAGATTGGATGTTTGCCTCCATATTCCTGATTTTGGAGTCCCAGATAACTAAACTTAATTCACCCTGGGGTTCATTCAGAAAATTGTTGCAAAATAATTCACTGGTCTCAATCCAGATGCTTGGAAACAAGTGAATATTCTTTATAAAATTACCGCCATAATTCTCATCACAGTCAGGATTTCAAAGCATTTCATGGAAATTCCATAAGTTATTGAGTTAATAATTTTCTTTAGTCTACAATATCAATAGGAATATCTAAAGATTCTCTATAAATGATATATTAACTGAAAAATGCAACTGGAGGCTTAGTGAAAAACTAACCAGTAATTAAGCTAATCAGGGCTTGGGTGAGGCTGGACTTGGGAATTCCTTTTCTCTTTGTCACGGACCTCCAAGGGACTCCCAAAGGTCACAGAATCCAGGCAGAGCCCTCCAAAACAAAAACAAAACGAACAACAAAAAAACCATGATTAAACCAGTTCTGACAAATATCAGAATGCTCTGGGAAAGTCAGATGCTTTGTTAAACAAGTGCAAAGACTTAGGAATTTCTTCTCTCACAGATCCCAAAACAGTATCCTTACATATTTAAGTGCTGAGAAATAAACAACTTTATTTAAGAAAAGATTATATGTACTGACTCACTAAATTAAACACAGCATAGATTTATTTAATGAGACTTTCTGATGATCAAGTTTATCTTCTTTGGGGTTAACAATAAATGAACTTCTTAGAGTAAATAACTTGCTCTGTAATCCCCAGTTTTGGATATTTGCTGATGAATAACCCACTCTTAACTGAAAATAAGTAAAATATTTGAAATTACTGGCTGGGTGCGGTGGCTCACACTTGTAATCCCAGCACTTTGAGAGACTGAGGTGGGTGAATCATTTGAGCTTGGGAGTTTGAGACCAGCCTGGGCAACATAGCAAAACCCTGTCTCTACAAAAAATGCAAAAATTAGTTGGATGTGGTGGCACACGTGTATACTCCCAGCTACTCGGGAGGCAGAGGCAGGAGGATCACTTGAGTCCGTGAGGCAGAGGTTGTACTGAGCTGAAATCTTGACACTGCCTGGGAGACAGAGTGAGGCCCTATCAGAAAAAAAAAGAGAGAGAGAGAGAAAAAAATTACCATTAATATTTCTAAGACCACTTAATGCTTCAAATCTTGTGTTTGTGATATACTTTTTACCTCAAACAAGGTTTGCAAAATCTGAAAAAATTTCTTCCATAAAATAAATATTATAATATCCCATAAAGTAAATTTTGGCAGCTCAATATACAGACTAGTATTTGGAAAACGATTCAAACTATAACCAAAGCAGAATTTTGCCACCCAAAATATTGTTTCTAGTGGTAAACAATAACCGCTTAAGCCACTGAGGTTTGTTATTTGTTATTTAGTGTTACATAACAGAAGGTTATTTGTTATGTACTAAATAACAAACACAGTTGCTTGTTATGTAGTATTACATAACAAAAAACAAACAAAGTTGTTATGTAGTATTAGTGTAGCAATAAATAACTGATACGGGAACGGAAATTTGGGCTGCATGACATGTGAATGTTCATATCCTATCAGAGTAACATGATTGAGGATAATCTACCATTCCCATATTGTCCTATGGTGTAACTTTCAGAAGTCAGAATATCCTTGTCAGCCTATGGATTTGACCTAATGTGGTGATCCTTATGTCAAGCTCTGAGAATATACCTCAATAATAGAAGGCATCAAAACTTGATCAGTATAGTGTCATAAAGCTGCTGATGTAGAAGTGTGGAGAGGTCTATCAGATAGCGATATGGGAAAAAAAAGGCTTGGTTAAAACAGGTTTCCAAAGCTCTGTCCCTTTCTCTGCCATTGTGGTATGTGTGGTTGACTCCATTTCTCATGTTTTCTTATAAGACTTTCAGGATCAAGCAATTCCTGGCCAAAAAACAAAAGCAAAGATATGTTGTAGCTATTTCTTGGTGAGTTATCAGAAGCCATGAAGAGAGAGCATGAAGCCCATACTTTTTTTTTTTTTGAAGGGTCTCACTGTGTTGTCCAGGCTGGAATGGAGTGGCATGATCATGATTCATTGCAGCTTGACCTCCTGGGCTCAAATAATCCTCCCACCTCATTTAAATTTTTTTTTTTTTGTAGAGAAGAGACCTCACTTTGTCTCCCAGTCTGGTCTTGAACTCCTGGGCTCAAGCGATCCTCTTGCCTCAGCCTCCCAAAGTGCTGGGATGACAGGCATGAGCCACTGCACTTAGCCTACCACACTTACCCTTTGCGTGGTCTCCAGAGCTTCTTCAGCCCCCTGCTGCCAGGGCCCCTGGGGTCTTGGGCATGCCCCATTTCTGAACCTATTCCTGTCTCCAGGGATAGAGTCACAGTGAACTCAGCAGGATGATTCTAAACCGCTCTTCTGTATATACCCAAGGAAATTTCATCCCTGTCTTTAATGAGTCTGTCCCATGCCCCTTAATACACATGAACACCTACCCACAGGTACAAGTGGGGGAAGATCACTGTGCAGCACATAAAATAAAATTCAGGGGTGAGCCCTGTTTTTTCCCATGAGATAAAATTAGGAAAAAATTAAAATGTTCATACAGATGAAAAATTGTAAATGTTAAAATATTAAACCTCCCATCTAAAATAAAGAAAAAATAATTTCTTAAATTCCAAGCTTGAGTTATGGAATTCACATTCTTATAATTTACATTACCTATTTTGTTAAATGAAATGCGTTTTTTTTTTGTTTGTTGTTGTTTGTTTTTTTTTTAATATGCAAGTACCTGGCATATTTAGAAAGTAACCAAGGCAGTTTTTGTCTTTGAACCCAATGTGGTTTTGACAGCTCTATCTGGAAATTGAGCCAGCATATGGGAGCCAAAGGTGAAGGTTTTCCTGGGAGATTTTTGGGCTCGAAGGTACTGGATAGATGCTAAAGATTCCATTCAGGTTTTCATTTTCTGTCTTCATGGAACTCTCACACCTACAGGGGAAGAAATGGTTTAGAGGTTACCAAAAGTATATAGCCTGGTTTAGGCGATAGTGAGCTATAGAAAAAGAGAAAATAAGTTGTCAATACTTTAAATCTCAAACAACTTCTTACAAAAGGATTTTAATAGTTTAAATACAATTATCACAAGTTTGGTAAAGACCACCAGACCTATGGCCTAAGAATCATGTATTAATTTGTGCATATAGTTAGGGCCAAAAAGAGCAGAGTATCTTTTTGAATGTTTTAAAATATAATTTAGGATTTTACACCTCCAGTCCTTGAAATTACAAAGGATCTCTTTCAAGTTGGGAAAATGCTATCCATTGCAGTTATAGATGGGTTTAGAGAGTGTTTTAATTCCTTGTGATTATCTCAAACAGTGTGTGCCTTACTCCCGAAACTCCCTTGTATGGCTACAGAAATTGTTGCAGTTTTAGTTGCTTCTCTCCTGCTTTTGCCCAGAGGTAGTATGGAATGTCACCAGTTTTATCTGTAATGGTTTCTTTCAAGCCTGGGGCTATGTAAACTGCTATATATGTTTCATTCCATTCATCATTCAGCCTACATATAGCTATCAACAGCTAAATTATCTGATAGATATGCATGAACTGACTGATTCTTTGCATAACTGCTGAGCTGTCTGTTTTATTTAGGCTTGGGAGCTGTAGGGTAAGGATATGGAATAAATTGTAAATAATATTAAAAGAATAGCTTGGCAAGGAATAAAAACATCCTCAGGGGCCAAAATGCAAGGCAACACAAAGTGATTTTTTTGGTGTTATAATTATAACACATGTAGGATGATAGTGATAAATAAAATATAATTGGATAGCCTCAAAATTCCCACATGTTGTATGATAAACAATGTTCTAAGACTGAGGCCTTTGGGAGGTTGTGAGTTATTTCTTGTAGATAGAGAGTAAAATTATTCCTATAATTTGGTATGAAAGTTTTACCAGAAATTTTGCTTCACAGTAAATCATCTGGATTGGGTGAAACCAGGTAGGGATTGAGAAGTGAGTCAGGTGGGTTGCATAGATGAGTCTGTGCTGCAGACCAAATTCCTCTTCCCATAGCTCACGTCTTCCCACTCCTGCATGTTAGAGAGAAGACTAGACTGTGTCAAATACAATCTGTAGGATAATAGTTCAGAGCATTAGCTTCGGAAAGAAACACTGGGTTGATGCCCTGGTTCTTCTAATTTCTAGCTGTGTGACCTAGGGAAAGTTACCTGCTGTGTGCCTGATTTCCCTTATTTGCAAAGTTGAGACAATAACAACTCCCTCACAAGGTTGGTTGTTGTGAAGATTAATCAAAAAGCAGTTTCTGAGAGGTTGTGAGTGTTCAGTAAAGAGAGAAATTGCTTTCCTTTTTTTTTTTTTTTTGTTTTGAGACAGATTCTCATTCTGTCATTCAGGCTGGAGTGCAGTGGCACAATCATGGCTTACTGCGCCTCGACTTCCCCAAGCTCAGGCAGTCTTCCCACCTCAGCCTCCTGTGTATCTGGGACTACGCGTGCGAGCCACCACACCTGGCTGATTTTTGTATTATTCACAGAGATGGGGTCTCGCCATGTTGCCCAGACTTGTCTCAAACTTCTGGGCTCAAGCGATCTTCCGACCTCAACCTCTCAAAGTGCTGGGATTACAGGCATGAACCATCACACACAGCCTATTTTCCATTTTCACTGCCACTATTTTCTTTATCTCTTGTGTGGTTAATTACTGCCACTTCCGTGCATCACTTCCATCATGTCACATGTGTAGTCAAAACGCTCAGTGACCGCTTAATTCTCAGAGGGTAAAAGTGAAATTCCTTGGCCTGGAAAGTGCAATCATGCCTGAAGTTCTACCTGTGGGAGCTATACTAGTTGTCTATTGTGCAAAAAGTTACCACAAGCTTAGCAGATTAAAACAACACATATTTATTATCCCACATTATCTGTGGGCTAGGCGTCCAGGCACAGTTCAGCCGGATCTTCTGCTTCTAAGTCTCATATGGTTGCATTGAAGGTGCTGGCTAGAGCTATGGTCTCTTCTGAGGCTTGACTGGGGATGGATCTACTTCCACGCCAATGCAATTACTCAGAGGCCGTCTTTAATTATTTGCCATGTGGCCTTTTCCATAGGGTAGCTCACAACATGGCATCTTGCTGCAACAAGTCAGCAAAGGAGAGAGTCTTCTATCAAGATTAAAGTTAAAATCTTATGTAACATAAACATGAACATCCTGTCACCTGTGTTGCATGCTATTGGTTGAAAGTAAATCACAGGTCTGCTCATACTTATGGGGAGGGGATCACACAAGGGTGTGACCACCAAAGGCAGAGATCATGGGAGCATTCTTAGAGTCTGTCTGCCACAGGGCCAGGATCAAATGCTGGTGGCTGATTGCCAGCTCCACTGTTTATTTCTTTCAGCCCCCTTTCTGTATGTATAAAAAAGGAGAGAGAGTGATTTTCTACCTCATAGTGTTGTTAAGAAAATCAAATGAGGTAAATTATTTTGCAAAGTATTCTTTACTCATCTGACTCCTACCTACTTTCAGGTCTGTCTTAAGTTGCAACTTCTGCATGAGGGCTTGGCCAAATATAGTCACCTGCATGAATTTCCTCTTTTTTGTAACAGAAACTGCTTGGCCCACTCATGATTTATACATTACTAAATACTCTTATGTTTCATTAATGAAACATTTATAATGCCTATCTTACCTGTCTGATAAAATTGAAAGCAATCTAAGGACAAGAACTTTCCCCCTAACATAAAATATAAAATAAATCATAACATAATAATAAATAACAAATAAATAATAAATAACTAACATTTGTTGAATGATTAGGATGTGTTAGGCACTCTTGTAAGCATTTCATTTTTTGTTACTTCTTCGAATCCTTACAACAGTCCTTTGAGGTAAGTCCTATTATTACTTCCATTTTGCAGATAAGACAACTGTGGCTCAGAGAGGCTAAGGTACTTGAGTCCAGGAGCGGAATTCTTACTTTCCTCACACATTATCTCTGTTGTGTGGTCTAGAGCCGTACACTGTACCAAGTAGTTGCTCATTTTGGTCTTTGGTAAATGGAAATGAATTTGTACACTGAGAAAAGACTACACTAGAGTAGTTTGGAGAAGTACACTTTCCAACTGATGTTCAAGATTGGCAGCGGGAGGAGAGGGGGTGGGAAATGTGTCCTGGCATCATCACCTGCTTGATGATTCTTTTGCTGGTAGAAAATCACCATGGCTACCAATGGCCGTTTTCTGGGAAGCCTTTTTTGGGAATCCTAACTTAGATCAAAATCCCTGGGCTAAGTTATGGCAGCTAGGAGGTTACTGTGAACTGGTTCTCATTTCTTATGGCTTCCATTGTTATTAGGGGTCTGTATTCTCATTAAGTCCACTCTGAGCTCTACTGGATTCTCCTTTTAGAGCACTCATCTTTGAATCCTGGCCAACTCACCTACGTCACAGCACTAAGGCTACAAATTCCAGGGCCCCACAATGTGGATTATCTGTGAGAATTCACTTCCAGTTCTAGGGACAGGACCCTTGGGAAAACCAGGCAATAGGCCAGAGAGAGAGAGAGAGTGGTCAAAAGTGGCCTGGTCACTCTTAACCTAAACCTTGACCTTCAGCGGAGTAGAGGACTAAATCACTCAGGAAATATTAAATGTTTCACCAGATATTCTTTGGACTATATCTTCTGTTCTATCTGTTCAAGCAATGCCATTCCGACTTCAATTTTCTTTCATGTCATTTCAGAATGATGCTGGGGACAAATGGTCTGCCTTTTTAAAAGAACAGTCCACACTTGCCCAAATGTATCCACTACAAGAAATTCAGAATCTCACAGTCAAGCTTCAGTTGCAGGCTCTTCAGCAAAATGGGTCTTCAGTGCTCTCAGAAGACAAGAGCAAACGGGTATGTTTGTGAACATTTTAGCATTGATCCCAAGAGTTGAAATATTTGGGAAATATTAACCATAATATCACCCACAGCAGCTTCCTTTATTTGAAAAGGTAGTAATGCTGATGTTAGAAGAAGTTCTCTCTATGCCTAGGTAAGGTGACCATACAATTTATTATTCAAACTGGAATCTTTTTGAGAGTGAAAGACACTGGTAATAATTATATTTAAACACAGAGTTAAACTGAGATTGTCCCTGGCACTGTGGTGTGTATGGACACCCCCTAGTGTTAGGTCACCTTCCTGAAGGATCAGGCAGCCTGAAGAATACAGTTAGTTTGTGTCAGTGGTTCTCAACTGGGGATGCTTTAGCCCTCCGGGGAAATTTGACAATGTCTGGAGACGTTTTTGGTTGCCACAAATGTGGGATACTATTGACATCTAGTGGGTAGGGATGCTGCGGAACAGTTCACAATGCATGGGGTGGCCCCCAACAACAAAGAATGATCTTGTCCACAATGTCAACAGCAAACTTTTTTTCTATAAAGGAACAGATAAGAGTAAATATTTTCGGTTTTGTGTATTTAGGTATTGTCTGTGTTACAACTAGTCAACTGTGCTGTTGTATCAGGAAATCAGCTGTAGCTAATATGTAAATGAACAAGTATGGCTGTGTTCAAATAAAACTTTACAAAAACAAGCAGCAGACAGGATTTGGTCTGCAGAACATAGTTTGCAGACCTCTGATATAGCCTACTGAAATATTTTTAATCTAAAATATTTAGCTATTTAAAAAGAAAGTCTTCTTTCTCAGTTGCTTGTCCTCTGGAACTTTGTATGTTCTAATCTGTGTATATAAAAATAAAAGTGTATCAAAAAGGCAAAGATAAAACCATGTGAAATGTATCTTTCTACAAGTTAACATTTATTTTTCTGCATTCTTTTGATCCAATTATCCAACTAATTATCAATCCACTCTACCTCATCCATTCTGTTTCTCCATTTATCCCCCCACAAGGACACTGTGAGAAACCTTGCCTATTCACATATAGACAGCCTGGTCTAGCCTAGGTGGAACCTGGAAATTTTATTTTTTAAAAAATCCCCAGATAATTCTAATGTGCAGTCAGTACTGAAAACCACTGAAATTCATGTAAGAGCTTAAAGTGTTTGGGAAGAGGAGGGACTCAAGGGTGCTTAGATTCGATGGAGAGGAAGCAGTGGAGATTGAAGAAGAGGTAGAGAGAGACCATGAGGGGTTTTGTGCCTTGGTAAGGAATTTAGGTTTATTCCTTTGGACTATGGGATCGTGTGAAAGTTTTAAGCATAAGATCTATTTCATGTTTTAGGATGACTCTCAAGGCATAACCAAAGAGAAACAGGAGAAGGAGAAACAGATCCTTTAATCCAGTGCTTCTTAAATCAATCTGAGAGAGAGAACCGTTTCCTTCCTTCCTTCCTTCCTTCCTTCCTTCCTTCCTTCTTTCCTTCCTTCCTTCTCTTCCTCCTTCCCTCTTTCTCTCCTCCCTCCCGTCTTTCCTTTCTCCCTCCTTTATTCCTTTATTTCCAATACATTGCAGATCAATACTTGCTTAAGTTCACTGATTACAAGCTTAGATGTCATGGAAATATCAAATTGTTTTCCAAAGTTATAAACTTTTATTCTCTTAATTCCTATACTTATCACAAAATGGAAACAAACTATTTGCTCATGTGCACTGGTCCACAGATTACACCTGGAGTATCACTGCTTCACTCTGTCACCTTCACTTTACCTACAGGGTAAAGTTTAACAACTTTAATATGGCATAGATGGTCCCTCATGATCTGGCCCCTGCTTATCTCTCCATTCTCATGTCTTTCATTTCCCTTAATGAACACCGTCACTCCAGTTTCATTCAACGTCTCACTGTCCCCTGGGAATGCCTTGTCTTTTCCAACCTCCTTTAAGACTCCTTTCCTTTTATTTGTGTTTATTTTTTTTTTTTTTTGAGATGGAGTCTCGCTCTGTCACCCAGGCTGGAGTGCAGTGGCCAGATCTCAGCTCACTGCAAGCTCCGCCTCCCGGGTTCACGCCATTCTCCTGCCTCAGCCTCCCGAGTAGCTGGGACTACAGGCGCCGCCACCTCGCCCGGCTAGTTTTTTGTATTTTTTTTTTTTTTTAGTAGAGACGGGATTTCACCGTGTTAGCCAGGATGGTCTCGATCTCCTGACCTTGTGATCCGCCCGTCTCGGCCTCCCAAAGTGCTGGGATTACAGGCTTGAGCCACCGCGCCCGGCCGACTCCTTTCCTTTTAGACTCTTCCCTCTACCTCCCTTCTCTACATGACCAATGCCTACTTCTTCTCCAAGACACAGCTCTTATCTTCCCTTCTCTTTGGACCCATTCTTGAATCTCCAGGTTATTAGTTATTAATTTCTCCCTGCTTCTATACTACTGCATCACTTTTTGGTGACAGTTATAGCACTTGTCATTCTGTTATGTATTAATAGTTACTGATTTCATGGCTGCCTCACTGTCCTGTGACTTTACGGTCTTTGACTTGTTCATTTCAGAACTGTCAGAGTGTAGGACATATTACAGGTTCAATAAATGCTGAACGAAACAAAAAATGCACTTCTCTGTGTTAATTCTTTGGGTTTTGGTAGATCTGGTTATTTCAGTTACTCCATATATATTTATTATGTGCTCATAGCACTTTGTGCTAGTTGACAGTGGGAAAACCTAACTGAGCTATTCCTTCTCTACATGGCAAAGAAGTAAATTGCTGTATTTTGAGGTAAATACACGGCAGAAAGATACATGGCAAAGAAGTAAATTGCTGTATTTTGAGGAATCAAAAAATCATGTGGCCAAAAGGGTATGTTTATATTAGCATTCTCTTCAGCAAAATTTCCATTGTTAACATTGTTTATTATCTTAAATTTGCAGTTGAACACAATTCTAAATACAATGAGCACCATCTACAGTACTGGAAAAGTTTGTAACCCAAATAATCCCCAGGAATGCTTATTACTTGATCCAGGTAGGCTACTAATTTTGAATAGTGATTATGAAATTTACTTTTCTCCCGAGTTTTAAAAATGATTGCAAATATGTGTGTTTCAACACATACATGGTCTTTTAACTTTCTTGTAAATTTTATCACATTTACTTCATTTAATCAAGTCAATAAGTAAGTTATTTCAGTGGTTTATTTTCTCTGCAGACATATTTTGGAACTATAAGGGCAAGGACATGAATGAATCATGAGATTTTATTTAACCACTTTATGACCTGATGTCTGCCAACCTTACTTTTAATTCTTTAAAGTTCATGTAGTTGCTTACAAATAAAATGTTTACAAATGCATCTTTTCTTGTCTTTGTGTGCTTTGGGATAACAGGTTTGAATGAAATCATGGAAAAGAGTTTAGACTACAATGAGAGGCTCTGGGCTTGGGAAGGCTGGAGATCTGAGGTCAGCAAGCAGCTGAGGCCATTCTATGAAGAGTATGTGGTCTTGAAAAATGAGATGGCAAGAGCAAATCGTAAGTTTGCTGATCCGTAGAGGTCCTGAAGCTCTCTGTGTGGCTACGGGGCTATTTCTGCTGCATTACCAAGCCTGCCCTTTGATATCAGGGATACCCCTCAATTAACAATCATCTCCTGAACAATTCAGATGACCTGTGTTAAAAAGAAATTACTGGGGAAAAAGAAAAGGTGCACTGGCATTCTACAATTCAAGAAGCTCAAGAATGAGACTCAACTACAAGGCCTAAAATAAATTATCCAGGAATTATGAATATAGTAATCTAGGAAGATCTCAGACCCCTAAAAGTTCCTGAGGGAGTCTGGGGATTAAGGAGGGATCCCATTTCTCAGGATGAGAGACAGAGTCACTGTCTTTTGTCTAAAGCCCCCACAGTTCACTTTCAAAGGTCATTTGTGTGTCTACCTTAGGGCGATACCCCAGAAAGAAAAAAAATCAGATTAGTTTAGGCTGGAAATGTATTATTTTCTGCAGTTGTAATTATATCTCAAATTATGTGCTCATAAAAAATCTTAACATAGGAAGGAATTTCCATATCTCTTAACTTATTCTCTTCCCTGCATAGTGAGCTGAAGTCATGGAATCATTATTCACACTGTGCTTTGATGATTTACTGCCCGCTGAGGTTGAGTGAGGAAGAATTTTTTCCCCCATTTGTTGTTTTAAAATTTCCTTCACTGCCACTTAAATTCAATATTCTTAAGCCTTAGGCAAGCTGGAGACAATAGCTTATCATCATTTTTTTTTTTTTTTTTTTTTGAGGCGGAGTCTTGCTCTGTCGCCCAGGCTGGAGTGCTGTGGCGCGATCTCGGCTCACTGCAAGCTCCGCCTCCCAGGTTCACGCCATTCTCCTGCCTCAGCCTCCCGAGTATAGCTGGGACTACAGGCCCCTGCCACCACGACCGGCTAATTTTTTGTATTTTTAGTAGAGATGGGGTTTCACCGTGTTAGCCAGGATGGTCTTGATCTCCTGACCTTGTGATCCACCCACCTCGGCTCCCAAAGTGCCGGAATTATAAGCGTGAGCCACCGCGCCCGGCCTGCTTATCACCATTTTTACAACAATATCCTGCATGTCCTTTCATCCAAATATTTATTTCTCTCCTCATCTTCCTGGTCATTAATTGCTAATGTGAATGTGAAAATAAAAAGTATTAAATTATGTGTACACACTTTATTAGCTAATATCCTAACACAAGCTTGTGTTTCCTAATGGTGAGATACTAAAGGAAGCACATAGAAACATGCATTGATACATATAATTTGCAAACAAACACAGGTTCACTGTGGCAAAGTCTAAGATGAGTTGGGTCTGATCTAAAAATACAAGGCCATGAACAAAAGAAGAATTTAAAAACTTAGAGATCCAGTCACATATTTTATTTTATTTTATTTTATTTTATTTTGAGGAGGAGTCTCCCTCTGTCGCCCGGACTGGAGTGCAGTGGCCGGGTCTCAGCTCACTGCAAGCTCCGCCTCCTGGGTTTACGCCATTCTCCTGCCTCAGCCTCTGGAGTAGCTCGGACTACAGGCGCCCGCCACCTCGCCCGGCTAGTTTTTGTATTTTTAGTAGAGACGGGGTTTCACCGTGTTAGCCAGGATGGTCTCGATCTCCTGATCTCGTGATCCGCCCGTCTCGGCCTCCCAAAGTGCTGGGATTACAGGCTTGAGCCACCGCGCCCGGCCCCAGTCACATATTTTAAAGCTAAAGATACAAACTGATGTATCAAGAGAGTACACACCCAGGATTGAGAGACTAGGAGTGTGCTGCTTTCACTTACCAGCTGTGTGATCTTGGAGAAGCGATGTTACCACTCTAAGCACAGGTTGTTGGTGGGAATATAAACTGGTGAAGCTGTTATGGAAAAATAGTATGAGAATCCCTAAATAAATCAAAAATAGAATTACCATATGATCCAGCAATCCCTCTCCTGGGTATATACCTTAATTAGATGAAATTAACACTTCATAAGGATATCTACACTGCCATGTTCACTGCAGCATTAATCGCAATAGCCAAGATAGGGAAACAACCTAAATGTTTGTCAAGGGGTGAATGAATAAAGAAACTGTGGTAGGTATATGGAGTGGAATATTATTCAGCCTTAAAAAAGAGGAGATCCTGTCATTTGCCTCAACATGGATAGACCTGGAGGACATTATGCTAAGTGAAATAATCCAGACATAAAAGAAAAATACGGCATCATCTCACTCAAACGTGGATTCTACAAAAAAATCAAATATACAGAGAGAGAGTAATAGTGATTACCAGAGGTGAGGTGGAGCGGGGTGGAATATGGGGAGAAGTGGGTTAAAGGATACAAAGTAGCAGACATGTAGGATGAACTAGTCTAAAGATCTAATGTACAACATAAGGACTATAGTTAATAATAATGTTTTGTATTCAGGATTTTTGCAAAATGAGTAGATTTTAGCTGCTCTTCCATGGGGGTACAATGCTCAACTATGTGAGATGATAGATATGTTGACTTTATTTACTATAGTAACCATTTTATTATATATATCTCATAACATCATGGTGTACACCTTAAATATACACAATAAAATTTATTTTAAAATAAACATAGGCTGTTACTCTGCATAGTGGGAGTTATAATAATGACAATATTGTATGGTTCTTGTGCTTATTAAATAAAATAATACATTTAAACTCCTGGCACAGAGCAAGTGCTTAAACAGAGATTACTTAATGTTATTATTCGTTTGCATCCCTTTGAGTTGATGTTTATCACAATAAAAATGTGATAAGCCTTTAAATTTCTTTTAACCTCCCAGCAAGGCTAATCTATGTATATTGTGCTCTCTCTCTTTCTTTCCCTTATGTTCTTCCCTTTCTCTTAAAAAAAAAAAAAAAAAAAAAACAGATTATAAGGACTATGGGGATTATTGGAGAGGAGACTATGAAGTAAACGGGGTAGATGGCTATGACTACAACCGCGACCAGTTGATTGAAGATGTGGAACATACCTTGAAGAGGTAAGCAAGGAACCGTACACAGAAACAGCTGTGGGGCAGTGTATGGGAAAGAGGGGCAGTGACTAAAGGCATTCTGGCTCATTCTTAACACATTGGTCAGCCATTCCCAGGCCTCATAAAGTTATGGAATATTAGAGTTTGAAAAGATTTTAGAGAATAATAGGACAGTCCTACAGCTGATCAGAATTGCTCTGCTTTCCTCCTTCTTTCAGTCACTGACCATTAATTACCAACAGAAAGACTATAGGAATGAAATATTATAAGAAGAAATGGTCCTTTAGCTTATAAGTAGGAATGATCTTCTTGAGTTACCCGGGGCTGGTACTGTCTTCCTGTGTTAGCAGAGCTATAGACTTTGCTTCCTTCCTCAGGACAATTGATACTATTACTTTGAGTAAGCTAGTCTTCATCAGGAAGAGAGAGTTTTGTGAACAGAAATGTCCCATGGATGTTTTTCCTTCATTTTGGCCCCATGCCTCCCCTTTACCTGCACCTTCAAACTTCTAATGTGAGTTACCTTGTCACAGCCATAGTTTGGCAGAGCTATCAAAAATGGAAGTAAGATAAACAACTCCCCAAAAAGGAAATGGAGAGAAGACTTGAATAAGTATATCATCAATCAAAGAAATGACATAAATGGCAAATAAGAAAATAAAAAGTTATTAGGGAAATGCAAATTAAAGCCATGATGAAAATCCCCTCCACACCCACCAGAATAGCTATGATTAAAAAGACGGACAATACCAAGTACTGGGGAAAATGTGAGATGCTGGAGCCCTCTTACACTGTGGGAAGAAATGTAAAATGGGGCAGTCACTTTGGAAAACAGTTTGGCAATTTCTTAAAAAGTTAAGCACACACTTACCATGACTCTTAAGTTTCTATATGAAATAAATGAAAACATATATCCTTATCCATAGAAAGACATACACAAATGTTCATAGCAACAATATTCATAATGGCCCCAAACTGGAAAACCCAGCTGTCCTTCAACTAGTGAACAGATAAACAGACTCTGATATACTCAGAGTGGCCAGAGATAGGAGTGGAACTGACTACAGGAAACCTTTTGTGGTTATAGAAATGTTAAAAATCTAGATAGTGGTGATAGTTTCCCAGTAGTTTTAATTTATTGAAACTCATGGAACTACACTCTTGAAAATGGGTGAATTTTATAATATGTAAATTATACCTCAAACTAAAACAAAGGAAGGAGGTAACAATCTTAAAAATGAATATATATTTTTCACATCTGCTTTTATTTTGGGACCTGTGTTCTCCCAAGTATGTTTATTGACTTATGCAATGGAGTTATCATCAATATCTAGGAAGAAGGAATACTTTTAAATTTTCCAGAAATTTGAGAGAAGAAGAATTATAATTTGGGGAAATTCTACTTGTTTAAAGAATCTTCTATTTCTAGTGTTGTTGAATGGATATTAGAATTGGTTACTCTTGGTTTTAAACTTTCTTCCTGGGCTTTTCAGATTAAACCATTATATGAACATCTTCATGCCTATGTGAGGGCAAAGTTGATGAATGCCTACCCTTCCTATATTAGTCCAACTGGATGCCTCCCTGCTCATTTGCTTGGTAAGAAGCCCATGAATTCTTTATGTACTTGGCTCTTTGTTATTTCTAACAATAAAATTGCCTTTTTGAGTGAGCCTTAACATAAAACTTTTGAAAAATTCTGTAAGTGGTAACATTGTAGAAATCACATTTTGAAAGCATTTTCTTCAACCAAAAGTCTATTTTAAACAATTCTTTATTATATTACTTTTTTATACATAAAGAGTTATTATTTTGGCTGCAATTCAAATGATAAAGGGGTTATTTAAGATAACTAGAGAAAGAATTACAGGCTCAAATGAGAGTGGAAATGGGGAAAATAATTTTTAGTATTTAAGTTGGTTGGCTAAGCTCTTAAGGTGGAATTTGAGATTTTAGTATCATATCGTCAGAGGAAAAAAGCTTGGTTGGCTGGGGGTGGTCGGGTAACAGAAAGATATAGCTTGGGTGAAAGCTTCCTAACTTCATTCTAGACCTCACCAATTACTTTTGCTGAAAAGTGCTTGGCTTGGAATCGCATGAGTGAAGAATAAAAGTGACCATCTTCTCCTCTCCCACCACAGCAACTGAGGCCAAATAAAATATAAATATTTGAAAATTTCATGCCATGCATACATAGCATTTCTACTGTAGTCAAACTAAATTGCAGGAAGCTCATCTTCACAGCCAAACCTTGTATCTGTCAGCAGGAGAGAATGCGGAGAAAGGACCTATGGAGACTTTTAACTCTAAAGTAATATGGAAATCCTTTCTACAAAGTCAATGGCAAGCATTATTTAGTAATTCAGTTTCTGCTTAAACCTGTCTGGTGTGATGGGATCATTTCTTCATTCCAATGCAGACTAATTTACTGCTACCTGGAACCAATGTAACACAATTCTACCTTATGTGGAACTTAAGCAACACCCCTCTGATGCTTGCCATTCATTAGTCTTATTTCCATGCTATGAGGTTACCCAGAATGTCAATTCCTATTCTACAAGATGACCTTCCAGTTATTCATAAAGAACCATCATATAAGATACAGCATAGTACCTGGTGCAATACATTTTAGTGACTATTATTGTCATTGTCATGTTTACATGTTTACACTGTTTTCTTTTGTCAAGTTAAATATCTTATACATTATCGACCATTCCTTAAAACCTCACTTTTCTATAATTGTTCTCATTTTGATGAACTGTACTTTGTCAATGTGCCTCCTCAATTATCATGCTCAGAGATGAACAGTTACTCCAGATGAGGTTTGACCAACATAAAGAAAGACGTGGTACCATGACTACCTTTGTTCTAGACACTATACGTCTATTGATTTAGCTCAAGGTCACATTTATGCTTTAGAAGCCAGGCCATACTGTTTGTTGGCTCATTTTTGGTCTTTTAGGTGTGCACTGTGCTTTAGCCTGATGCCACATATATGTTTTTATGATGGTTAAGTTTTTCTTTAAAATTTAAGCATAGGACTTCACATGTATCACTACTAAATTTTATCTTTTAAAATATAAGTTTATAGAGTTTTTTTTTTTTTTTTCAGATAGAGTCTCGCTCTGTCACCCAGGCTGGAGTGCAGTGGCTGATCTCAGCTCACCGCAACCTCTGCCTCCTGGGTTCAAGCGATTCTCCTGCCTCAGCCTCCCAAGTAGCTGGGATTACAGGCTTAAGCCCCCACACCCAGCTAATTTTTGTATTTTTAGTAGAGACAGGTCTCTACTATGTTGACCAGGCTGGTCTTAAACTCCTGATCTCAAGTGATCTGCCTGCCTCAGCTCTGCAAAGTGCTGGGATTACAGGAGTATTCTTCATGAAGTTTGTTGCCCCATTTCTTTGGCACCAGGATTCTGGTCCTGCTCTTAGATTGACTTTTTCTAGATACATCTTCTTTTTCATGATCTCTGGCCTTGGAATACAACTTAACATTTGTTTGAGATGTTTACAAAGTCACCAAGTTAAGTACACGAATATAGGAATAAAAGTGGAATTTAGTTACCAGTTAGTAGAAGTTCCTGAATGATGATCTGATACGGCCTCTTTTGAAGCCAACACTGGGAATTACTAACAGCTTAATTTGTAATATTTTGTACCATGGATGGTGGATTATAGAAATCTCTTTCTAATTTATAGTATCAGTGATGGTCCATATATTTAATAAATTATGTCTACATTTCTGCTGCTTTGTCATATACTAACAGTTTTTTTTTTTTTTTAAATAGGTGATATGTGGGGTAGATTTTGGACAAATCTGTACTCTTTGACAGTTCCCTTTGGACAGAAACCAAACATAGATGTTACTGATGCAATGGTGAACCAGGTAGGAAAAAGAGCCCTTAAAAACTAAATCTAAATTCTCAACTTCATTTATTTTTATGTCATCCTTCTATTTTTATTTTTATGTGAAACCATGTAAATAAAAAATTTAAGCTAATTGAAATTTATTTCTTACATCGCTATATTTTCAATGAAAAATAGTTTACAATGGCCTCAGATACCTTGAATTGCAGGTGTAGTATTGATCTCATTGAAAGGTATTTAAAATGGAGATTACCTGAGTTTTCTGTTAAGCAGTAAGATGTAGAATTGTCAACTGGTTGGTATCACTCTTTCCAAAGTTTGTCATTGCTAAGTAACCAGCCAGTAATCTCTATGGATAGTAAAAACAAGAATATTATGAGGGGATTTTTGCATATTAAAAATTATTAGTGTTAAAAATATTACAAGAATCTTTAAAACAATTTTAAGTAACACCTTTATTACTACTTTGGTTTAATTATTTAAATGTGCTGGGTTCCTCAAAACACAAGTAAGTACATAGCCCACAGACCCAATAAAGCAACTACACAATCGAGACTACAGAGCAACCAGCTAACAACAGCATGACAGGAACGCTTCACCTAACAGATGGAGAGTGGCAATTGGAGAGAAAAACAAGACCTAACCTTCTACTGTCTTTGAGACCCATCTCATGTGTAATGACACCCATGGGCTCAAAGTAAAGGGATGCAGAAAGATCTATCATGCAAATAGAAAACAAAAAAGAGCAGGGGTTGCTATTCTTATATCAGATAAAACAGACTTTAAACCAGCAACAGTAAAAAAGGACAAAGAGGGTCATTACATAATGATAAAGGGTTCAATTTGACAAGAAGACTTAACTATCCTAAATATATATGCACCCAACATTGGAGTACCCAGATTCATAAACATAGCACTTTTAAACCTACGGAAAGACTTAGACATCCAGAAAATAATAGTGGGGGACTTCATCACCCCACTGACAGTGTTATACAGATCATTGAGGCAGAAAACTAACAAAGACATTCTGGAAATTCCGGACTTAAACTTAACACTTGACCAGTTGAACCTAAGAGACATCTATAGAATATTCCACCCAACAACTATGGAATATACATTATTCTCATCTGTATACGAAACATACTCTAAGACTGGCAACTTGCTCAGTCATAAAGCAAGTCTCAATACATTCAAAAAATTAAAATTATACCAAGCATATTCTCAGACTGCAGTAGAATAAAAATAGAAATCAATACCAAGAGGAGCTCTCAAAACCATGAAATAACCTGGAAACTAAACAACTTATTTCTGAATGACTTTTGAGTAAACAATGAAATTAAGGCAGATATCAAAAATTATTGAAACAAATGAAAACAGAGACACAGCATACCAACAACAGATCTGGGATGTGGCAAAAGCAATGTTAAGAGGAATGTTTATAGTGCTAAATGCCTACATCAAGAACCTAGAAAGATATCAAATTAATAATCTAACACCACACTTTAAGGAACTAGGAAAACAAGAACAAACTAATTCCAAAGCTAGAAAAAAAAGAGATAACTAAAATCAGGGCAGAATTAATGAAATTGAGACCTAAAAAATCATACAAAGGATCAACAAAATGAAAAGTCAGTTTTTTAAAAGGATAAACAAGATGGAAAGACCTCTAGCTAGATTAACAGAGAAAGAGAGAAGATCCAAATAAGCACAATCAGAAATGACAAAGGTGACATTGCAACTGATCCCACAGAAATACAAAGGATCCTCAGAGACTATTACAAACACCTCCATGCACATGAACTAGAAAATCTAGGGAAAACAGATGAATTCCTGGAAACACACAACCTCCCAAGACTGAATCAGGAAGAAACTGAAACCCTGAACAGACCAATAATTAGTTCTGATATTGAATCAATAATTTAAAAACCTACCAACCAAAAAAACAAAAAAAGCCCCAGACCAGATAGATTCACAGCTGAATTCTACCAGATGTAAAAAGAAGAGCTGGTACTAATTCTACTGAAACTATTCAAAAAATTGAGGAGGAAGTTTTCCTCCCTAACTCTTCTATGTGACAAGTATCATCCTGATACCAAAATCTGGCAAAGACACAATGGAAAAACAAACTACAGGCCAATATATTTGATGAATATAGACACAAAAATCCTCAATAAAATACTAGCAAACTGAATCCAGCAGCACATCAAAAAGTTAATTCACCATAATCAAATAGGCTTTATTCCTGGGATGCAATGTTGGTTCAATATACGCAAATCAATAAATGTGATTCACCATATAAATATAATTAAAAGCAAAAACCATATGATTATCTCAATAGATGCAGAAGAAGCATTTGATAAAATCTAACATCCTTTCATAATAAAAATCCTCAACAAACTAGGCACTGAAGGAACATACTTCAGAATAATAAGAGCCATCTATGATAAACCCACAGCCAACATCATACTGAATCAGCAGAAGCTAGAACCATTCCCTTTGAGAACTGGAAAAAGTCAAGGATGCCCACTTCACCACCCATATTCAACATAGTACTGGAAGTTCTAGCCAGAGCAATCATTTAAGAGAAAGAAACAAAAATCATCCAAATAAGGAAAGAGGAAGTCAAATTAGCTCTCTTTGCTGATGATATGATTCTTTACCTAGAAAACTTTAAAGACTCCTAGATGTGATAAATGACTTCAGTAAGCGGGGGCATACAAAAATGAATGCACAGAAATCAGTAGCATTTCTATATACCAAAAACTGAGAGCCAAATCAAGAACACAATCTCATTTACAATAGCCACAAAAATTAAAACATGTATGAATACATCTAATCAAAGAGATGAAAAATCTCTACAAAGAGAAGTACAAAAAACTGCTGAAAGAAATCATAGGTGACAAAAACAAATGGAAAAACATCCCATGCTCATCGATTTGGAAGAATCAATATCATTAAAATGGCTATACTGCTCAATGCAATCTACAGATTCAATGTTATTCTTATCAAGTTATCATTATTTTTCACAGAAATGGAAAAAGCTATTCAAAAATCCATATGGAACCAAAAAAGAGCCTGAATTGCCAAAGCAATCCTAAGCAAAAAGAACAAAGCCAGAGGCATCACATTACCTGACTTCAAACTATACTACAAGGCTACAGTAACCCAAACAGCATGGTACTAGTACAAAAACAGACACATAGACCAATGGAACAGAATAGAGAACCCAGAAATAAAGCCACACACTTAACAGCCATCTGATCTTTGACAAAGTCAACAAAAATAAGCAATGGGGAAAGGACTCCCTATTCAATAAATGGTGCTGGGAAAACTGGCTAACCATATATGGTTATGCAGCTTCACTTTTTATTCTGCAGTGGACTTTTCCCAGGAGTATGTTATGTATGCTAAAATGTTCATTGCATTGCTTCTTACAGATTTAAAACTATTAACAAGCAAAGGTTCAGCAATGCATAAACAGTAAATTATGGTGCAGTTGTCTGAAGAAATTTTATAAGGCAAATAGAAGTATGATGCAGAAGAGTGAAACTAGAGCCCTACCAATCATCATATACAAAAATTAACTCAAGATGGAATAAAGACCTAAATACAAGACTTCAAACTATAAAAATCCCAGAAGAAAATCTAGGAAAAACTCTTCTGGACATTGGCATGGGCAAAGAATTTGTAAGTCTTCAAAACCAATTGCAACAGAAACAAAAATTGACAAGTGAGACCTAATTAAACTAAAAAACTGCTGTACAGCAATTTGAAACAAATGGAAACAGAGACACAGCATACCAACAACATATCTGGGATGTGGCAAAAGCAATGTTAAGAGGAATGTTTATAGTGCTAAATGCCTACATCAAGAACCTAGAAAGATATCAAATTAATAATATAACACCAGACTTAAAGGAACTAGAAAAACAAGAACAAACTAATTCGAAAGCTAGAAAAAAAGAGATAACTAAAATCAGGGCAGAATTAATGAAACTGAGACTTAAAAACTCATACAAAGGTTCAACAAAATAAAAATTCAGTTTTTTAAAAGGATAAACAAGATGGAAAGACCTCTAGCTAGATTAACAGAGAAAGAGAGAAGATCCAAATAAGCACAATCAGAATTGCAGTAAACAGACAACCTACAGAATGCAGTGAACAGACAACCTACAGAATGGGAGAAAATATTTTCAAAACATCAGAGAAATGCAAATCAAAACCCATAATGAGATACCATCTCACACCAGTGAGAGTGGCCACTATTAAAAAGTAAAAAAATAACATGTTGGTGAGGCTGCTGAGAAAAGGGAACACTTACTCACTGTTGGTGAGAATGTAAATTAGATCATCCACTATGGAAAGCAGTTTGGAGATTTCTCAAAGGACTACAAATAGAACTACCATTCAACCCAGCAATACCGTTACTGTGTATATACCCAAAGGAAAATAAATTGTTCTACCAAAAAGACACCTGCACTCGGGTGTTTATTGTAGCACTATTCACAATAGCAAAGACATGGAATCAACCTAAAGAAATAAATAAAGAAAATGTGGTACATATATACCATGGAATACTATACAGTCATAAAAATAATGAAATTATGTCTTTTGCAGCAACATGGATGCAGCTGAAGACTGTCATCCTAAGTAAATTAATGCAGAAACAGAAAACCAAGTATGACATGTTCTCACTTATAAGCTGACCTTGGGTATATACAGACATAAAGATGGGAACAATAGACACTGGGGACTCCAAAAGGAGGGAGGGAGAGAAGGGCAGCAAGGGCTGAAAACCTTCCTATTGAGTACTATGTTCATATCTGGTTGATAGGACCAATAGAAGCCCAAACGTCAGTATCATGCAACATACCCTTGTAACAAACCTGCACGTGAATTCCCTGAATTTAAAATTTAAAATTTAAATTAAAAAATTCTCAGGCCAGGCGCGGTGGCTCACACCTGTAATCCCAGCACTTTGGGAGGCTGAGGCAGGTGGATCACGAGGTCAGGAGCTGGACACCAGCCTGGCCAACATGGTGAAACTCCGTCTCTACTAAAAATAAAAAATAAAATAAAATAAAAATTAGCTGGGCATAGTGGTGTGCGCCTGTAGTCTCAGCTATTTAGGAGGCTGAGGCAGGAGAATCACTTGAACTCGGGAGGCGGAGGTTGCAGTGAGCCGAGATCACACCACTGCACTCCAGCCTGGGCGACAGAGTGAGACTCCATCTAAAAAAAAAAAAAAAAAAAAAAATTCTCTGTGTTCCCTTCTGTTGATGAAATGATATTATAGTTATAAATTATGTATTTTTGTTCATTCAACTAAAATTCTACATTTCTGAGTAGAATACCTAATGATACTTCTATTTGCCTTATAAAATTTCTTCAGATAATTGCACCATAATTTGCTATTTGTGCATTGCTGAACCTTTGCTTGTTAATAGTTTTAAATCGGTAAGAAGCAATGCAATGAACATCTTCACATACATAACATACTCCTGGGAAAAGTCCACTGCAGAATAAAAAGTGAAGCTGCAAGGGCCTCTAAACTCTTGTAGCTGTTCTAGCTCCACTTTGAAGTTGAACGGCAGTATAGGGCCATCTGGATGTAGATTTTTAGTCTTTCTAAAGGGTTTTCACACTCATCTCTTCTATTGTCATCTCTAAGACTCAGGATAGGTATTGTGACAGCTCCATGCTATAGGTGAGGAAACTGAGGCTCAGGTAAATGATTTGCCCAAAGTCACAAAGACAGTCAGTCATTGGCAACTAAGGACTGAACTCAGAACTCCTAATAATTTCAGCCTGATTTTCTATTCATTCATTCATTGTTCATTCAACAGATGTTAACCGTATTTCCTAATCGACACTATTTTGGTATAGGTTCATTCTACTTAAGAATGTCATGCTCATCAATACCAATTGCCTGACAATAAGTCCTTAATTTTTAAACCATCTATAGGCTCATATCCTGTTTCTTATTCCCAGGGCTGGCAAAGGAGAAAAACCAGACTTGACTGGTCTTTGGGATCAGAGGAAGTTTTCTGTTACTAAAAGTGATTCATAGACTAGCTGCCAATTACACAAACTTAGCTCACCTAATGTAGGCCTTACCTCCTAAGCAGGCTTGGCCAGCTCCTGAGACTTGTTCCCAGAAGAGTTTTCTGGGTGGCAGATGCCTACTGCTGCCTCTTTTTAGTCCCAGAACATTGTGAAAATTTGGACTTCATACAGATCATGAAGCCAAGGCCCAACTACCCATTGGCTGCTAGGCCACATCTGGGCCTTTTTGATTCCAAAAGCCTATGCCTTCAGATCCACCTTATAGTTTATGTCTTCCACCAAGTCTAATACAGGGCCTTTCCCCTTGAAGGAGATCAATCAACGATTGTTGGCTTGAGTAGGAAAGTTGTGTTTTTACTTGGAATATAAAAAATAAAACCAAGAAAACATTATCAATAATCATACTCAGTCTACTGTTAACATTTTCATGTACTACCTCATTAAGTCGCTCATATATTCTACTTTTTTACTTACTATTAAATTGTATTTTATAATATCAATTAAAATTCTCAGATTGAAAAATTTTATGGATGCATACTAGGTATGTGGGATACATGAGATGTTTTGATACAGGCATGCAACATATAATAATCATATCATGGGGAATGGGGGCATCCACCCCCTTAAGCATTTTTCCTTTGAGTTACAAATGATCCAATTATACTCTTTTTTTGTTGTTGTTGTTGAGACGGAGTCTCGCTCTGTCGCCCAGGCTGGAGTGCAGTGGCCGGATCTCAGCTCACTGCAAGCTCCGCCTCCCGGGTTTACGCCATTCTCCTGCCTCAGCCTCCCGAGTAGCTGGGACTACAGGCGCCCGCCACCTCGCCCGGCTAGTTTTTTGTATTTTTAGTAGAGACGGGGTTTCACCATGTTAGCCAGGATGGTCTCGATCTCCTGACCTCGTGATCCACCCGCCTCGGCCTCCCAAAGTGCTGGGATTACAGGCTTGAGCCACTGTGCCCGGCCCCCAATTATACTCTTTTAGTTATTTTTAAATGTACAATTAAATTATTATTAACTATAGTCACCCTGTTGTGCTATCAAATAGTAGACTTTATTTTGACAGGATCTCACTCTGTCACCCAGGCTGGAGTGCAGTGGCACGGTCTCAGCTCACTGCAACCTCTACCTCCTGGGTTCAAGCAATTCTCCCACCTCAGCCTCCCAAGTAGGTGGGATTAGAGGTGTGCCCCTCCACGCCTGGCTAATTTTTGTATCTTTAGTAGAGACAGGGTTTTGCCATGTTGGCTGGGTTGGTCTCGAACTCCTGGTGTCAAGCAATCTGCCCGCCTTGGCCTCCCAAAGTGCTGAGCCACCACACACAGCCTCATTCTTTCTAATTTTTGTACCAATTAACCATCCTAACCTGTCCCTGCCACCTTCCCACTACTCTTTCCAGCCTCTGGTAACCATCCTTCCACTCTGTATGTCCATGAGTTCAATTCTTTTGGTTTTTTAGATCCCACAAATAAGTAAGAACATGTAATGTTTGTCTTTCTGTGCCTGGCTTATTTCACTTAATATAATGACCTTCTGTTCCATCTATGTTGTTGCAAATGACAGGATTTCATTTTTTTAATGGCTGAATAGTATTCCATTGTGTATGTGTACCACATTTTCTTTATCCATTCATCTATTGATGGACACTTAGGTTGTTTCCAAATCTTGGCTATTGTGAATAGTGCGACAAACATGCAAATAGTGCAAGAAACATCTCTCTTCAAAATACTGATTTCCTTTCTTTTGGGTATATACTCAGCAGTGGGATTGTTGGATCATATGGTAGCTCTATTTTTACTTTTTTGAGGAACCTCCAAACTGTTTTCCATAGTGGTTGTACTAACTTACATTCCTACCAACAGTGTAGGAGGGTTCCCTTTTCTCCACACCCTCACCAGCATTTGTTATTGCCTGTCTTTTGGATATAAACCAAAACATTTTTCATAAACATAATTTGGGTGGCTGCACATTATTCTGTTTTTCAAAGGTATCATTATTTAACCATTCTGATGGTCGTTTCAACTTTTTTCAACTTTTTTCTCTATTAAAAATAATTCTCAGTGTAATTGTTGAATCTAATTTCTGATAATTTTTTAGGTTAGTTCCTTAGAGACAGCATTACTGAGACAAAGAAAAAAATTTCAAATGCTAGCCATATGTGTTATCAAATTGCCTTTTGGAAAGGTTATGCCAATGTATATATCCAACAGAAATAATGCTGCTATTTTAAAAATTACATTAGCACTTTTTCCATTTTAAAATTTTATTGTAAATTGACAATTTATTATTGTCAATTTATATATTTATGGGGTACAAGGTGATTTCATGATTTATGAATACAATGAAAAATAGTTAAATAAAGCTAATTAACGTATCAGTTACTTAACATACTTTTTTTTGCAGTGAGAACATTTGAAATTTACTCTCTTAGCATTTCAAAATGTACAATGTTCTATTATTAACTATATTTACTATGCTGTGCAATAGATCTCAAAAAAATAAAACCAACTTATTCATCCTGTTTGAGACTTTGTACGCTTTGACCATCATCTCCCCATTGCCCCCACCCCATAGCCTCTGTAACCACCATTCTACTCTCTGCTTCTACCAGTTCCATTGTTTTAGATTCCACGCATAAGTGAGAACATGTGGTGTTTGTTTTTCTGTGCCTGGCTTATTTAATTTAAGAATGTGGTTGTTTTGATGCTGGAATTAATACTGTTCTCTTTTCCCAGGCCTGGAATGCACAGAGAATATTCAAGGAGGCCGAGAAGTTCTTTGTATCTGTTGGTCTTCCTAATATGACTCGAGGATTCTGGGAAAATTCCATGCTAACTGATCCAGGAAATGTTCAGAAAGTAGTCTGCCACCCCACAGCTTGGGACCTGGGGAAGGGCGACTTCAGGTAGTGGGGCTGATACTTACACAACTGATACTAAATGGGAGACAACAGAGGCAGGCTGAAGTTTAACTTGAATTCTTTCTCTGCTTTTCTGAGCACAGAAAAGATAAGTTAACTCTCCTTGAACTAAGGCTGGGAGTCCAGGAGAGCACATTTGGGTTTTCCCAGGAAAAGAGGATTGCCAACAGTCTCTGACTTGAACCTTTGGACCATCTGCTTTCTTTGAAATATTATGCATCCATTGACATTGTATGGTAATGGGGATGGTTGCATCCATATCAGGAAAGATTTGGTGCTAAGATTTTTGTAAGATGGACATGTGAATCACACATTGATCTTCCCCTCCATGTTTCACTCTTGTGAGTGAGACAGAATAGGTGAATAAATAAGCTTGGATGGAAGGGAGAAAGTGGTACATGTCGTAAGAGAGACACAGGGCATGCCCTATGGAGAATCAGAAGAAAACTGACCACACTTGCAATAGGAGATAGGATCAGACCGTGCTTTACAAGTGGGATTTGAATTAGGTTTGGAAAGACAAGAAGGATTCAGATACACAGAGTCAGGAGGAGGACCCAAGCTGTGAGAACAGCAGGATCAAATACGGAGAGGCAGGACCCAACCTGTGTATTGAAGTCGGCAAGTTAGGCTAGAATGAGAAATAAGTTAAGGAGAGTTTGTGTAAGGTGGCAGAATGAGCACAGGCTTCGGAATCCTAGGTGTGTCACTTAATGACTATGCAACCTTGGACTAGGTATTTAACTTTCTTTGGTTTCAGTTTCCTTATTTTATAAAGTAGGATAGTAACTCCCAGGTTGCAGGTTTGTGAGAGCCTTAGGTTGGATTCCCTAGCTTGAAAGGGAGATCGTTTCACAAATGCTTCATTGAGGAGAGCTCTGAGGCAGAGGGGAATGAGGGAAGCAGGCTGGGACAAAGGAGGGAGGTAAGTAAGGATATGGTCTTTACTGGAAACTTGGCCTCAGCCTTATCCCATGAAGCTCTGTGGAGCATAACTTGAGCCACAGACTAGGCCACACCTCAAGACAAGGGGACTAGCCTTTTGTATTAGGCAGTCTTTGACTGTGGACTGCTCCAGAGTATGGGGGAGCATAACCCCCATTTGGTCAAAGGCAGTGAAGGGAGCAGCTGTTGGCCCTTATCAGCTGTGACTCAGGCAGCTAGGGGATGGTGGATAAAGTCTCAGCAGGCCCCCACCAGCATTGACTAGGGCAGGGAATGGATCTACAATCCTTTTCTGTAAAGGGCCAGATAGTAAATAGTTTAAGCTTTGCAGATCTCTGTTGCAACTACTCAGCTCTGCCCTTGTGACATGAAAGCAGCCATAGACAATACACAAACAAATGGATGTGGCTGTGTGCCAATAAAAATGTATTTATAAAAACAGATGGCTGGCCAGCAGGCCATAGTTTACTGATACCAGTGAGGCTTAAAAATGAGAAAGTATAAGTAAGTTTTCAAGCGCAAAATCTTACATACAGTAGGCAGTAAATATATAGTAGTTATTTTTATAATTATTTCAGAGGAGAATAGAGAGAAACCAAATTAGAAAAGTAGGTGGGGTTGTGAAAGGAAAGTAGATTTACTGAGCATAGATGAATACATAATTGAATATTCCTTACCTTCCCCCTTTCTCTTGCAATGCGTGGATTACCATGCCCTCCCATTATCCCCTCCAGCTCACTTTTCTCCTATAAATATTGAAGCCCTCAAAATTATTTCTGGAGAAAGGCACAAACCACAGACTGTTCTCTAAATTCTGTGTTCTTCTGGGCATGTTCTTAACCTTGGCAAAATAAACTTGTGAATTGATTGAGACCTATCTCAAATAGTTTTTGGTTTACAGGGTCATATTGGTATATAAAAGGTGGCTGAGTCTATTCTTGAGCAATGAGGAGGCCTCACAGGATATTGGACGGGGTGGTGACATGATCCAAGTGGTATGAAATAAATTTGGGAATCTACTGAAATATGACCCCTACACCCACCTGAATGAAAATGCTCTTGCTAAGTTAAAAAGACACCACCATCTCATTGCCAAATGCAGTTCTTATCCCATTGGGCTATAGCAGCATTAGACAAGATTTACGAGTTGTCTTTCAAATGCTATTTTTTTTTTTTTAACCAACTTCCACATTGTCATTCTTTTCCAGATTTCCTTGAACCTCTCTGATTGTACTTTCTCCATCTCCCCTGAATAATCTTCCTCTCCCCACTCCTTAGGTACTTGGGCCTTCTGTAGGTTTATCTTTGGTCCTCTTTTCTTGCACTCTATCCCTGCTCCATGACCCATCATATCTACTTCCCAGCTTACATGCTAATGATTCCCAAGTTTCAATTTGCAGCTCCTTCTACTATTTCTCTATCCTGGCAATAGCAAATAGCTTGCAGCGTCCTGAATGCCACGTTTCCACCCCTCTGCCCCTAAGGCTTTCTCATTGAGCACTAGGAACGTCAACCTGTGTGCCTTCTACCGGGCAAACTCCTGCACATTGATTAAGGTCCATATTGCTCATTGCATCTTCAGTCATGCCCTTCTTGGTGCTTCTAGAGGACTGTGCCTATGTTCACTCATTTTTATGCTCAAGGCTGTGTGTACTGATCATTTATAGAGTACTTGCCTCAGAGTTCTTATAGCAGAGAACTCTGCTTATCTGTCTTCCTGGTAGTCTATGAGCAAGAGAACAGGATTCAGCTGTGCCTATTGCTTTATATTGAGCAACTAGTACTGTTTCTAGGACATAAAGGTGGGTACTCAAGATTCACTGGTGAATAAATCTTGGAAAGATGATTCATGCTACCAAAACCCCATACAACTCCACTGTAATTGTTAAATGAAAGTCAGTGAGATTCATTTTCATCTTGTCCATTTTCATGCAGGATCATTATGTGCACAAAGGTGACAATGGATGACTTCCTGACAGCTCATCATGAGATGGGGCATATCCAATATGATATGGCATATGCTGCACAACCTTTTCTGCTAAGAAATGGAGCTAATGAAGGATTCCATGAAGCTGTTGGGGAAATCATGTCACTTTCTGCAGCCACACCTAAGCATTTAAAATCCATTGGTCTTCTGTCACCTGATTTTCAAGAAGACAATGGTATGGACATTTTCTCATGGCTTGTTTTGGAGGTTCTTTAATCTGATACGGGCAAAGGTATCTATTATCTTATGTAGGAAATATTTACTTTTTGCCGCATAAGGTATAAGGTATTTATGGGTAACTGGAAATTACTACTGGTGAAAAATTTTAAGTATATATCAGAACATGTCAACTTTCGGTTTTGTATTATTGAAAAGGGAATAAGAGAGGTAACTGAATGAATGGACTTGGGATCCTGTGAAACATCTAACAGAAGTTTTTTTTTTTTCTTAAAGATGATGAAACAGTCTCATAGAACTGAATGGCTTGTCCAATTAGTGTCAGTGTTCTAACTAGACCCCTCTGGTTGTAGGTAAAAACTTCCCAAAACTTTAGACTTGGAATAGATTCTAAAAACGATTCTATAGAGAAGTAAACTGAAGACAAGAGAGGGAAAGTAGCCTGAAGTCAAAATGCAATGTAGTGGCGGAACCAAAACAAGAGCCTTAATCTGAAGCCTTTTCCATAACACTATGCAAAGCAAAGTATAGCTTTAAATTTTGAATTCTTAAAGAACAGGTGGTTTAATATCAACATTAGAAGGGATTGAAACATTTTGTTCATCCTGCTGAAGCGTGAATTTCCCCTGTAACATCCCCTTAAATCTGTGCTATCCTTCAACATTTCTGCCTGAGGCAGCCCATTTCCTTTTATATGGCTTGGACTTGATGGAACATGACAAATGTTCAGGAGATCTAATTTCTTCAGTGAGGATGCCATGGCTTTTGCTTCTTCCTCATAAAAGGAGGACAAATAAAGCCTAATAGCTTCTTCTCTTCCATGTATTCTCTCCTCTAATTTTAGTTATTTGGACATAAAGATCAGCTCCTCTGTCTGGAGCATTTGGTCGATGAGATCAAGGTCATGAGCTCCATCCTTGAGTAGAGAATTCACTTTACCTTGATCTCTGGTTCCAGATCCTTGGTGACCCCACAAGGGCCTGGGAGCAGGCCAGCGTAAAGCCTGTCATCATGTTGGAAATAGTTACTGTAAGCATAGTCCTAGTGGCTTACAGACCAGTAGCAGCATCCTCCCATGAAGAGAGTAACAAAGGTAGTTAACAGTAACCACACCTGCTTCCTAATTTTAAAATATCATTAATTCAAGTCAATGAACAGATATTTTATTATTTTAAAATATTCCCTGACAGCAGGTAAAAATGGTTGATGACTGTTTCTTAAGATGGTATTAGATCAGTGATGAAATAATCTGTACAATAAACCCTGTAAGATGAGTTTACTTATGTAACAAACCTGCACACATACCCCTGAACCTAAAATAATAGTTTTTTTTTTTTAAAGATGGTATTAGACATGATTAAACCACTGGTTTGGAAAACTCCTGCTTTTTTTCTTGACTCTGCCCCGATTTGTGAATAATGTTAAATAAATTCCTTTATTCCTTCCATTCCTCCCTCCCTCTTTCTCTTTCTTTCTTCTTCCAAACATATTTATTAAGCACATACTGTGTGCAAGACATTTTTCTAGACACTAGAGACACAGTGATGTGAAAAGTAGATAACATCCCCTGCTTACATTTCAATACATTTCCTTTGTACACTAGAGATTGACTCCACTGCCTCTTTATGTCACTAATAAAGGATAAAATGAAATAACATGATTTGTTAAAGCCTTTTAAATTCTTGGTAAGGAAGATATCCTTACATTTAAAGTACATTGTACTTTCCACCATCCAGTGGATAGTGCCCTCCAGGGGCGCTCTTTTGTTTTCTTTCCCCTCTCCGATTTACAGGCTTTTCACTGAATCTGTTTAGCATTTGTTTATTTAACAGAGACTCACAGAAAGCATCACATAGCAGACGTGGGAGTAGGTTATACAGTCTTAAATGAGACATTAACAGTCACTGACTTCATGGAGCTTTCCAGAATAAACAGTGTGACTGGGAAAGTGGATGAAAGAGCTCTAATGAACTCTGATAAGAGGTATTTAAGGGAGGAAACCGAAACTAATGAAGAAAATGAGGATTAGAAGTAACTTTGGGTTTTTATTTACCTGTTCTGTTCCAGGGCTTCAACCTACTCCAAATCCCTTAGCTGAGAAAATAAATATATACATATTATTATGTATACTGTCCATTTTTCTCATGTATCCTTATAGTAAGTATATCTTGAGGAATAATATTTTGAGGTTAGGAAAATTATCTTTAACATAAAACATCCACTGTCATCTTCATCGTAATATTTATCCGTTTCCATTCTACTTTCAGAAACAGAAATAAACTTCCTGCTCAAACAAGCACTCACGATTGTTGGGACTCTGCCATTTACTTACATGTTAGAGAAGTGGAGGTGGATGGTCTTTAAAGGTGAAATTCCCAAAGACCAGTGGATGAAAAAGTGGTGGGAGATGAAGTAAGTCGATGAATATGTAATCAGTAAAATGTTTTCTAATGAGTTTGCTATGTATTTAAAAGCATTTGACTGGCGTGTACACACACACACACACACACACACACACACACACACAGAGGCACACATTAACTAACTCCTTTTGGTATTTTTAGTTTGTTATATTTTACGTTTTAGTCTCCATTTGGATGCCATCTCCTCAGATAAAATTTCCTTGGGTCAGGTGACACTACTTCATACTCTATATTCTTAAGTATTGGCTTACTCATTAAACTATGATATTATGTTGAAAGTGATCAATTTATCCATTTTACATATTCTTTTATCCAGCCTTTTAAACAAAATGGTGACCCCACATTTTAGGCAAAGCACTGGGGATACAATGCTAATAATTTCAGGTATGGTCCTCAACGCAATAAAACGTTTAGTTTATGGCAGGGTGTGGAAAATTAAACCACTGCAATGTGTAGTGTTGTGATGGAAGGGTACAGGGTCCGTTAATGTCCAGGGGAGATCCAAAGCCCAACTGGGGGTGTCAGATGAGGAGAGGCACTTAAGCCCTGAGAAAGATGTGGGGAACACAGAGAATTCCAAGCTAGAGAGAACCTGACACATTTGGGCAACAGTGACCATTTCCGTAGTTGTAGCACTATATTACTCATTGCTGTGTCACAAGTGCCTCACACTGTGCCTGTCACATGCAAGTATGAAATAAATAGGTTTTTGGATGAAAGAATTTTAAGAGAAAAAGAAAAGGAAAGAAAGAAAGGAGAGAGGGAGGGAGAGAATGGAAGAAAGAAAGAAAGAAATCTATCTTCTTTTTACCATCTTAGACCCTCATCAATTATTTCTTTCTTTGTTTTTCTTATATTTTCTTTTTGAAATGAAGATCTCATGTGTAACAAGCAGTTCCACATGCACAGGTTTAAAACAGTACACTTCTTCTGTCAAGATTCTCTCTGTTAACATACATCTTACTTGGGAGGAAATATGCAGCACCTATAAGAACTGTTTCTAGTATTTAAATATTACTGAAGTTATGTCTACAGTGATCCTGCAGTTTTAAAGGGAAAATGTATTCCATTTAATCAAGGTCAAATACATGATTTTGCTACCTTTTTTTCTGGCTAGATTAATCTTTTGATCCCTCTTAGCTTATTTTAAAGGCACATGGAATCAGATCCTTAGAGTGATTCATTAATGCATCAATTGTTCCTTTGTTCAATAAATATAAATGAATTCTTTCCGTAGTGACAGGCACCATGTTTGACACTGAAATTAGAGAGAAGACCAAGACACAGCCCCACCCTCTAGGTACTCAAGTCTCTAGGGCAAGAAGTTACTATAGGTGAATAACAACAAAACAGGAGATAAATGGCAAAGGAGGCACAACTAGAGAAGGCTAAAGGAGATTGGGGGTTAATTCTGCCAGAAGGTGGATGGGATCAGGGCCAGGCTTCACAGAGGAGGGAATGCTTGAGCTGGGTAGGCGTGGAGAGTAAGAAAGATTTCAATTTTATTAAATTCTCTCTGCCAGGAGCACATGAAGTGTGGTGCCTGAGAGGAATTATTAGGGCTTTCACAGTACACTTTTGGCCATGCAATGCACTTTATGAATTTTATTAAATTAGTCTTTTGAAGACATAGCTAGTTTCCAAGGGTATATTCTGGCTGAATTAAAACTAAGAGATAACCATATAATGAGCTTTACTGTCTGATTTTTAAAAAGTTTTATTTATTTTTTATTTTTGTAGGTGATTTTTTTTACCTTGTTTCTATTTCACCCGACAACCATTCTAATATAAATACCATTGATTGACTGGACACGGTGGCGCTTGTAATTCCAGCATTTTGGGAGGCTGAGGCGAGTGGATCACTTGAGGCCAGGAGTTCGAGACCAGCCTGGCCAACATGGTGAAACCGTGTCTCTATTAAAAATACACAAATTAGTTAGATGTGGTAGTGCACACCTATAATCCCAGCTACTTGGGAGGCTGAGATGGGAGAATCGCTTGAACACGAGAGGCGGAGGTTGCAGTGAGCCAAGATCGTGCCACTGTACTACAGCCTGGGTGACAGAGTGAGACTCTGTCTCAAAAAAAAAAAAAATGATTGATGAAACTGCACTAGTTATGCCCACCTGCTTGTGATGGGTGATCCACAGCTAATGTATTGTTTTCTTTTCTCCCCAAAGGCGAGAGATAGTTGGGGTGGTGGAACCTGTGCCCCATGATGAAACATACTGTGACCCTGCATCTCTGTTCCATGTTTCTAATGATTACTCATTCATTCGGTAAATTACAGTTTTCTTGTTTCTGTTTAACTTCTAGGGTTTGTGGACAGCTGTACTAATAATGACAAAAAGTAGGGATAAATGAAGTGATAATTATAATTTTTCTACCCATAACTACCAAGCTCAATACAGATGCTCCTTGCTTTCCAATGGGGTTATGTCCCAATACACTCATCATAAGTTGAAAATACCTTAAGAATGCACTGAATACACCTAACCTATGGAACACCAAAGCATAGCCTAGTCTACCTTAAATGTGCTCAGAACACTCACATTAGCCTACTGTTGGGCAAAATCATCTAACACAAACCTTATTTTATAATAAAGCGTTCAATATCTCATGTAATTATTTAATACTGCCCTGAAAGGGAAAACCTTTGGGTACTTACCATTAGCATACACAACTGAAAGCACTATTGTAAAGTCGAAAAATCAAAAGTCCAACCATTGTAAGTTGGGGACTGTCTGTATAGATGATCAATTTCAATTCAATTTAAATTAACACAATTTATTGGGTTCAATGAAATTTGTGTGAGATCTTGTCCCTGTCATCAAGCAATCAATAGTATCATTGGGAGAAATAAAAAGTAGTTTTGTTTGTCTTCTTGTTACTGGCAGTTTACTGTGCATTGTAACAGAAAGAGAATTTTTAACTTGAAGTCCAGAAACATATGTTCTTCAGCTAGTAACCCCAGTCCTTGAATTTGCTGGAGCTCAGTTTATTTGTAAAATGAAAATAATATTATTGACCTGTTATGAGGATGGATTTGCATCATTTATATGAAAGGGTTATTAATCTGTAAACACAAAACAAATGTTAGCTAACATTTACCAGAGTAATATTGCCATGTTTATCAACGGATACATAAAATGCAAATAGGTTATGATGAGTGAAGAGTTCATGTCTGGAGAAAGAGATTTGATCAGTATCTCTTTGGTTACTTGGGCCCCAGATTTAAATATATGCTCCAATCTATAACTCTAAGACAGTAAGTAAACATGGTACTGCTTTTTTGTTTTTGTCTCTTGTGCAGATATTACACAAGGACCCTTTACCAATTCCAGTTTCAAGAAGCACTTTGTCAAGCAGCTAAACACGAAGGCCCTCTGCACAAATGTGACATCTCAAACTCTACAGAAGCTGGACAGAAACTGCTGTAAGAAATACCTCAAAATGTTGAACCTCTCCTAGTATTCAATATTACTCATTTCCATGCCTAGGTTTGAATTTGATTTCTTTGTTCTAAAAAGAAAATTTTATGGCCTCAAAATGTCCTCATTTACAAACCAAACATTTAATTTGTGGTCACACAGGAACCTAGACCGTACAACAATTGGATGGGCCACCTCTTCCTCCCTATTATAACTACAGCCCTCTCTTTGTGGTAATTGGAAGGAAAGAGCGGTTGAGGGAGGAATATATCCGTTAATATGCATTATTTTCTTATCTGCCAGAAGCAAATTTAGTCAAGTCAAAGAGAAGAAACCATAGATCATAGATGTAATATATGTACAGCTGGAACCCCTCAAAAGGCCCTGAACCCCCTCTTTTTTGTGTAGCAATATGCTGAAGCTTGGAAAATCAGAACCCTGGACTCTAGCATTGGAAAATGTTGTAGGAGCAAAGAACATGAATGTAAGACCACTGCTCAACTACTTTGAGCCCTTGTTTACCTGGCTGAAAGACCAGAACAAGAATTCTTTTGTGGGATGGAGTACCGACTGGAGTCCATGTGAGTACACCCAGTTGACAAGTTTCACACCCATTCCTTGTCTACTTCTTCTAGTCTCCTTTGGCCCCAGTCTCATGAGGACTTGTGACACAGCTGAGAATGTTTTCTTTCTCTATAGTACCTGCTTCTTTCTCTGCTATGACGACAGCTGCCGTTTTATGGCAGAAAAATCACAACTGTCGAGCACCTATGTATGAGACATAGTGAAAGTAACTGTACAAACACACACAGATGCATACACATACAAGAGTGTGTACTCTTTCAAGTCTGTTTTATTAACCTCATCTTTAAAATACATATTATAACTTTCTCCAACCAATTGTACTTGAATCCTGCTTTCCAAAGACAAATACTTTTTTTAAAAAACAATTTTAATGCTATATCTCTTCTTTCTGGCAGTCACTTTCATATTTCTAAATAATTTTCTTACATTGCTATTTTGTCATTGCTCAGTTTTAAACCTTCACTTTGGTCTACTCTTCCACTTCCATTTCTTGCTCTTCCAATAAGGCCTTATAATGATTTTTAGTAAAACAGTTATCAGTGTTTACATCACTATGCCTGAAGAGCCAAGTAATATACTATTTTGTATCCTTTCTTATGTGGCTTGTTGTCTAAAAGTTTCTACCTGCCTAAATTTTTTGGCCTACCTAATTTGCTATCTACATTGTATTTGTTTTTCTCCCAAATATTTCAATGTATCTATTCTTTTCAGTCTCATTTTTTTCCCCTAGAGACTTCCCTCTTGGAGTCTTACATCCTCCTGTCCCAACATTTGTTGTTCTCCTGGGTTGAATCCACTGCTTCCTAGATTCCATGTCTTCTTTCTTGGATTACCTCTTGTTTTTCTGGAGCACAACCTCCAACTGAGTGTCTAAGCAAGGGCACAAGGGGTAGGAGGATCAACTGTTCTCCAAAGTGGTTTTAGCCACACCCTGACTTCCATCCCTCTTCTTTTCAGCCCAGTATTATTTTCCCACCCTCACCTGTGCTTGAATTCCAAACCTCTTTTGGATTTTTTGGCTCTTTGTGGGTCTGTGCTCCCTCTGTGTACAAATTAGGTCACGGCTTCCTGTCCCTGAGAAAGCAATTACCCCCTCTCATCATTTCTCATTTTCCAAAAGTCTGTCGATACCTTTAAAAGATCCCTTTACTATCACTTTAGTGGGATCTTGGGAGGAAAAGGAATAAGCACATGTGGGCAGTCTGTCATCTATAACCAGCGGTCTGCGATTTCTCTTTAATCAGATGCTGACCAAAGCATCAAAGTGAGGATAAGCCTAAAATCAGCTCTTGGAGATAAAGCCGTGAGTATTCTGGACCGTGAATTCATTATTTTTGAGTGCACAGTCTTCACATTAAATAGGACACAATAAACCCTTTTCAGTGTGATCTGAAAGAGGAGAGGCCGTGTGGTTCTTTTCAAAACTGTAAGTTCCAGATTCTGGCCTTTGGCTTTGGGTTTTTAAAGTAACACATTCCTTATTGGATAAGCTATTCCTACTTTTTATTGCCTTGAAGGTGTTGTGAACTTCAATGAGAAAACATCTGTATCAATCCTTAAATATCAAACACCAATCCTTTCAATTGACTCTTGTCACCATTACTTTTATTCTAGAAAGATAACATGGTTATATTTTGAAAGATAGTTTTTAGAAGCAGTACAGTTAGGTGTTTTTTAGTTTGTTTTGTTTTAGTCAATCATCTGTATCCTGGCTTCACTCAGGGTGTGGCCCATGGACCAGCAGCATTTGAATCACCTGGAAGCTTGTTAAAAATGCGTAATTTCAAGCCTAGCCCTGGACCACTTAATCAGAATCTGCAGTTTAGCAAGCCTCCAGGTGATTTGTACATACAATCAAGACTGGGAAGCTCTAATTTAGCACACTGCTTCTCAAACTTGGCTGCACAGTGGAATCACATGGGAAGTTTAAAAAATATTAATGCCTGGGTTATATATCTCCAGAGATTCTGATTTAATTGTTCTGGGGCATGGACTCAAGAGTTGGGCATCAAGAGTGTTTAAAGCTCCCCAGGTGATTCTAGTCGCAGCAAAGTTTGAGAACCACTTATTTAGAGAAATGCATGGCCGGGCGCGGTGGCTCAAGCCTGTAATCCCAGCACTTTGGGAGGCCGAGACGGGCGGATCACGAGGTCAGGAGATCGAGACCATCCTGGCTAACATGGTGAAACCCCGTCTCTACTAAAAATACAAAAAACTAGCCGGGCGACATGGCGGGCGCCTGTAGTCCCAGCTACTCGGGAGGCTGAGGCAGGAGAATGGCGTGAACCCGGGAGGCGGAGCTTGCAGTGAGCTGAGATCTGGCCACTGCACTCCAGCCTGGGCGACAGAGCGAGACTCTGTCTCAAAAAAAAAAAAAAAAAAAAAAGAGAAATGCATTTTGGGGGTAACAAAATATTTTATAGGAAATTATGTTATTTACCCCTTTATGTGAATTATTTACTTAGCTATTGCTCTCTCCTTAACACCTGTCTCAGGTGATCCAGTCTGAGGAAGTAGTAGCTTTGATTGGGAAAGAGGAGAGGAAAGAGTAGTCTCGGGTACATGGGGCTCAAAAGCCTGAGAGTGGGCATGACACCCTGAAGGTTTTGCAGGGTTAGAAGTCAATCTGGGGCTATTATAAAATGGTCCAAGATGCTACAGCAAATTGTTGTCTGCATCGGATAGATGCAAAGATTGTGTTTCTACCCCCTTACCTTTCCTGCAAAGTTACACATTGTCCAAGATTCAACAACACTTTTAGTATAATTTTCATAGATAACACATCAAACCATAAATAACTCAGGAGTAAAAAGATGAACATTCAAGAAGGAAAAATGAAAATGGAAGTGCATTTCTTTCCAATCATTAAGAGTTCAAGTTCCTATTTCTTAATAATCATTGGGTGATTGTGGGACTATTTCTCTGTCATATTTTTATTAGCTCTTCCTTGGCTTAATAAATTTTAATTAGTCTCGGCAGATCAGGACATTTTTCAATTATCTTTTTTTCTTGACATTTATACTCATCCTCTTTCCATGCAGTGAGGGTTAGTAAATAGTGTTCAGTAGGTTTGATGCTGTAATGTTCTGAAGCCAATTCACCAAGCAACAATCTGTTTTGATGAAACAAGATAATATATTTAGTGCATATACACATCAGGGTCAGAATATCTGCTCAGTTCAAGCTATTTCATGGTGAATTCCAATCGGATCTATGGCATTATTTTGAGAACTCAGCCTTTAAAATATTTTATATTTATAGAAATAGTAGCCAGACTGTTATTAGTAACAATATTAATAATGCTACTATTAAAGGAACTCCTCCAAACCTGGGTGAAACCAAGCTGAAGTGAATGTAACAATTCTTTTGTGAAATATAATCTTTTTAAAGGGAAAGGAGAAACATACAACTAGTGCCATTCATTGATTCCTACTGCCAGCTACTGGAGGAAAGAGTGAATGCTTTCTTTTAAGTCTTTAAAAGCTATGCAAACATAAGCTATTTGTTTAACACTGGAAAACAAGAACAAACAGAGTAGTTTGCTGTTTACAAAGTGTTATTTTTTATTTGAACTTCAAGTTTTTCTTTTACACTTATAGATAAGTACATTTCTGAGAACTTACTGTAAAAATAGTAAAAACTGATTTTATCCACAACGTACAGACATTTTGCTACAAAACCCACAACTTTTGTTTGACTCCCGTGGGTAAACCTACACTGAAAGTGTTAGTTTCAGTTTACATCAAACTAAAGAAAAAGGACCCGTGCACCCAATGGTTCCTAAAGCATGGTCGCCTGACCAGCAGCATTACCACCACCTGGGAGTTTGTTAGAGATGTAAATTACTGGGTTTCATCTCAGGCTTCCTGAGTCAGATGCTCTAGGGTTGGACCCAGCACTCGGTGTTTTAACTAACCCTTCAGGTGATATGGATGCACACTTACGCTGACGGTCACTGACATAATAGCAGGAATCTCTGGAATATTAAGAATCATTCTTGAGGAGTATCAGATTATAAATGTGTCTTATGAGTCCAGCTGAGCAGTGTCTTTCTTCTGAATTTGCAGTATGAATGGAACGACAATGAAATGTACCTGTTCCGATCATCTGTTGCATATGCCATGAGGAAGTACTTTTTAGAAATCAAACATCAGACGATTCTTTTTGGGTGAGTTGATTTGCTGGGTTCTCAAGTTACTCTAACTAGGATTTCTCTTGAGTCTGAGGAGATACTCTGCCTAAACTTTTCTTCAAGTGAAATTGATAAAAATCTCCTAGTAACTTATACTTACTTGGTGTCGTGGAATTTGGGCGACTCCACAGAGGGCTGATTGTGCCTTACTTGACTTGTAGATTGCAAGAGTATCGTTCTTACTAAACAGCTGTCACTCTCTTCTTAGAATGCTGTCACACACCCTCAGCACTGAAAGAAAAAAAGGCAGAACTTCCTGCCTTCATTGACCTATATTCTAGTATGTATGTTGTGTGTGTGTCTATGTGTGTAATATGTAAGTGAAATATAGTAGAATTACAAGGTACTAAGTGCTAGGGAGAAAAATATAAGAGAAAAGGGTCTGGGGAGGGTTGGTATGTGTGTGTGTGTGTGTCTGTGTGTGTTGGGCAGGGGGTATGTCAATTTTAACCAAAATGGTCAGAAAAGACGTCACTATTATTTGAACAAGTATATGAAGCAGGAGAGAGAGAGCGAAAGAGAGAGCGAGAGAGCGTGAGAGAAATGCAGACAATGGGGAAAGTGTCTCAGCTGGGGGAAACAGCAGGTGCAGACCCTGAGGAAGGAATAACCTCGGCCTGTTAAAGGAACAGCAAGGAGGCCAGTGTGGCTGGAGCAGATTAGCAGACAAGTGGAGACGTGGCCAGGATGATGTTAGGGCATAGAGGAAGAAGGGAGAGACAAAAGGTCATGTGGGCCTTGAGGGCCATTCTAAGGACTTTGGCTTTTATTCTGAGTTAGATGGGTAGTCACTCAAGGGCTATGAGCCACATGATCTACCTTATTTTGTGCTAGGATCACTTGACAGCTATGAGAGCACAGTCTTGTCACATCATATGGTAGACCCCACTCATTACCTTCACCCATGGGTGCAACACGATGTTTTCTGCTGGAGAGGACCAGGCTGTGTGTGTAAATCTCTGTGTGTGGTACTGAGCCATCTCTGCCCACCACATTGTTTGCCACAATCCTGGGCCACCAATTATTCCTTGTTGATTCTCCTGCTGTTTTCAGTTTGAAAATTTTCTACCATTGAAAAAGATGTGGGTTTTATATGAAGGCAAATAAATAGTGTCAAGACTTGATATCACATTTTTATGTAGTTGATTTCATGTGCTTTGGGCAGCATTAATTTTTTTTTGACAATTACATCCTCCCATTGTTTGCCCTCCCCCATGTCTCTCTACCCTGTGATCCTTTCTCTAATCTCCTTTTCACCCTCCCCCATGCCTCTCTACCCTGTGATCCTCTCTCTAATCTCCTTTTCACCAGCAGGGGAAGTCTTCATTCTCTTTATTGTGTCCTCTGTGCCACAAGTGAAGATGTTTGTTTTGTTTCTCTACAGGGAGGAGGATGTGCGAGTTGCTGATTTGAAACCAAGAATCTCCTTTAATTTCTATGTCACTGCACCTAAAAATGTGTCTGACATCATTCCTAGAACTGAAGTTGAAGAGGCCATCAGGTGACATTTTACTTTCATCTAAGGGCGAGGGGGTTAACAAATACAACAATAACCAGTATTTTGTGCGTTCTTCCTGTGTGCCAAGCATTGTTCCGAGTCATTTACATGTGTTACTTCATGCTACAAACTCCATGTAATTCCAGAAGGATCCCACAGCAAGAGAATAATCTTGATTTGAGTTCCCCCAGATGTAGGCCCTTACAAAAGGAAAGGAAAACTGTAGATTACATGTTATCAAGCAAGTTACCACTACGGGCAACTAGAGCTCAGTCCTGCTGGGAAGTCTGGAGAGACTGTGTAGAATGTGCACCTGAATTGTCCCATCAGAGGGCTGAGGAAGCTGGGGTATTTACCACCTCCCATCAGTTATTGGCTGAGAACTGCTTCCAGGTGGCATTAATTCCCCAGCATTTCAGCCCTGCAGGCATGTGGTCTGAGAATGCTCTCTGGTAAAGGGGAGCAGGTGCTGGTTAAAGAAAGTCTGGCTAGAACTCATGGAAAATAGTAAGTGCAGAAGGGACATGGACAGGTATTGCCATCATTTGCTCTAGGGACTTTGATGTAGGATTCATTTAACTGCCCAAAGCCTGACACAAGTTAGGCAAGTAGAGCATTCCTTACATATTGCTTGGCCTCTACGCTAGGTGAGGGGCTTGCAATGAATGTTTAGAAGATACAGTTTGTCCAATTTGCCTCAATTGTTTCCCACAACAGACAGCAGGAGTGAAAAATGGATCGACCTTGCAGATGGTTTCCTGTCATTATAAAAAGGCATAATATACCTACTGCTTCTGGGCAGCTCACTAGGTGGCCCTCTCGAGCTGCATCAGAGTCCTGTTTAACTTTGGAAGCAGATCTAAGACCTGCTGGGCAGGGTGTGCCTAGAAAAATCTGGCTTGGTTGGAATGTATGACCCAGCTGTGCCCAGAGACTCACTTACTGCCTCCAGAAGACTTGTGTCTGTCTTAGGGAAAACTTCTAGCTGAGATCTTTATGAAAAAGCTCAGCCTTCCTGGATACTCAGCTGCAAGCTACAGGGGACCTCAAACTCTGTTTCCAGGATGACTCTTTTCAGATATTTTCTGGCTGAGGTTGCCAGGGGTTACCTGACTAATTCTGCGTTGCTCTCTCTCCCTCTCTGGTGGACTCTGACCTCCTGACCTGGGCTATACCCAAGGGTAGGAAGATGAGATGCCAGACACTTTGATCTTTGATCCCCAGAATGTTCTCCATATCACTGTTTTTTTTTTTTCTTTAAACAATCTTTATCCTTTTGCCTCCATAAAAGTCAGCCATTTCCCATCCCAGTGCTGAAGAAACTGGCAAAGTTCCCTTTCTTATGTGCCTCCCCAGTGCTACCTCCAAATGCCAATACCTTTTATTTGGAAAATATTACTATAGGGACTTGGTCACAGGACCTGATTCGTTTGTATAATAGAAGAAGTATATCCAATTATCCGTTTCCATTATTTGATATAAAGTCATTGTAGATGTATTTTGACAGAAGGGAAATTCTTGCCAAATCTGCTAACTTTGCCCTTAAACACAGCAGTCACAAATGAATAAATGCCAACCATTTATACATTTCCACACTTGCAACTCAATTTTCCAATGGAGCTGTTGATGAACCTGATCTAGGTTGCAAGGCATGAAAGATGCATAATTGTCAAAGACTTATATATTTAATTAGACCTTATTTACTTTGCTCCTATTATGATTTTAGGTGTATATTCCTTTTTTTTTTTTTTGGAGACAGAGTCTTGTTGCTCTGTCACCCAGACTAGAGTGCACTGGCGCAATCTCGGGTCACTGCCACCTCTGCCTCCTGGGTTCAAGCGATTCTCCTACCTCAGTCTCCCAAGTAGCTGGGACTATAGGCACGTGCCGCCACGCCTGGCTAGGTGTATATTCTTATGATTAGTTCTATTAAGTCCTTTCAGGAACAATGATATAAGAGTAAATAACGGCCAGGCGCGGTGGCTCAAGCCTGTAATCCCAGCACTTTGGGAGGCCGAGACGGGTGGATCACGAGGTCAGGAGATCGAGACCATCCTGGCTAACACTGTGAAACCCCGTCTCTACTAAAAAATACAAAAAACTAGCCGGGCGAGGTGGCGGGCGCCTGTAGTCCCAGCTACTCGGGAGGCTGAGGCAGGAGAATGGCGTAAACCCAGGAGGCGGAGCTTGCAGTGAGCTGAGATCCGGCCACTGCACTCCAGCCCGGGAGACAGAGCGAGACTCTGTCTCAACAACAACAACAACAAAAAAGAGTAAATAACTACATGCAATTTTATTTTGTCTAAGTGTCCTCTTTGCTATGTTTTGCTTTTGCAAATAGGATCTCCAGGAGCCGTATCAATGATGCTTTCCGTCTGAATGACAACAGCCTGGAGTTTCTGGGGATACAGCCAACACTTGCACCTCCTTACCAGCCCCCCGTTACCATATGGCTAATTGTTTTTGGAGTTGTGATGGGAGTGATAGTGGCTGGCATTGTCGTCCTGATCTTCACTGGGATCAGAGATCGAAAGAAGTAAGTGGCCTTTCCTAGACTTAACTATCTGAAAATAGAAAGATTTAGAGAACAGTAACTGGAAAATTTTCAGTAAGTGGTAGATTGTATAGGCCAATTACTCAGTTGGACAATTTTGCACCTAAATACTCTGATGCATTCCCTAGAAATTTACTAGATGTCATCAGCAGTTCACCTTCCTGGTAAGCCCACACAGTAAGTATCTGGCCTGGGATTTATTAGCATGCCCTAGTAAACTCCATCCCAGCCACAGTGTCATTTCCCTCCTACAAAGAGGCACTGCAAACTCAGCAGGTATGGTTGGGCTCAGGGAATGGTTCTCACTGCTCTCACTGCTGAATCCTTTTCAGTCTAAAAGTGGGGACTGGATTGTTGGAGACTGGATTGCTGATGGGTTTGAACCGTGAAACTGTTCAAGAATGGGCTGTGAGATTTCTTTCAAACTGCTACTCTTGTGTGTGTTTTTTAATTTTTAATTTTTTTTTTTTTTTTTTTTTTTGAGACAGTCTTTTGCTCTGTCACCCAGGCTGGAGTGCAGTGGTGCAGTCATAGTTCACTGCAGCCTCGATCTCCCAGGCTCAAGTGATTGTCCCACCTCAGCTTCCTGAGTAGCTGGGACTACCGGGGTGCGCCACCACACCCAGCTAATTTTTGTATTTTTTGTGGAGACAAGGTTTTGTCATGTTGCCCAAGCTGTTCTTGAACTCCTGAGTTCAAGCAATCCGCCTGCCTCGCCCTCCAGTGCTGGGATTACAGGCGTGAGCCACCGTGCCCTGCCCAAACTGCTACTCTTTACTCACCTTTATTTCTCATGGGGTAGCTCAGACTCCATATCATTCTCTCAGTTCATGGTTAGGCATGCTCTAATTTGTTCCTGAACTGAATATCAAAGCTCATTGAGGATTTAAATTACTAGAGACCTGATTTCTAGTCTTGCTTTGCTACTAGATGTTTTTCTTCTGTCCTTAAGAAATTGACTCTTGCTGGGCTTATGAAATGAAGGTTAATATTTTATAGCACCTAACAAAACTCTATGCACACCTCAGGTTGTTTAAACATATTCTTGATTGAATCTCTGTATGTGCTAGTCTATTTTGCTCAATTTTCTTCACTATAGAGATTTTTCGGTTACCCAAAATAGCTTCATCTAAAAAATTAGGCATTGAATGTGTAATACATTCATGTAGTTAAAATTAAAAAATACAAATGTGAACATGAAGAGTCTTCCTTATCGCCTTTTGCCTCCAAGTTCTCTTCCCAAAGCCAAACAAAATTATCAGTTCCTTGGAGATACACACACACACACACACACACACACACAAACACAAACACACACACATATATATATATAGAGAGAGATATATATATATAGAAAGAGTTATATATATAGTCTTTTTTTCTTTTTTCTCGGATATATATATATATCTCCTTTTTAGTATACAATATATACTTTTTTAGTGTATATATGTGTATATATGCATATGTATATCTTATTTTTTAGTATACAAATGTTAGCAGGCTATAAATAATGTTCTGCATATTTTGTTTTCCACTTAATGGTTTTTTAACATTTTTATTTATATAGGTGTGATCCACCACACCCAGCCCACTTAATGTGTTTTAGAGATCATTACACATTAGTTGCACAAAAAACTTCTCCTTTTTTCTGGCAGTATAATTTCCCACTTCACGAATGGATTGTAATTTTGTTAAACAGTCATCTATTGATGAACTTTTATGTTGTTTCCAAATATTTATGTTTACTTAAAAAAGAGTTGTGATGGCTTCATATAGGTAATTTCCTGTGTGTGCCAATATACCCATAAGATGAATCCTAGCAGCGGGAAAGCTGCGGCAAAGCACACGTGCAATTGCTGATTTTGATAAATATTGCCACATTGCCCTCAATAGCGGCTGTACCAATTTATACTCACATCAACAGTTTATGAAACTTCCTGTTCCTCCCACCCAGCCTCCTTAACACAGAGTGCTGTCAAACTTTTTGATCTTCATCAATCCGATTGATTTTAACATAGGTATATTAAGGCAACCTTGCTCTATTTAACAGGAAAAATCAAGCAACAAGTGAAGAAAATCCTTATGCCTCCATCGATATTAGCCAAGGAGAAAATAATCCAGGATTCCAAAACACTGATGATGCTCAGACCTCCTTTTAGAAAAATCTATGTTTTTCCTCTTGAGGTGATTTTGTTGTAGGTAAATGTTAGTTTCATGGTATAGAACATATGAGATGATAAAGATATCATTAAATGTCAAAACTATGAATCTGTTCAGAAAAAAATTGTCCAAAGACAACATGGTCAAGGAGAGAGCATCTTCATTGACATTGCTTTCAGTATTTATTTCTGTCTCTGGATTTGACTTCTGTTTCCTAATAAGGATTTTGTGTTAGAGTGTATTAGGGAAAGTGTGTATTTGGTCTCACAGGCTGTTCAGGGATAATCTAAATGTAAATGTGTGTTGAATTTCTGAAGTTGAAAACAAGGATATATCATGGGAGCAAGTATTGGACCTTGTATGGAATATGGATGGAACACTTGTAAGGACAGTGCCTGGGAACTGGTGCAGCTGCAAGGATTGAGAATGGCATGCACTAGGTCACTTTCATTTAATCCATTGTCAAGGATGACATGCTTTCTTCACATTAACTTAATCCAAGTACTATGGTGATTTGCCTACAGTGATGTTTGGAACAGATCATGCTTTCTTCAAGGTGACAGGTCTAAAGAGAGAAGAATCCAGGGAACAGGTAGAGGACATTGCTTTTTCACTTCCAAGCTGCTTGATCAACACCTCCCTGACAACACAAAACTAGCACCAGGAGCCTCCGTGAACTCCCAGAGCATGCCTGATAGAAACTCATTTCCACTGTTCTCTAACTGTGGAGTGAATGGAAATTCCAATTGTATGTTCACCCTCTGAAGTGGATATCTAGTCTCTTAAATCTTTTGTATTTGCCCACAGTGTTTGAGTAGTGCTGAGCACAAAGCAGACACTCAATAAATGCTAGATTTGCACACTCCTTATGCTTACTTATGTGCTGGGGCTTCTTTACGCTTTGTCTGCTTTTCACTTCTATGAACAAAGTTATCATCTGAATGTCTGGGGCTCCTGACCTCCCAAATGTCTCGTGATACATTGCAAATTCTCAGATCGCTTTATTGTACAAAGCAATTGTAAAATTAGTCCCAAAAAAGTTGTGTACAGAGTGTATACACCATCAGGTTGGGAACCAAACCTGATGCTGCTTTTATATTTCTCACAGTCACTATCCCAGTGTAAGCACAGAATTTCTTAGATACCTGAAGATTGATTAAAACTAGATTAAATAGATTAACATATCCAAACTCTACCCATTAACTCATTCTATGTGGTGACCAGCATAGTGTTAGAATGACTTTGTATTTCATAAATTCTCTGTGGTAATGGTGGATCAATTAGCCAAGTCAGGGGAAGATGACTTTCATAATCTATAAAATAGCCTCAAAATGAGGATCATTTGAGGCTCTTTGATGTCTTAATTATCTGACACCCAGGTAGCAGAGATAGAGTTCTTTGTTATTTTGTGAGATACAATCAACATTTCACATAGCCATCTGCATCATCCTGCCATTCATTGGGCCCACAGCATAATTTACTCCTTGGCAAAGCAACCATTTCATAGACAGTTTTTTTCTTTTATCTTGCATATGTCCCATCTTCTGTAATATATCATGAAAATCTTCTGTCAAGCTACTGCTATCTAAACATCCTTTGTAGTTACCACATGGTCTTTATGAAGTTCTCAGTCCTTGTCTTGGTTCAACACAGTGCAAGAATAATTTCTGCAGGAACCACTTTCATCACCTAACACCTTCAAAAGAGCCTCCCCAGACATGGCAAAGGAGCCATGGTCATGTCACATAGTGTCCAACTGTAACACAGAAAGAAAAACCTGCTTATTTCCATAACTTAATTTTGGGGTTTTCTCTAGAACAGTCCTCACTCTGCCCACCAGGTAAAGCTTGTGGTCCTTTTCCTGTGTAGGAGCATCCTCTGAAAGGATGGAGACTCTACAAAGAGGGACCAGTGCCTGGGCCTAGGATGGAAGTTGGCAAACTGACCCATGGGCCAAATCCTGCCCACCACCTTTTTTGTGTTGTTTTGTTTTGTTCTCTTTTGAGATGGAGTCTTGCTCTGTCACCCAGGCTGGAGTGCAGTGGCACAATCTCGGCTCCCTGCAACCTCTGCCTCCCGGGTTCAAGTGATTCTCCTGCCTCAGCCTCCTGAGTAGCTGGGACTACAGGTGTGTGCCACCACACCCAGCTAATTTTTTGTAGTTTTTAGTAGAGATGGAGTTTCACCATTTGGCCAGGCTGGTCTCGAACTCCTGACCAAGGTGATCTACCTGACTCGGCCTCCCAAAGTGCTGAGATTACAGGTGTGAGTCATTGCACCCGGCCACCCCACCACCTGTTTTTGTCTGGTCTGTGAACTAAGAGTGATTTTTACATTTTTAAGTGGTTGAAAAAAATTAAGATTTCATGATAAATGAAAATGATATGAAATTCAAATTTCAGTGTCCATAAATAAAGTTTTATTGGAACCCAGCCACACCCATTCATTTTCATATTGTCTAGAGTTCCTTTCATGCTACGGAGCAGAACTGAGTAGTTGAAGTAGAGACGGCATGGCCCACAAAGCCCTTTACAAACAAACTTTGCCAAACCCTGGGCTATAAGGAAGCAAGGATTAAATGAAACTGCAAATGCAAAAGGGCCATTGTGAAGCTCACAGACCAGAGAAACGTAGTGATCAGGCCAGAAAGGGCAGGTGCTAGCTTCCTCTTCTCTGGTGTCTCTCAGTGAACTATTCTTCCTCATTTGAGACCCTCCTCCCTCCACATTTAGGTAAAGATGGGGCCGTAGGTCCAATCTCTCTTCCTCATAAACCCACTCCCGAGATAGAATACAAACTGAGAAACTCAACTTGCTAAATCTACTGTGTTGGAATCTTAATGAACTCAAGTAGATGTGAGGTGAGTTTTGCCAGACCCTCTTGACTTTGTGTTTGACTTCTGGCGGGTCAGAAAATGCTCAGCAAGACTGGGGAGCATCTGTTGGATTTTACCTAGCAAGTGACTTATCTGAACTTGCTCTGCAGCCTGCCCTTTGGAAAGTTTCTTACCACATAGTCTTCCTTTTTCTTCACTGCCAAAAGAGCGTAGGCAGACTCTTGGTTTAAGATAACAATAATAAATTCTGGATATCACCACTAAACACAGTTATACAGCATTAAAAAAATCGTTATACACGTTTGAAATACTATGAATAGTGTTCTTTTACTTGGCTCCTCCTAGCATCACTGGACTTGTTTTCTGATAAACCTCTAGTGGTACCTTAAATTGTTGCCTGACTTGATTTTTGCAGCTAGGCTTCTAAGCAGGCCTTTGGCCTCTTTTCATAGTAAACAATTCTGTATTGTTTGAATTTTTGCTACAAGCGTGTATTTTGTTATAAAGAGGATTATTTTTAAAAGGTAAATATACAAAAATAAGAAGAAGAGAGGAAAAAAATCTTCAAGAGGGAGACCAGAAAGACCCAGCTTGTGCATGAGCTCATCCTCTGAGTGGGGAAACAGTCTGTGGTGCAGGAAAGGCTGGCACCCCCATCGGACTGTGGGTCCATTGAGACAGAGGGTTTGGGTCACCTGTTCTTTCTTTTCTCTTGGGTAGGAAAGAACCTAGGATATAGTCAACACTACAAAAAAAATTACAAAAATAAAATATACAAATGCCCTAGTGATTATTTTGAGTTACATTTCATTATAAATTGAGATTTGTGTGCCTCTGTAAAAAATAGAAGACTTAACGAGTGTCAATTCTCTGTTGAAATGAAGGAATTACTAATGAAATGTCAAGAAACAAATAAGCAAGAGGGAGCATTGAAATTAGCTGGTGGCTGAAGGACAGAGTGGGATGAGAGAGGATATAAATGTCTCTGAGAGATTATTGACTGATCTCTGGAAAATAGCAGCAGGGTGTAATTCGGGTGTCTCTTCATTGTAATGGTGCCCTCTACAGAATCGGTATCCCCCTTCTTGACGTTATAGAAAAGACAAGGGAATACTCGGAAAGAGGTTAAAACCAGTGGGTTCAGTAGCAGGCCGTGAAGAAGGGCATCCCCAGGTACAGTTTTAAAGCTGAAATACTATTTAGTAATAGCCATGAGAAGCTAAAATAGTACTTCTGTATTTTTATGTTAAGATAGCAGACTGATAACTTCAGTTATCAAACTAGCCAGAAGCCCCAGATCCCCAAATTCAAGGATTTAAAATGATTAGAAAGCAACAATGTAATTAATTCTAGAAATCGTACCTTAGCATCTTAAAAACTTGCTTTATGTGCAACATATTTAATATATTATTTAATATGATTTAACTTTAGTTTTATACATGACATTAAGAGTCATTGTACTTATCTGGATATTAGGAGAGAATTGTGCCATTTGGATTGAATAATGGACCACCTAATGATACCCCACCATGTAATGAGGTCCCGTAGGGCAGTTCAGAACAACTGCTTCAGTAACATCTGGGAGTTTGCTAAAAATACAAATTCACAGGCTGCACTCAGACCTCCTCCGCCAGGTTTTATGGAGGTAGTTTCTAGGAATCTTTTCATAAACTCTGCATTTGATTATCATCATGCCTACTGAAGTTTGAAAACCTTGAAATATGAAGACAAATGTCCACATTTCTGTACTTGGTAGTATATTTAATTGTTGTGACAGTGACAATATAAAGAAAAGAATGACTATCCAATAAGTAATTTTTCAGTTCTGCTCAGTCTTTACACATGAACGCAGTCTCTATATTGCAATCTGAAAATGTGCTTTTGCTATAGGCTGGAAAGTGTTATATCAGGAGCAGCATAAACAAAATTACTAATTTGATCTAATTTCAAGGAAATCTTTTGTTTCCTGCCTTGTTCATTTCTAAATAATATAAAATACAGAGAACACTATTAAAAACTAGCTAAATTACATTATGCCTTGCTACTTTCCTTAAAATGAATGAAAATGCTGGCCAACATCTATATTCATTCTTATCAGCACTCCTAGTTTCTTCTTCAAGGCTTGTCTTTTTCCCGAAGTGGTTCAATGGAAGACAGGAGTTGCTGAAATGTGGGACGCTTTTCTGGAAGCTAAACAAAAACAACAAAAAACCCAGTGTTTTAGATGATGAAAGTTATGATCAAAGATAAAATATATAAAGATTTATGCCTAAGAAAGCTAGCAACTTTTAAAATGTGGAAACACAGTAGGCATTTCAATGAGGTCAGAAATAAGGCAAGGACGCTCACTATAATAACCACTCTTAACATTATGTTGAAGGTGTTAACCAATGCAAAACAATTAGAGCCCCAATAATTGGAAAAGAAAAAGTCTCTTTATTTGCAAGCGTTTTAGTGTATACCTGGAAAATCTGAGCGTATCAATGTTAGAATCAACTTAAAGAATAAAGGAATTCACTAGGACAGCAGGATATAAAATGAACATACAAAATCAATAGCCTTCACATATACCTACAGTAACCAGTTAGAAGTTATCATGGAAGAGAAAACCCCATTTATAATAACACCACCACCAAAATAAAACACTAAAAAGTCTCCCCCTCTAAAATGAGGACGACTTTGAAACACTGATGAAAAATGCAAATGTAGACTGGACTATATAAAAAAGCATCCCTGGTCAGGCACAGTGGCTCATGCCTGTAATCCCAGCACTTTGGGATGCTGAGATGGGCGGATCACTTGAGGCCAGGAGTTTGAGACCATCCTGACCAACATGGTGAAACCCTGTCTCTACTAAAAATACAAATATTAGCCAGCTGTGGTTGTGCACAACTGTAGTCCAAGCTACGTGGGAGGCTGGGACATGAAAATCACTTAAGCCTGGAAGGTGGAGGTTGCAGTAAGCCTAGTTCATACCACTGCACTCCAGCCTGAGTGATAGAGCAAGACTCTGTCTAAGAAAACCCAACCAAACAAACAAACAAACAAAAACAAAAATAAAAACTTCCTTCGTCCTAGACTAGGACAAGTCAGTATCATAAAGATGTCAAATTTTCCAACTTAAAATATAAACTAAATACAATCTCCTCAAAAATATGAATGAGTTTGTTTCAAGCTAAACAAATTGATTCTTTATAGAATTAAAAAATATGTAAAAATGGCTAAGAAATTATAAAATAAGGTGAGCAATACGGGGTGCTAGCCTACCTAGTATTCAAACATATTATAAAGTCTCTACAGAATCAGAGCAGTGTGGTGCTAGCACATGAACAAAGAGACCAAAGAACAGAAGAGGAAGTCTCCAAATAGATTCAAGTACATATGGAAATTTAGTATAATATTAGGGTGGCATTTCACCACCATTAAGGTGGTATCTCATTCCTGGTGATAAGATGGTCTTTTAATAAATAGGGCTGACAACAACAGAATAGTCACACAAGATTATATATTTGGAGCCGTATTTGATACCATATACCATAACAAACACAAACTATATCAGAAACATAAATGAAAAATAATGCAATCATAAAAGTACTAGAGGAAAATCCAGGTGAAAGTCATTGTAATTTGGGCATGAGAAAGCCTATCTATGACAATTTCCAGAAGCAATAAAAACAAATATTGATATATTCAGCTATATTAAGAAAAACTTCTGCATGGTCAAAAAAAAAACCTACCCACCCTCAATCAAATAAAGCTGATAACTTAAAGTATTACTCTCCCTAATTTGTAAAGAGATCTTTAAAACCTGATAGAAAAAAGAAAAAAGACATGGTCTACTAGAAAGTTTCTGTTAATCACAACACTTACGTCTTCATCTCAGGACAGTCTTCAGATAACCACAGCGGAAAGAACATTATTCAAAAGTGTGGTAGAAACCTCAGTTAACAGGGAGAAGATGAAACCTTAAGAGCATAGAATACATCTACAAATTGGGGAAGAGGGTGACCCTGGCTGGCTCTTTATAAAGGACCGCAGTTTCTCCCTATGGACCAATACTCTCTACAAAATCAACTGTGCCTTAATTATTATTTATTTTAAATTACATTTTTATAGAGCTAGGTAGTACCTGATGCAGAAAAGCAATCACATAAGGAAGCATTTATTTGAAGTTTAACATGAAATCATACAAATAAAATGTGTATAAACAAATCCACATTGAGTCATAACACAGATAGCAAAGGACAGAGTAAAAACAAAGAAAACTAATTGGCAGCTATATACAGTTGGACACAATTGTGTAATTGTGTCTTGTACACTAGAAAGTCTTCTACAAAATAATCACCGTAGATCAACAGAAGACCAATCTCCAATGTCGTCCTGCAAGATGGGTTACTGTAACATCTCATCCTATTTCTCCAATGTTCTCCTTTAGTATGGCTGGTAATTGTTTTGGTGATTGCCACCCCCTCAAGATGCCTTGCCATAAGTGCTCTGTTGGCCACTGTAGTCTGCATATCCCTGTCCATATCCATGGTTCCCATAGTCAACATTTGGGGAAAAAAAAGGTGGGGAAATCTGATATACTGTTCCAAATGCCATGGGGTGGGAAATTACAGAGTGCTCATATTCCAGGTGATAATTTAAGGCTAAACAAAAAATAATGTTATGTGATGCAATCAGCAACTCTTCCAAAGTGGGACTATAGGCTCCGGTACAAGAGATTAGAAACTATTTAAGTTGTGTGTGACAATTTATTCTTAGCACCAAGCATACTGCCTGGTGCATAGGTGCTTTGTAAATACATATATATACACACACAATATTAATAACAGACAAACAGAACTGTGTACTGGGCACTGTCCTAAGGACTTTATAATGTTAATTCATTCAATCCACACAAAAATCCTATGAGGTAAGTATTACATTACAGGTAAGTATTACAGTACAGTGAAGCACAGAGATAATAGGAGGTTTGTACAAGGTCATATAACTAGTAAGTGATCAAGACAGGATTCAACCCAGGTATTCTGATGCCAGAACCCATAGGCTTAACCATTACACCAATCTGCCTTTTACTAGTGAATGAATGAATGCAGCATTAGGCCCTTTGTCATTGAGGAAGTACCATTTAATGATTATGAACATGGGCTCTTAGATTAATGTTCTCAAAAGCCTCCTTTTATCATGTTACTGCTCAAAAGTCTTCAGTGGCTCCTCATTGCCTATAACAACCAAAACTCGCACTTGTAGAACCTGAACCAGACCTACTCTTCCAAACTTATCTCCAGCCCTTCCAGCGATAGCACCAACCAACCTACCATGCCATGCTCGTTCCTGCCGCCACACCTTTGCTTGTGCTGTTCTCACCTGGACACCCTTTTACAATGTCTCCACTCACAGACTTAGGACATTTTGTAGAGATTTCCTGCTTCAGCTCAGGTACCAATGCATTGAGGAAGCTGCTTTATCTCAGGAAGCTGGTTTCTCATTCCTCTGAGCTCTTCTTGTGTTAGATTGGTGCAAAAGTAATCACGTTTTTTGCCATTGAAAGTTATGGCAAAAACCTTGTCTTTCTAATTCTGGCACATAATTATAAACTGCTAGGTGTTTTCAGTCCCATTGTTATGTGTGTGTGTGTGTGTGTGTGTGTGTGGTGTGTGTGTGTGTGTATGTGTGTGTGTACGCGCCCGTGTGTGTGTGTAAAGACTTTGAGTTCAGTAAGGGCACACATGGAGCCTCATACTTCCTTAACAACCTCCATTAGTTCTATGAAGTTAGTGGATGCTTTGCAAATTAATCCCCTGAAACTTCAGCTCCATGTCTTCCCCATAAGATACCCTTATCTTCTACCTGAATGGAATGCTTTTATTCGGTGTTTGGGAGGCAGGGGAGAGAAGATGGGATAGTGTCCATTATGTGTTCTCTACGTGTGGTTAGATGTTTTCTGCTACTCATTTTCTACTTGAGGAGCTCCATAGTGTTGCAGTTAAGAACAGGGACCCTGGCACTAGCTAGCCTACCTCTTACTAGCTATGTGACCTTGGGCAAGTCACTTAACCTTCCTGAGTCTTTGTTTACTCTTCTGTTAGTTTTAGCAATGATAATACTTACCTCAGTGTGTTTCCTGATGCATAAGTAAGTTAATATTTATAGTGTTCTTAGAACACAGCTGGATATAAGTTGTTCAGTAAATTGTTTGGCACCTGCATGTTTTAGATTACAAACAGGGCAGGGGCTGAGAGCCATTTTCTCCTGCTCTGTGCCAGGGGCTTTCCCTCAAAAAAGCTTCGTCCCAGTGGTGATGCAGTAATCATCCCGGATGTGCTTGAGACCCCTTCCAGCCCACCCAGAGGATACACTTGCCTCGTGCCAGCAGCTGTACATGATCTGGTAGATGGTGTCCGATGCCAGGTAGGGCCGGTAGAGCCTGTGGCCCTGGGAGACCTTCAGAACCACCTGGGAGTTGTCATACAAGTCATAGGGCTGCTTCCCCAGGCTGAACACCTCCCACATCAGGATCCCTGCACCGCACCAAGAGGTGGCCCAGATGAAAAAGGAAGAGAGCTGTTATTAGAAAGTACAGGGTTTGTGGAGTGAGTTTCACACAACAGGTCAGGAAGGCTATGGGTCAGAGCGAGGGATCCCTGGGAAATGAGTCCCAGCGAAATGAGCAGAGCTTGGAAGGTGAGCCCGTGCCATCGCTTCTGGAGCCTGGGGTTTCTTCCCCATGTTCCCTGATACCTGTACATCTGTGCTTGCTGGAAAAGGGGTGAATGGCAAGGGCGGCCCCAGAGGAACCGCTTGGGGCCAAGACATCATTCTTGAGCTACTCCTGGGAAGTGGCTGAGATTTCATTCAGCCTCACACAGCCTCACTACAACTACCTGTGTAGTGAGCCCCTGCCCCAACCCTTATGAATGAGTGGTTGATGTCCTCACCCTTCTCTCTCTCTGCTTTGGCAGCTGCGTGCAACAATTTCATTGCACAATCAGATTACCTTTCAGTGGAAATTTAAAGAGAAAGTCATTGACAACATTCTCCTTTCTATTGCTGCAGTGGCTCCTAATCTTATATGGGTCGGGGCCCTTTTGGGAATCTGAGGAAAGCCACTGGCCGCCTTTTGGAAAAGTGAATACACAGCATGTTTTGTGTTCAGTTTCAGGATGCTCACAGTCCCCCAAAACTCATCCAGGAAACTGCAGTCCCCAGGTTAAGAAATCTCGGTTCTGGTCATGGTGGTCAGGAGGGTGGCATTTGGGGTCAGTTAGACATGGCCTTTGAAGTTGACTTCTGTCATTTACAGGCAGGATAAGTTTCTCAAGCCCTCTCAGCCTCAGGTTCTCTGTCTATAAAATGGAGTATTTGCACCTCATGGACTTGCTGTGAGGATGAAATAGGATAAAACACATAGAACACTTAAAAGAGCACTGAGATGTTTCAAGTTCTCTCTAAATGGCGGCAATTGTGCTGTGCTGGCCAAGGTCAGAGAATGTCAACAATCAGCTACCTTCAAATATTTATAATAAAGCAACCTTACAAATTTTATGGCTGCTTTTTTCTTTTAAAACACACAATCTAAAACAACCTTCCAAAAGAATGCAGTTTCCTCATAACTTTCTCTTTGGAAGGCTACACACTTATTTCAAACTATCTGTGGGGTTCTTTTTTGGGAATTGCTATCAGAGGCCTTGATTCATTTTTGGGTATCCTCACTGGGATATACGGTTTAAGAATGAATTTAGTGTTTATAAACAGCTGGAAAATATCTGGGGCCAACTTCTATGGCATACAGTAAATAATCAAGCTGGGTAATACTATTTTTTGGTCAAAAACAAGCTGTAATTATTAAATAAGGGCATTGATTTTTTGGTATCATTTATAATTGATGTATGATTATCAAAACTAATTTTTTTTTTTTTTAAGACAGTCTCTTGCTGTGTCGCCAAGGCTGGAGTACAGTGGCACAATCTCAGCTCATTGTAACCTCTGCCTCCCAGGTTTAAGCGATTCTTGTGACTCAGCCTCTCAAGTAGCTGGGGTTACAGGCATGCACCACCATGCCGGACTAATTTTTGTGTTTTTAGTAGAGACAAGTTTTTGCCATGTTGGCTGGGCTGGTCTTGAACTCCTGGCCTCAAGTGATCCGCCCGCCTCGGCTTCTTGAAGTGTTGCGATTACAGGCGTGAGCCACTGCACTCAGCCTCAAAACTAATTTTGATAACAGGTACAAAAGTTAATCAGCACAACATGGCATCAAGTATTCACCAAAATGCTATCTTTGTGATTTTTTTTTCTTTTTCTATGTGTATTTGATTATCTTTTTTCTTTCTTTTTTTTTTTTTTTAACAATGAACAATGCCACTTTTACAAAGGGAATAATTTTAAAAATTGTGTCACATAGAGAAATAAATGACTAATTTTCCCCTTTTCAAAGGCAATCTTGTAGGTGACAAGCAGTAAATCAAATTACACTTCTGAACTAAGGCATGAAATAAGTCTCAGTCACATTTGGATTACTTCTCCTGGGTCCATCCAACAGTGATTGAAAATAGCCTTGATATTCTCACAACATAGAAAAAATATCAGAAAATGTAGTCACAATTTAAGAATTGTTTCCCTTTTCTAATGACCTTTACTAAATTTTAATATAGATATTTTAGTAAAATAAGAGTCAGCAAACTTATCCTATAAAGGGCCACATAGCATTTTAGACTTTTTGGGACATGCAGTATCTGTGGCAACTACTCTACTCTGCTGTTGTAGCACAAAATGAGCCATAGACAATACATAAATGAATGGGCATGACTGTGTTCCAATAAAACTTTATTTACAAAAACCAACTGACCTGGTCCTGGGCTGTGGCTTGCCAATCCCAATCTAAAATGTAAATTTTAACAGAGAGGAGACTGCTTGAAACTAGGCAGGAGTCAAGGAAAATACCAAGTCATGTGTGGTATTTACACTAAGAATTGGTCAGTGCAGAAGGGAATGGCTATCACATTATTTTCATGCAGACGATCAATGTCTTTTCCACTTTTTGGGCTTAGCAAAAACTGAGATTTAGCTTTCAATGACTCCTTTTAAAAAACTATTTGAAATCTTCACTGGAAAAACTTTCACCCCCTTTGATATTTCTAAAGGCAGGGTCTTAACTGTGTTGCGCCGGCTGGACTTGAACTCCTGGGCTCAAACAATCCTTCCACCTCAACCTCTGAGTAGATTTGTCCCCTTTGATTTTATGAAAAAGTGCTAGCAGGATGTACGTTACAAAATGTGTAGGAGACATCCTAATACCAAACCCAAGAAAATAAATCACCTTCTTCAACCGCTTGCTTGTCTCAGGGTATATGTGTAACTTTTTAAGTGTTCAAGGGCCCTTTTAAAATGGACGTTGCTACTCTTGTGGTTTCCTGTTGTGGAAGTCAGTTTACGAAACAGGACCAGGTCGTATGTGGCCATATCCTTACCAAATGCCCATACGTCTGACTTGCTGCTGTATTTGAAGTAATGAAACACCTCTGGAGATGACCACTTGACTGGAAACTTTGTTCCAACGGAACTGACATACTGGTCATCAAGAACATACCTGCGAGGGAAAACACATCAACACAGACCTTAAGCCGTGGTGGTACAGGCCGATGAAGGACACAGAAGCCACCCAGAGTCTCAGTCGATTGCCTCAGTTTTCTGGAACTTTTGCTTCCTTTCAATGTGTGGGCTTAGCTGGAGGCTGCTTATGGTTTGTAATCCCAGCACTTTGGGAGGCCGAGACGGGTGGATCGCGAGGTCAGGAGATCGAGACCAACCTAGCTAACACGGCGAAACCCCGTCTCTACTAAAAAATACAAAAAACTAGCCGGGCGAGTTGGCGGGCGCCTGTAGTCCCAGCTACTTGGGAGGCTGAGGCAGGAGAATGGCGTAAACCCGGGAGGCGGAGCTTGCAGTGAGCTGAGATCCGGCCACTGCACTCCAGCCTGGGCTACAGAGCGAGACTCCGTCTCAAAAAAAAAAAAAAAAAAAAAAAAATAATATCTAACTGAATATAGCAAACCTCAATGTAAAATGTTTGGTAAATATAGACAAACACAGGAGAGGGTGTGGAGAAATAGGAACACTTTTACACTGTTGGTGGAGTTGTAAACTAGTTCAACCATTATGGAAAACAGTATGGCGATTCCTCAAGGATCTAGAACTAGAAGTACCATATGACTCAGCCATCCCATTACTGGGTATATACCCAAAGGATTATAAATCATGCTGCTATAAAGACACATGCACACGTATGTTCATTGCGGCACTATTCACAATAGCAAAGACTTGGAATCAACCCAAATGTCCATCAGTGACAGACTGGATTAAGAAAATGTGGCACATGTACACCATGGAATACTATGCAGCCATCAAAAAGGATGAGTTTGCGTCCTTTGTAGGGACATGGATGCAGCTGGAAACCATCATTCTCAGCAAACTATCGCAAGAACAGAAAACCAAACCCTGCATGTTCTCACTTATAGGTGAGAACTGAACAATGAGATCACCTGGACTCGGGAAGGGGAACATCACACACCGGGGCCTATTATGGGGAAGGGGCAAGGGGGAAGGATTGCATTGGGAGTTATACCTGATATAAATGACAAGTTGATGGGTGCTGATGAGTTGATGGGTGCAGCACACCAACATGGCACAAGTATACAAGTATACATATGTAACCTGCATGTTATGCACATGTACCCTAGAACTTAAAGTATAATAATAAAAAATAAAAAAATTAAAAAAATAGAAAAACACAAAAAAGCAAAAATAAAATTACTCAGAAACCCACCCTAAAGATAGCCTGTAATTCTATCACTCAAAATACATTTTCGTTCGTACTTTCTGATCTTATTTCCCACATATATAAGTTGAATAAAATAGGGTTCCTGTTATATTGAGATTTGCTTTTATTTTTCCTTTAATAGTATATCACGAGCATTTCCCCATATGGTAACATTTCTACTGCAGCATCATGTTTAATGGCTGAATACTGTTCCCTCTTATTATTTCTTCTTATGGAAGGAATTAAACATAATTTGTTTAACCAGGTAAATGGCTTCTCATCTTCTGCTGTTATGAATAATGATGAACAAAAATATCCTATGGAGATATCAAAACCAAAATACATGTTGAAGGATGTTCACTAAACTCTTTGTTTGTAATAATGATAGAATGAAAGCAACCTCAATGTTCCCAATGTTGAGGAGTAATTAAATATATTATGGCACACTAATACAATAGAATAGCATGTAGCCATTAAAAAATGAGATAACTCTTTACCAAAATAAAAAGGTGCTCATGGTATATGGTTATGCGCAAAAGCAAGTGTGTATAATGTGATTTCACTTTTTTGTGTGTGGGAACAAATAGTAAACGTGCATATTTGTGTATATGATTGGATACACTTAAGAATGAGGTCTGAAAGGATACCCACCAAACATCTGAGCAGTGGTTACTACTAGCACTGAAAATGAGGGACGGATTCTGTCAGAGTAGGTAGCTAGGCAGACATGAGCAGGGCAGGAGAGGTCCCCCACCCCAACCCAGGAATGTTAGGTGACCGTCAGGTAATAGGCAGTTGTTAACCGTCTCTCTAAAATAATAATTGATCACAGCTGGTGCCAGGGAAAGGCAGTCTCCCAATAGATAGAAAATACTTGAAGCTGATGATCAACAGCTTCCTGATATGATCTCAGGAGTTGGGCAACTGGGGTCAAACATGCGCACTAAGAAGCAAAATGATGGAGTTTAACTGGTGTATGACCTTCCTCTAGGAATACCCAACTGGTAAAGAAAAATGCCTCAAATGAGCATGAGCACAACCTAACTAAACACACTGTGCGTGCGGCCCTTACCAAGTGCTGGCAGGCTACTGCTCATGCAGACAGCTCACCCCAAGGGAAGAATCAGGGGAGAAAAGATGCAAACCTTGGAATTATGCCAAGGTATGAAACCCTAAGTCAAGAACCAAACAGGGCAGTTGGATCTCTCAAGTTGCCCTTTTGGCCCTCTTCCAAGTGTACTTTACTTCCTTTCCTTCCTGCTCTAAAACTTTTTAATAAACTCTCACTCCTGCTCAAAAACTTGCCTCAGTCTCTCTCTCTGCCCTATGCCCCTCAGATGAATCCTTTCCTTTGAGGAGGCAAGAATTTGAGTTGCTGCAGACCTTTATAGATTCACTGCTGCTAACAATTCTACTTTTTGCTTTATACACTACTGCTATTTTTCTTATAGTAAGTACATATTATTTATGGTATTGATAAAAGAGAACATCATATATTTGCCCACAAAAAACACAACAACAACAAACACATAATGACTCTTAATTAGAGAAAATAAAACAACAGGAGTTATGGCAATTGGAATTTTGGATATAATTTACACACCAAATGTTTTAGAGATCTCACTGTAATTTAAAACAGCTGATTGGGAAGATCATTCTTCTAAATATTAACAATAATATTAATAAACTACACTTTCATAGGATTACATACAGTACATTCCATACTTTTCTTCCTAGAACCCCTCAGTTCCCCAGACATTACCAGACACCCAGACACTACTCTGGCACTCCTGGTTTGGGGATGCTTGTGGCTTAAACCTTCCTTCAAGCTAGTAGGAGCAAATGAAGTCACAGGCATCTAATTGATGTGGCCACAGAGCTTCATAACCAACAGGGCTGGTACATGGCTTCCAGGATCTCTTACTCAGAGCAAGATCTCTTGTCTCCCTTTTCCAAAGCTACAGAGAACGTGACAGCATGTTCCCTGGATGCTGACATAACATTCAATATTCCTGCTTTTAGAGTAAAGTTCCCTTGACCTGGGAGCTTCTCCCTGCTTTAAGAACCTGTCAGCAGATTATTTTTTCTTGCCCTTGAGAAAGCTACATGTTTGGAGTGTCAGTGTAGGGGACTCAGTGTATGGTGGTTGGAGTGATGGTAACTAGTACACAGCTAAAAGGACATCTTGCCAATATTTAGGGCTCCCAGAGGAATTACCGTATCTTCCATGGTATGTGCCACAGGGGTCAAAAGGCATCCCCCAACACTGAATTTTGGAGAAGACATTAAAAAAACAGATCTTCCTATGGCATTTTAGGGCTATATTTGCTAATTATTAACCTGGCCTTGGTCAACTCTTCAGATCTCTTTTAAACTGCATTATTCACCTTCAGAATTACATGTTGAGTCAGCACAACTTTATAGTTGTATCTTGTCTCAATGTCAGGGATATCTACTTACCCTCTAGACTAAACTGTGGTCATTTTGAGGGCAGGGACTATCCTATTCATACCAGTATCTCCTGCAGGACTGAGGTATTCAGTAGGCACTCAATAAATGTTGAATAGAAAGGTCAATGTATATGTCTTCATTTTCTATGTAAAACTATGAAAATTTGCTCTGAGGCTTAAATAGTATTAGGATTCAGGATAAAGGTAAAAGACGACTTTTAAAAAACTATCGTAATCAAAATAATTGTTCCAAATCATCAAGTGGTGGTAGAATGCCCATCAAGAGAATCTCAGAGTCTAGTTTTATACCTTACTTTGTGATGCAGAGAATCTAATGATGTGACAACAAAAATTTTCCTAGTGTGAATGCTCTACCCATTTGAACATCAGGTTTTTTTAAAATAACAAACAAAAAGAGCTAGCAGATCCTTGATTGAGTTAAAAAATTATAAATATTTATCCATTCTTTTTTAATGGCTGAGTAGTACTCCAAAGTACTTGAGGGGCTGGATACCCCATTCTCCATGATGTGATTATTTCACATTGCATGCCTGTATCAAAACATCACATGTACCCCATAAATATATACACCTACTATGTATCCACAAAAATTAAAAATAAAAAATTTAAAAGAAATTTTAAAAATCCAATAATGTGGCTGTAACATACTGTATTTAAATTTAGGATCTTTTTTTTTTTTTTTTTTTTTTTTTTTTTTTTTTTTTTGAGACGGAGTCTTGCTCTGCCGCCCAGGCTGGAGTGCAGTGGCCAGATCTCAGCTCACTGCAAGCTCCGCCTCCGGGTTCACGCCATTCTCCTGCCTCAGCCTCCCGAGTAGCTGGGACTACAGGCACCCACCACCTCGCCCGGCTAGTTTTTTATATTTTTTAGTAGAGACGGGGTTTCACCGTGTTAGCCAGGATGGTCTCGATCTCCTGACCTCGTGATCCGCCCGTCTCGGCCTCCCAAAGTGCTGGGATTACAGGCTTGAGCCACCGCGCCCGGCCTAAATTTAGGATCTTTCATGGAATTTATTTAGAAGTTTAGAAAGTATCGGATTGTTGAAGGAACTAAAAGTGACTTCAGATAATTTCTGAAGAACAATCCCATCTTATAAGCGAAGGAATGAGGTGAAACGTGTTTCACAGGTAGTTAGAGGCAGTATGGAGGGACTTAGGTTTCTAAGTCCCCAGTTCAGGGCACCTTCTATATCCCCACAAGGCCTTCAATTATGATGGTGTTCCAATGTGAATGGAAATCCCCCTTTCACTGGTTGCCCTTTTGGAATTGGCTTACCTTGTCATTCCAAAGTCAGATACTTTCACACAGAGATCGCTGTCCACCAAGCAGTTACGAGCAGCCTTTAAAGGAAAAACAAAGTCACCAAGTAGTGAAAGTGACCAAGAATCTCCTGACATTTTCCTCCTCTTCAGTAGAATTCTCAGCAAAATCTAAGATTACCTAGCACAACCCCCAAATGCTCTAAAGTTGTCTTTTCTTTCCTTTGCAATTTTCAATTTTTCAAAATAAAAATGTTCTCCCGTGAGTACTTTCAACCAAGCATTCATCCTTGTCAAACGACATGAAAAGGTATTACACTTTAAACACAGAACCTTAGCTTATCAAGGAAAGATGAGAAATTTCTAGAAGCTCCCTTTCCACCACCAGATACTGTGTGTGCATTCACAGATACTTTGAAGGCATAAACGCTGCACCTGTGACTTAGGGAACACACGGGCCTAGTGTGAATGCAGGTCTAATGTTGAGTGCAAGAAAATCTCTAAAGATAAATCCCAGCGAATACCAAGCACAGCACTCCCCACTCTCATTCTGATCCAAAGACACACAAATTCCGTTTCCTTTTTTTTTTTCATTTTCAGTTATTGTATCAAATGCCTGCTTTAGCACTAAGCCCTTCCTGAAATAAAGGTCAACTTGGGTTTAATGGTTTTGAGAAACACTAAATTGGCCAAAGTCTTTCCTTTCCATCTGTTCTCCTTCATACCACAACACAGCTATGTAGACCTTAACAGCTTATGCTATTCTCACTGTTCTTTCCATACTTCAAATATTTTTACATTGATTTTTGTAAAAATGTCATTTGCTTAAACAAGTCACAAGCACAAGTGAGCAAAGCAAAAGGGATGGTGCCCTTCTTGCCTTCCCCACCAGTGAGAAGTGGGAGCCATGGACTGCTTTCCTTTCTTTGAAATTCCAATGGCTTTGCTTACCAAGTCCCGATGTATGAATTGGTGGCTCTCCAAGAAGGCCATGCCTTCACAGACGTCGTAGCACATTTCTAAGAGCTGGGAAGGTTCAAGTCCTTTTCCATGACTTCTCAGGTAATTCAGCAAGCAGCCATTGCTTATATATTCAGTCACTATGTATATGGGGTATTCCTTTGAACACACTCCATAGAATTTAACCAGCTTGGGATGGCTGAGTTTTCTGGAAATAACAGATTTTCAAAGTTCAATGCTCCACACTCCATTTTCTACATGTACTGAAAAAGAGTTGCTTTCAGATTTCTGTTTGTTTTAATTTCTCCCCTTTCACTTGAACAGAGAAAGAGAGGGAAAAGTTTAGGATCTTATATTGCAAGCACAATTATCTTTGGAGACAAAAAAAAAAATTCTGCCTCATATCAGACATTGGTGACTTCAGCAGCAATTTAGCAGTTTGTGAATGCTGTATTCAACTTTCCTACAGAGAATCAGGGTAGCAATGGTCTGTTGCACTGGAAACCCTGTTTAGTCTCATGGCATCTTGGGAACGTCGATGACTTATTTAGAGGAAGTCACACCCTAAGAACAATCATTTCCCTTTTATTAACTTTCACATCTAAATATTTCATTCTAAAAATGTATATCAGAATATGAAGGATGCAGGTTAAATGAAGTCAGATGAGGTTTGATTTTTTAAAAATTATTTTACATTATTATTTTCATTATTTTTGATTAACAAATTTATAAAATACTAACCATACGATGTAGCACTTCTGGTAGGTCGTGATGGTATGGACACTCAGATTTTTTTTAATGAGATAATTTTCATTTTATTATGGCGGATGGTTTTACCATACCTCTTCCCAGCACCCTTTTTAAAATGAGAAAGTTAAGTAGAAGAAAACGGAGCATAATGTGGCTATGGGCTATTTATTTAGTAATCAGATGTTCCAGATGGAAGTGTTTAATCTTGCAGTTGAAGAGTTCTTTAGTGTTTCTTATTAATTTAAGTAATATCAACCTTAAATTTTGTACTAGCCTAGAGCTTAAAAGAAATCAAGCAAACCTTCTTGTAAAGTGTGGTTCTCCTACCCTAATTACCTTTCTCATGATGTCTTTTCTCACCTATCTTGATTTATTTTTCCATTTGTGAGATGCATAGGTTAGGCTAAATTTCTAACGTAATCTCTAGCAGTGTGCTGCCATATCACCTTCACTTCTCCAAACAGGCTCCCGAACTACTGCTTTACTCTTCTTACTGTCTTCACGGTTAAGCATAAAGCTTTTGAAAGTACTTAGTAACTCCAATTACTCTTTATTCTCTGTTCTACATTGTATTTCAGTGAATTTGGACACATTTTTGGATTGGCATGTACTTTACCCTCAGATTCTGAGCTGACTCTGAGTGATCCATTGTACAAACAAACAGTGCATTAGTGTAGTTGTTAATGAGTTTGGAAGTATTAGCCTTGTTGGGGAGATTAGTCTTTTGTCTGTAATATGAATTACAAATAATTTTGCCCAGTTTGTCATTTGTCTTTTAGTTTGCATAGGGTTTTTATTTTGTTTTCTTGCCACGCAGAAGTTGATTTTTAAGTTTTATTTTTTTTTTATTGTACTTTAAGTTCTGGGATACATGGGCAGAGCGTGCGGGTTTGTTATATAGGTATACATGTGCCATGGTGGTTTGCTGCACCCATCAACCCGTCATCTTCATTAGGTATTTCTCCTAATGCTATCTTTCCCCTAGCCCCCCACCCCCCAACAGGCCCCAGTGTGTGATGTCCGCCTCCCTGTGTCCATGTGTTCTCATTGTTCAACTCCCACTTATGAGTGAGAACATGTGGTGTTTGGTTTTCTGTTCCTGTGTTAGTTTGCTGAGAATGGTGGTTTCCAGCTTCATCCATGTCCCTGCAAAGGACATGAACTCATTCTTTTTCAGGGCTGCATAGTATTCCATGGTGTATATGTGCCACATTTTCTTTATTCAGTCTAACATTGATGGACATTTGGGTTGGTTCCAAGTCTTTGCTATTGTGAATAGTGCTGCAATACACATACGTGTGTATGTGTCTTTATAGTAGAATGATTTATAATCCTTTGAATATATACCCAGTAATGGGATTGCTGGGTCAAATGATATTTCTGGTTCTAGATCCTTGAGGAATCGCCACACTGTCTTCCACAATGGTTGAACTAATTTACACTCCCACCAACAGTGTAAAAGCATTCCTATTTCTTCACATCCTCTCCAGCATCTGTTGTTTCCTGACTTTTTAATGACTGCCATTCTAACTGGCGTGAAATGGTATCTCATTGTGGTTTTGATTTGCATTTCTCTAATGACAAGTGATGATGGACTTTTTTCATATGTTTCTTGGCCACATAAATGTCTTCTTTTGAGAAGGGACATTCAGTTTTTACAAGCTCATTAACTTGTTCGTATATGATTAATCTAATTTTAACAATTTACAGGATTATTCTGTAATGTTCAAATGTGTAAAGAAGTCTAAATTTAACATGTGAAGTCTTAATATTTTAATAAGAATTTATTAAATTTTAAGTTATTTTCTTCCTTCTTAGTTTAACTATACAGACAATGCTTATCATGTCACTCAAGGTGATGAGCTTGGGAGTATTCATCTTTTAGCAGTTTTGGAGACTTGCATGGTACTCAACACTGCTCCCTTCAAAGGGAAGGCTTGCGATGGCACAAAGGTCCATCACCCAGTAAAGGAATATTCCTTGAACAAATTCAGTCACTGCCCAGGCAGCTCAAGGTGGGGCACCATATTAACTGATACTCCTCACATGATAGGCTTCAGTTTGACCCCTACATTTGGGATTAGACTTTGTCCCATTGTGGCACAGTTTGACATCTTTCTTTATGATTAGGTGATGTTTTTAAATGACTTCTTGTGTGTTTTTTTATGGATACCAGCTTGGTAATGGTAAAAATATGTTTTAAAGTTATACCAAGACACAGAGGTTACACCATGAGCCTGTAACCATGAGAAAAATCTGGCAGAAAGTTCCTATCTGGCAGAAATCTGTCTTACAAAAGGAGAATATCAGGGGCCCCCTTCCCAGTTTTATGACAGTCTAATCGCTGAAGGCAGAACCAGTTACATAACTGCAGGCACCAATGCAAAATGAAAATGCAGGAATCCTTGTTTAAAAATCATGAAGTATTATTTCAAGATGGCAACAGCAGAGCATTAAACCAAGCACAGGGCCCTTCTAGGTACTGGGGGCCCTTGCAACTGTGCGGATCTCATATGCTCACGAAGTCAGCTGGGGCGAAAGGCCTATATCACATAGCATCTCTGCTTCCCAATAATTGTGCAATTATGGTAAAAGTGATTGTTCTGACTTTCCTGGTTCCTTTGGTCTTCATAAAAGAATGACTAAAGAAATGGACACGAGAATGTCTGCCTGGGTTTGTATCTCTGCTTTTCCACTTTTACTAGCTTGCTGACTCCGGACAAGTTATTCAACAGTTCTGTGCTTCAGCTTCCTGTAAATCTAAGATAACAATGGTACAACCCTCATAGGTTTCTTATGGGAATTAAGTGAGTTAATATTTATAAAGTGCTTAGAGAAATGCCTGTAAACACTGTACAGTATAATTGTTTAAGTAAAAATTTTAAAAATGCTCTCAATCTCTAGCAGGCTAGGAATTTTTTTATTTCAACTATTTTTTGACCAGAAACCTACTATAACATCATTTTTCATACCATACTGATAGATTCTCTAAAAGTAGAGTGACCAACTGTCCTGGTTTGCCTGTGGCTGAGAGATTTCCTAGGACACAGGACTTTCAGTGCTAAAACCTCCCAGACCTCGGCAAACCTGAACGGTGGTCACTCTGCAAAGTCTGATTTACTATGTTGACAAGAAGAGGGAGAATTATATATAACTGAAAGAGAGAGGGAGAGAGAGGGATAGAGAGAGAAAGTGAGAGAGAGAGAGAGAGAGAAGACACAGATGGAAAGAGAACACATATGTATTGGCAAGAATTGAAGGCTGTTGTGCTGGGAGCTGAGACACATTAGGAAGAGTATTAGACTGTATTGAAGGTACCAAGATGGAAAAGGATATTGTTGGTAGAGCATTAGTTTTCAGTACTGCATTAGTTCTGGGTGGTAGCACTCTGTTCTTCATCCCACCATGCACCTCCCCACAGGGCAAGGAGGCCACAGGGCCAAGGAGGCATGCCTACTCAATTCCTATATATCCCTTTCTCAGCCACCCTTAGAGCACCAGGACTCTGAAATCACACATCCATGTAGTCCTGAGTCCTCTTTCAAGACCTGTGCTGACTCTTCCTTGAGGGGTCTGTCTGCTTAAGGGTAAAGCACGCTACCCCAGCCAAGATTATTAGCCACTAGATAACTGTTTGCAGGAGACAGAGAGGGAGCTTGTGTGTACTGAATGTTCTGTCTACACATAACTACTGAGGCCCCTTATAGTGCAGGACGGAGTTGGGTGTTGGGGGAGAGGGGCAGGGGTGGAGTTTGGAAGACCACAGGCCAGAGGCTGGTTTCTTTGTAGAGTCTTGGAATTCTAAGTTTGAATATGGCCTTTCAGGTTGTTATGAAGGTATATTTGTCAAAGTAGGAGCATAAGACTGATTTGATTTAAGTGTGTTAGTCCGATTTATAACTTCTAAATATTTATGTCAAATTTATGCAAAGTTAAGAGCAGGCCTATTAGTGCTAATGCCCTCCCATGATGAGGGCTAAAGAGCCATTCCTTGGGAAAAACTTACGTCATAGTCTGGGCCTCCTGAAAGAATTCGTCTTCTGACATGGAGCCCTCCTTGATCATCTTAACAGCAACGTCATACTGCCCCTTCCACTTGCCCAGCTGGACCACTCCAAACTGGCCACTTCCCAGCTCCTTCAACAAGGTAATCTCTTCTCTTTTCAGTTCCCAGATTCCTAACAAGGCAAGATGGACATTCTTTAGGATGAGCATAGAAAGTTTTGGGGCTAACAGCTTCCCAAATGATTTCTTCTCCAATGGGAGTTTCACAGTGACAATATAAACAAGACTTTTTATTTTAAGTTGATAAATTAAAAATATAAAACCCTTAGTGATGTGGTCTTGTGACTACTTGACAATGGCACCAGGACAACACTATTCTCGAAGTAGCTACAGTTATTTGACAAGAAGGCTCAGAGCAAAAACAATTTGCCAACCAGAGGCATCTTGGAGAGGCTCAGCATCAAAATGTACTCGATGTCCTTAGGTGGTAAAACATTGTTAGATTTTTTAAATAAAAAAATTAAACTGTGATCGGGGTGGATGTGATCGTCCTAAAACATAAGGTTGGATACTAGCTTTGCTGAGTGGGCACAAAATCCAGGAAAAAAAAAGGATAGACAGTGGGGTGTTGGAGGCTAATAATGGGGTCTAATAAGAGAAAACAAATTGATGATCTTTTTGGTGATGCTAGAAGCTTACAGATTTATGTTGAGAGGACAGAATTTTTTTTTTTTTTTGGGGTGGAGTCTCGATCTGTCGCCCAGGCTGGAGTGCAGTGGCCTGATCTCAGCTCACTGCAAGCTCCGCCTCCCGGGTGTTACGCCATTCTCCTCTCTCAGCCTCCCAAGTAGCTGGGACTACAGGCATCCGCCACCACGCCCAGCTAGTTGGTTTTTTTTTTTTTTTGTATTTTTTAGTAGAGACGGGGTTTCACCGGGTTAGCCAGGATGGTCTCCATCTCCTGACCTTGTGATCCGCCCGTCTCGGCCTCCCAAAGTGCTGGGATTACAGGCTTGAGCCACCACGCCCGGCCAAGGACAGAATTTTTTTTAAAGAAAATCCTTCCTGATACAATCTGAGCAGAGGCCTCCTTCCTGTCTTTCCTCCTTTTTTTTTTTTTTTGTCAGTAAATTAACCATATATTTCAATCAAAAATGATGGAAAATGGAGTTTAAGAGCCCAAGAATGTATCCATACCATTTCCCAGGGACACAGAGTCTGGGACCTTGTTGGCCTTTGTTGACACAGGGTGGCGGAGCCGTGTGATCATGCCTGCAATGGAATCAGCATCATATCACATCATTACATCATATCCCATCACATTATGTAACATTGGTTCACAACTAGTCTCTCTCCAAAGTGGCTGAAAAAGCAAAGAGTTCAGAATGTTGTAATGCAGAGAGAGAATCCATTCATGTTGTAGTTGTGCTTAACTTGACTAATTAGCTCAATGCAAAGCAAAAATTAGATGAATAAAACACTGTATGTGATTTTTTAAAATCCCATAGAAATTAATTGCATGATGGAATCTTTAAAAATTCTCTCCCTTCTTTTTTGCTATGTCTTTACAATCTTACGCTTAAATATGTATACACAAAGCACATACATTTGACAAAAAATTCAAACAATACAGAAGGATAAAAAATAATAAGCCATCTGAATTTTTAAAAACTGAACCTATTACTAAGTTTCATTAAGTGGTCAAGTCATTTTAATTGTTTATATTTAGTTATGGTAAAGCTGGGTTAAAATAATTATAAAATTTAATAGTTGCTTGAAAGAACCCATTACAAATATATGTATATATGTTTTTTGCTTTAAATGTGGAATGCTGTCCAAGTCAAGGAACCTATCACACATGTACTTTTCCCCTCCTTCCTTTTTCTGTATATTTGTCTGGTTTTTATATGAGTGGTCTCCAACCTTTTAAAATCCTTCACTTTTATGTTTTTTTCTTATTTCTCTGCTTGATAAAAATCCTTCACCTTTAATCAGCTAAATTAATTAATTAATTAAAATATAAAAATTAGTACATTTCTATGAAATATATATTTGGTGTGAATTATAAAAATACAACCACAAACAGAAAATGTAAGAGAATGAGATAAAAATCCAAATCTAAATAAACATCTTAATATTTCCTACTGATATCCTGTGAAGTTTCCTGTGCATCCTCTGCAGTGGAATCATTTCACTTAGAGATGTCTGTTTGTCCAATACCTTTTCCAAAAGGCACTTCTGAGGTACTACAGGTTAAAATAAACAATTGAGGAAATTGGGGCAAAGGAAACACAACAGTAGAAACCAAAATGAAAGCCAGAAGTGAGGCCAATTTACCAACATGCATGCAATCAAGTCATATAAAGTAGCACAAATTTAGTGCTGAGCTTATGGCTTATTTTTACTCACTGTTGGAAATTCACTCAGCCACTGCTCTTAAGTGGCACTATTCTAGAAAACAGAGGGTATTTCTAGATGGATTTCCACCAGTTGATTAGGCAAAAATTTAGAAGATTAATAACACCCAGTGTTGGTGAGGATGAGAGAAAATGCTGGTAGGATTGTATATTTCTGAAAAGCAGTTGGCAATCTGTACATTGTAAGTATTCTTAGCCTTTGTCTCAGAAATTCCATTTCTAGGGATTTGGCTAAAGAACCACTCATATAGATGGACAGAGCTATGCATGCAGAATTGTGCACTGAAACATCCATTATAATGTGAAAATATTGGACATGATCCAACTGCTAATCAACAGAGGGCTAGGTGAATAAATTATGGGGTAACTATGGTAGAATTCTACGCAGCTGTTAAATAGACCAGAGTAAACTCTTTGTATTCGCATGGAAAAACCTCTAAGACATGTGAGTAAAGAATGCAAGCTAAGCAATATGTTAGAATGATCTCATCTCTCTAAAAATGGAATGTATATGCATAATATATAATTTCTGTTTATATATGTAATGATTAGTAAGTGCTAGTGTCAGCATGCAAAAAACCCTGTCATAATAGACAATTGGTCCATGATCCAATGATATATATGTATATTTCTATAATATTTTAAATTTATAATCCTCTTGCTTCTATACACAGAAAAATCCTACAAATATTTTTATAAAGAGAATTTCTCTTTCTAAGTCACCTAGTTTACTCAATTTCATTCTTTCTGGCATTAAGGAGACAATCATGTTATATTCCTAGGAATGTAAGTTAAAGATTATGATAGGCAAAAGACTTGAGAGGATTTTTTCCTACTTTCATGGTTCCCTATATAATTAAGAATATTAGGAGGATCAGTATTATCCAAGAAAATTAATATTTAAGAACAAGGGCCCATAAAAGAAAAAACTAAAATAAGTTACCTGCTGAATTGTGTTGGTGATAATGAATAAGCTTTGGAATGGAATCAAAACAGTAGTTTTCTGCCAGGTATAACTTGTTCTCAGCATTTGTATGCACATGGTAATGTTTGACAGTTCCTTTTTTATCACTAATAACAGAGAGAATGTTAGAACGTTTTAAATAAACAATTAAAACTTGATTAAGCAGGGTTAAATAATTATTTTAGATGCATTTGCAAATTTTGGAGAGGGAAGTCAGGGAGGGTTTCTCAGTCTTGGCATCTGATGTTTTTCTCAGTCTTGACATCTGGTGTAACTATAAAAGTAATTATGGAAGAGAGTTCTTCACTGAACCCAATGTATCTTTTGGTGCACGTATAGAATTCATGTACAGTAAAATTCCAACTTTCCAGACTTCTCCTCCCTTAGTAAGTGTATAAAACTGGAATCTTTCTTTGATGATCGAGAGGCTTACAGTTCTTCAGGATCATTATTCTGAGCATAAATTATCTTATAGGATAATAACAGAGGTGGAAATGAGGGAGGTAAAGGTGATTAGGCTGTGAGTATCCTCACCCCAAAACATGGGAGGAGGCTCTTTTGGGGCATGCAGAATGAAGTAGGTGGGGATGTCCTTTAATTCCTCATGTGAACTTGTACCCTCTCCACATAAAACACTTTTTTCTTTTCCTCTGCTTTTATACAATAATGCTGAATTGATGCATGTTGATTTAAGCTAATCAGGAATAATACACCTGTCTTAGATTGTAGACAATTACATAGTGGTCAAGAGCCAGGCTTTCATTTTAGTTCTATCACTCACTAGCTACCCTATATGGTTATGCCTGGCATATAAGAAACAGTTAATAAATTGTTGCTGTATAGAAAACTAACACAGGGACAGAAAACCAAATACCACATGTTCTTACTTGTAAGTGGGAGCTAAATGATGAGAACACATGGACACATAGAGGAAAACAGTGGACACTGAGGCCTACTTGAGTGTGGAGGATGGGAGGAGGGAGAGGAGCAGAAAAAATAACTATTGAATACTAGGCTTAGTACCTGGGTGATGAAATAATCTCTACAAGAAAGCCCCATGACAAGAGTTCACCTTTATAACAAACCTGCACATGTACCCATCAACTTAAAATAAAAGCTAAAAAAATTTAAAAATTCTTGCTGTAACATCAACCGAGTAAAAATTGCAAGTACTAAAGGAGAAAGGGTTCTTCTCTTTGCTGCAAATGTTTAATCAGCTTTTGGTGTCAGCATACAATTCACTCAAGGCCATTGATGAGGTTTCATAAAAGAGGGCTTCTGTATTCATTTGATTCTTTATCTATTTGTTTATTTATCTACCTGGCTACCTTAAAAAATGAATCTGGAGTCAGGAAACTCGACTAGGAAGATATCTGATACCAGGTTTGGCTGAAACTGCAGGGCCAGAGGACCACAAAGCTTTTGATACTCAGTCAACAAAGTCTTCTCCTAATTCTTACTGGGTTGGCTTTAGACAGCATCCAGGTATTACCATGTGAAAAATAATATATGAGATACACTGGGGACGTGGATTCTGGCATTGGAAAGTGCTGTGGGACAATTCAGGGTACATCCTATTATCTCAAGTGTAGGTAGGCACTCTGTAAAAAATTTCAAAAAAATAACGTTTTTATTACTTAATTATTATAAATATACATATATGCACTGTGGGGTAGGGCACATGGAGAAGGCACCGAGGCAGACGATCATTCAATATAGCTGCTAAAAAAGAGTTGCACACATAGAAATTTAAAAAAAAAGATCCTAATCAGTATTTGACCAGATTCTCATTCAAAAACATTGGGGGTTCGGTGTAAGCACAGAGGTGTAGATGAAGGAATATGACTTGGCTATTGGAAGCCCAGCTTCAACTAGTCACTTATTAGCTCCAGGTAGGTCTTCATAAGTTCTTTTTGAACCTCAATCCTCTCATCTGCAATATGGTGTAAATAAAACAGCTTTCCATTTGCTTTGGAGGATGATTAGAAGGAAAAAAAGAGCTAGCTACCAATAAGAAAGTGGCTTGTAAAACTCTGGAGAAGGATTCTGATGATGATTTGCATGAGATGACTGTGGGGTGTCTTTTATGCCCAAGTGTTAGGGTACAGGGAGTGCAGCAGGTAGAACTACTCTTCCCCAGCAGCAGCAACAACAATATAGTAATTACTGTTAGTTTATTAAGTGCTTACTATGTGTCAGGCACTGTTCTGGATATAATGTATGAATTAACTCTCTCCACTCATGGAACGTAACAATCATTATGTTCCCCTTTCAAATGAAGAAGTTGAGGCACAGAGGCTGAGAAACTTGCTCAATGTCACAAAGCCCTGAAATAGTAGAGCCAGGATTTGGATCTAGAAATTTGGCTTCAAACAAGAACTTTTAGTCACACACAGAGGACAGAGCCCTGGAAGGAAGCTGTGTAGAGAACACAGCGGCACTGAGTCAACCTTCTGCTAACTCCGAACCCAGTGGAAGGACTTACTAAGAACTGGACACTGGAGTAGGCACCTTTGCTCAGCAGGTGGCTAGGGCTGAGAGTATAGAGGCTTCACTGCCATTTTTTTTTTTTTTCTTTCTAGGCTTAGACCTGAATGAAAGGGAATCACCTGGGAGTCTCTTAATAAACATTTACTGAGGCATGCTGTGCTCTGGGCACTCTGTTACTGCCTAGGGTGGGGCAGGAGAGGATTAGCCAGAGAATGGCCTCTTGAAAGTAGTGGGGCAAGGATGGTGGGGCAGTGGAGTGAGGGTGGTGGAGGCAACTACAAATGGTCACATTCAACAGAAATACTTTGATTTAAAATTCCAGAGTTTAAAGATGATGTCTTATCCCAAAATGTGACTGTGACCAGCATATTCAACGAATATATGCAGAAAGGTAAAAGAAAGAAATCCTTATCATACTTACTTCACAGCCTTACTAAATAAGGACACTGTGTACATTCCCACTTGGCTCGAATTTCTAACCATAAATGCTCCTTCTTTTCCCTAAAAAGGAAGGAAAATATAGAAGGAACAGAAAATACTTTCATTATTCTCGAAAATGATTTTGCATGGTAGGTAGTTAGAAAATAAATCTTTTAGATTGACTTTATATGTCACAAAGGGCACAGGTTTCTCACTCAATCTCTTTACAGATCTTCTCTATGTGTATGAACACTTCCTCTCCAATTAATGTTTAACCCTATCACATACTTTTCTCTGTGTTGTGCTTATGTAAGCCTAACGTTTTCATCTTTAAGAAATGCAATTTAGAACCATGTATCACCGTATCATGCCCTTGGAAGGTTTTAGAAAACCAAACATCCAGAATAAATCAGTTGTTAAAGTTCTATACTCAAGTTGTCTTTCTCAATGACTTGTACTAATACTAAGCAGATGAAGGTTCAGAAAGAGCAGATTATAAACTATGAATGTGACAAAACACCAAATGAAGTCATTACATTCTCACTAGCACCCCTCAAAGAAATAAGTGTAGTGTTTAGTGTTTTTATCAGGTTAAACTATATCAAAGTGTCATTTTTAGAAATCAAAAGAGTTTGCTACTGGCATTCCATACTAATTAGTAATAAAGTCAGATAAACACATACTGTATCACATCTGCTGTACTCTGGTCTAGGTGCTAATGAGCAATGACAGAGCTCAGGTTAATGGCTACATTGACGGCCTCCAATAAATCATTTCTTTTATTCATACTCTGAGCAGTCCCTTCCCATACTGACTCTAGGCTGAGTCATGTGACTTGCTATGACCAATGGGACCTTAGCAAACACAACAAAAGCAGAGACTTGAAAAGTGCTTGCACCGTGGGGCTCGTCCTCTTCAACCACTGCCTTGAGATCACCATGCTGTGAGGAGGCCCAAGAAAGGCACATGGAGAGGCTGCTTGGGGAAGAACTGTGGAACTCCACTTGACTGCCTCAGCTAAACCCAAGCCCCTAGTCAACCCACCACCCAAATACAGCCACAGGAGTGCCCCTAAGCAAAACCTGCCTAAGAACTGCTGGCCCAGCTGACTCACAGAATCATGAGATATCATAAATCCCGCTGTTTCAAGCCACTAAATTTAGGAGTGGTTTATTATGCAGCAATAAATAATGGACACAGAAGTAGTGGCTAGACATGAAGAGTTGGGCAACCTGCAGACTGGACAAGCAACACTACAATGACTTGACTATATAATTAGCAGCAAGGTTTCTATGAGAAATGCATCAGATTCTGGACCCCAAAATACAAAGAGATTCTGTGAGGCTGTTTTAAGGACAAGACTATTTACCTTTTGTCTGAGTAACTGTTCAGATTGTGATCTGGAGATGTTACCAGCAAACCAGCTGCAAAAGGAAAAAAATTATATGTGAGAATCAATAAGTTTTAGATTGTATAGCTTGACACTCAACTTTCTAATCTGTAAAATGAGGCATTGGCTTACCTCAGGGGTTTCCAAGCCTAACTGCTCAAGAGAATCATTTGAGGAGCTTTTCAAAACTACAGATGCTTAAGTCCCCATTACCAAATTCTGATGTTGGGGTGGGATCTGCACATCTAATTTTTAAATGGGCTGGCATTTAGGAATCTTTGGTTTTCTTCTAGGTGACTTCTAAGTTTTCCTACATTTTACCATTTTGAGTAAGGGCTAGAGATTAGACCTATGAAGAATATTCCAAGAGGAAAGTCAGGGCTGCCAAGGATGAAAGCCCTTGTCTTCCAGTCATATAATTTCCTTGTAATAATCTGATGATAACATCTATTTTCAGATCAAATGCTTTTACTTTATATGTGGAGCTCAACAGGCCAAGAGCTGTTCCTCGTGTGAGGGCAACAATGTCTGTGGCCTTTGGGTTTTAGACAGAATGTCCAACTTAGGAAATGAGTAAAAGTAGGGTATGGGGTGGGATGTAGCATGGGTTTGGGTGAGTGGGAGGACCAACTGGCCTGAAGATAACATCTGCAGCGGAAAGAAGTACAAGAGGAAGGTGAGGGCAGAAGGGAGGAGTTGTAGGAGAAATTCAATGTAGAAGGTATCTCAGAACTTGGCAGGAATGGATGGGAAGTGATTCTCTGTATAATCTCTGTATGAGTTTTGGAAGGGATGTAAGCAGGTGGACAGTTCAATAAAATAGAGCCTTAGGCCACCCAGCTTGGAGGTGGGGTGCTAGGCATAACTTCCCTATGTGTAATTGTATGACTTCGAACAAGCCACTTGGCCTTGTTTGACCTTGGACTTCCCTACCCGTAAAACTAGGGAGAGGGTTGATCTTGATAAGTCTGAAAGTCTCTTTCAACTCAACCATTATGGATACTGTATAACTAATACTTGAAATATTAACTGATAGGTTTTCTTATTAGTCAACATTTTAAGGTGATACTAGCTAATCAAAAGGCCCTTCAGGAGCTATGATACAGGATATATACCTACAGGGGAATAGAAGGAAGAAAATCAGAAATCAGGAGAGAGACCTGGAGAGGCAAGGTGATATAACCTATATACCCTATACATTATACCCCCCACACACATACAAATGTTGCCTGTGTCATAATTTTGCTGAGGCCTTCCTCTTATTGTTTTAAATAATATTTTAGTATTTCAATGACAGCAGCAGAGTCCTAGGCATAAGGTTTTTTGTTGTTGTTGTTTTGTTTTTTTGTTTTGACAGGATCTCACTCTGTCACATAGGCTGGAGTGCAGTGGCATGATCTCGGCTCATTGCAGCTTTGACCTCCCAGGCTCAAGTGATCCTTGCACCTCATCCTCCAAGTAGTTGGGACTACAGGCGTGGGCAACCACACCTGGCTAATTTTTGTATTTTTGTAGAGACGAAGTTTTGTCATGTTGCCCCGGCTGGTATCAAACTTCTGAGCTCAAGCGATCTACCTAGCTCGGCCTCTCAAAGTGCTGGGATTATAGGTATGTGCCACTGTGCCTGGCCTGGCCTAGTCTAGTTCATTAACACATGATTTTCTATCTAAATCTCAGTGCTTAGTGCTTCTGTCTTTAATGGAATTGACTGGAATTGCTCATGAAATTATGGCCATAAAACAAAAACTCCCATGACACCGACAGAATAGGAAGCTGGGAGAGCATCAAGCACAATGTGAGGTGACTGAGTCCCAGATCCTATAGCCCTATAATCCCGAGCTCCCTTTGGTATCTTTTTGATTTTGAAGAGGACAAGTCTTCCCTGAGAATTTCCTCAATGTCTGTCTCTCACGCACCACTTGCATTCAGAAAAGATGGGAATAGAGACTGTCTAAATGGTCATATCTTGGCTTACCCAATCAGAGAAAGATTTCCAATTTATTTAAATGCTAAAGACTACAATCCACAATTAGAGGTTCACTCCCATTGGTTTAAGTCTTTGTGTTTCATTAAAGTGCAATTATCTTGGAAATGACCATGGGTTGGTCATTCTCAGTCTTTTATGCCTTAGTATGAATTATTCCATCAATGCTTTCCTGAGAATAGATATTAGGGAAGAAAGTAAAGCCGAAAGAGAGCTAGAAAGTGGTAAAGAGACCATGCCACAAAGAGGTGGAGGGTACAGCACATCTTCCCCAATGCAACAGGTATGGCTAGGGCCAGGCTGGGTTAGAGATGAGAGGAGGAGTGAAAACAGTAGCACGTACTTTGGAAAAGCTCTTGTTTCACATGTAACCAATAAATCAATAATACAACACTTGTACAAAAACAGAACTGGAAATACGCATAATCCTAGTGTCCAAGTGAATTCTGTGCCATTTGGTATCAAGTGTCTGAGAAATGCAATATGCTGTATTATTCCCACCTCTTCTTAACACTAATCTTTACATCTAGGAGACAATTATTTGTCCCTATTTGTAGAATGATGGACCCTTAGATTTTGGAAGGAAACTTAATAGCCACTTAGGCCAACCTCCTCAGTATATTTGGGGTGACCACACATTCTTATTTGCCCAGAAGTCCAGTTTATGCCTGATGTCCAGGTGTAATTTTTATTTTAATTTTTGTGGATACGTAGTAGGTATATATATTTATGGGATACACGAGATGTTTTGATACAGACATGCAATGTGTAACAATCACATCATGGATTATGGGGTATCCATCCTCTCAGTCATTTATCCTTTGAGTTACAAACAATTAATTATACTCTTTAAGCTATTTTAAGTGTATAATTAGCTGGGTGCGGTGGCTCACACCTGTAATCCCAGCACTTTGGGAGGCCGAGGCGGGTGGATCACCTGAGGTCAAGAGTTCGAGACCAGCCTGGCGAACACGGCAAAACCCTGTCTGTACTAAAAATACAAAAATTAGCTGGGCGTGGTGGCAGGCACCTGTAATCTTAGCTACTCGGGAGACTGAGGCAGGAGAATCGCTTGAACTTAGGTGGTGGAAGTTGCAATGAGCTGAGATCGTGCCATTGCACTCCAGCCTGGGCAACAAGAGCAAAACTCTGTCTAAAAAAAAAAAAAAAAAAACCAAGGTCACCCTAAGAATAGAGATTTGTTGATATAAATATCGCCATGTTCAAGGTCTCATTTGTGCTACCCTGTAAAATTACTGCATCATTAATAACTTCTCCAAAAATATTACTCAATGTTAATAAGACCTTTCAAACATCACCTTAATTAGAGGTCTCCAGGAAAGAAATAATGAGCAGAAACATTATATGCTACATCTACAAAGACAAGTAAAATGAAGGTGATACTGGACATATGATAAATCCAATGAGTATTTGCAGCCAATTTAGATAATCAGTTTGGGGGAAAATACTTTCATTGATAACAACCCAGCTCATTGTCACCTGTCACCTAGATAAATGACCCAGAACCGTACATAAGTTTACCCACGTAAATACAACCTCCTGAGACAGTCTCAGTCATCTGTTTTAATGTCTTTGAGGAGAAGAGTAGAAGTATCTATGTCTAGTTTTAGAAGAACCCATAAGACTTTCAGTACTCACTCATAATCATCCAGGTTTTCCTCTTCTTCAGATGAACTTGACTCAGGGAATCCCCTTAAGAAAAGTTGAGAAAAACGTAAGTGCAAAAAAGCACCAAGAAATAATCCAAATGCCTAGCCATGCAATATCAAATCCCACCCTGATTTTATCCACCTAACATTTAGATTGTTAGGTTTCTCCTTCTGCACCTGGGAAGGTATCAACACAGCAACAGTAAAGAGAGAGTCACTCAAAAGTTGGGCTTATGCCAAGTTTTGACGAAAGAATGGTTCTTTGATACAGGAGATCCCCAGGAAGCCCCCAGAGGAACTTGTATTTTTTTGACTTTTTCCAAAGAGTGGGCTCATGAAATAGATGAAGACTCCTTCAGAGATGGGTGTAGTATAAAGTTAAAAAAAGATTGGGTTGTGTATATAGCTATTCTTATGGAAGAGTTATTCAACTCTAGATTGCGTTTCTTCCCGCTAGAGATGCCTAGGTCAGGTATACTAGTGTTCCTGCTACTACTGGTGTATGTCATCGATGCTGGCTAGGAAAAGTCAGTGCAAGAAAGACTAGAACCCAAAAGTCATCCATTCAGGGTCTAGAGAGGCAAACTACATAGACTCTTTTGCTTTATATTTACCTTAAGTACAAAGCCTAGCTGCAAAAGTATTGCACATTTGTTAAGTTTTCCTGAAAATGGAAGCATATCCTGGATGTAGAGGAATATCTGAATTTGATTTACCATGAAATCTTTGTGGTGGTGTAATTTACATTTCTTTCTTTTTGGTTACTACTTGCAACATCTTCACTGCTGCTGCTACTGCAAAAAAGAGACATTTTGTACGTTTATAAACATGTGTCTACTTATAAATTTTAAATGACAGAAGTAATTTTGTTCATATATGTTTTAGCTTTATTTGACATTTTGACCCACACATTTCACTTGTTTGGGAAATTTAAGCTAATGAGTTACTTTCACATTTTGATTCTTTCAGGCATTCCAATAAAAGCAGTAGTTTGGCGACATTCCTAAACAAAAGAAAATTGTTAATAATGGCTCATAATGACCCCACACAATGGAAAATCTAGATTAATAAATCATCTTGATTGGATTTGCCCTGATTTTCTTATAGATATGCAAGCATTCTGTCACTTATATATTTTAAAATAACTTATTTTCCTCTTTGCTAATGTGACTACAATTAAAATTCTTGAAAATGCTGATCTTTTTACTCCTTCTGGACACAGATGGATAAGCAGGATTTTCATCATCCTCTGCCATAGATCATTTTCTCTCTTTTATTTGGAGTATTAAGCAGAGCATGAAGAAGTGCCTACCTCTCAAAGTCTAAAGGCTGTTTTATCTGGAACGTAGGACCTATTTCCTGTTTGCCTTCATAGCCCAGACTTTTTTTCAAAACCACAGTTCATAGAAACAAGCTTCCTTAGCAAGGAAATGCTCCCCTGGCTCTATTTCAAGGAATGCCTAGATAAAGCCCTTAAACTCTAAAATGCCAAACCTTCCCAAAGAGCCTTGCCCACTAGAATAGCTTTTATTTAGCCTTGTTGTTTCTAAAAACACTTAGAGAATGTCCATCAATAGTGCATCACTTAGGTTTACCTAATAGCTATATAATGAGTACTTTACAGACATTAAAAATAATCAGGTAATTTGCACAACAATGTAAATGTACTTAACACCACTGAACTCTACGCTCAAAAATAATTAAGATGGTAAACTTTATGTTATGTATATTTTACCAAAATTAAATGAAAATGAAATTTTAAAAGTCAGGTGTATCCTCACATATTCAAATAGGAAAAATGCTGAAGATGTCAAGTGAAAAGAACAAATGGCAAAGACTGTATCGTCAGAACTTACTTGCTTTTTATGCACATGGCCACATGTGCATAGAAAACATTTTAGGGGAATGTAAATGGAATATTCTGTAATATTTGAATGATTTAATAGGAGCATAGATTATCTTACTAAACAGAAAACAGATTAAAAAGAAGCTCAGGGGAAGATTATAAGAATGACAGAAAGTTGATAAAAAGTATTATCCCATATATGAGCTGAGAATCACGGCTGCACTTTAAAAAGTCAAGCTCCATGAAGACCTGTTAGCAATTATTATAATTCACTCTCAGATGCAATGCTGCTCATGCTAAGAGGTGGTCAATCAATCCTTTGTTAAAATAACTAGATTCCTGAAGTTCTAGGGAAAATCCACAGTTGGGACCAAACCTAAGGAGGTGCAAATCTAAGGGAGTGTCAAAAACTCAATAATCAAGATAAATAATATTTTAATGAACAAAATATTGACATCTTAAATAAAGGTTGGATCCGGCAATTTATGAGTTGGTAGCTGGGCAGCAACCCCATGTGAATCAACAGTTCTTCCTGGTTATTTGAAAACAGGTCAGTCAGTTTCACCTCACACCTCTCTCAGTGAATCACTGGAGTTTCTATCAGGAAGGGGACCTGGAACACCATTAACACGACTTCCACTCTCCTTGCGTCTGGGTTTACTGATCCTCTCCTTCCACAAGAATGGTGGGCTACAGGCACACAAATGTAATCCCATCCCTTGGGCACCAGGTATAGATTAATACACTAGGATTCTAGTTCCACTTTGGAATGAAAGGGACCATGGCTTATTATACTGAAAAAAACAATCAAGAAGAATACACTTACATTATTTCAAATTCCATATGGCCCTGTATTATTGAAACTTTGAGTAATTGGCCTTAGGCAAAAATGATGAGGATGGAAAGAACAAAGGAATAAAAGGACACAGGAAAAATAACTATGAAAAGAGACACATGGTGAGTCAGAGAGATGATCTGTATCCATTGTGGGGAAAGGCAGACATAACTTCCCTGCAGGGATGCTGATAACTGAGTGAGAAGATGGCAGAGAGTAGACAATGTGAGAGGAAGGAGATCTGAGACAGGAAATAAGGAAGGGGATTCACTTGACCTTTTCCATATAGTCATCTTGCAATTCCATTCAGCATTTATTTGGCATCGAGTGTAGGGCAAATTCAGTGCCAGATCAAGAGATATATACATACACAATTTACATGTTGCCTTCAAGGAATTTTCAATTCTGGCTTTAGATAGAATCTTTAGGCTAAAAACCGTGAGAAGACTAATCAGGTCAGGAAAGGTGAGGTTGTACATTCCAAGAAGGCAAGCCATGGCCTTGCTTGAAATGCTATTTGCCATCTGGCTAGTGACACTGAAGCACATTGCAGAAGTAAGCCCATCCTAAGCTCTTTCATGTAAAGGATAGATTTTAAAGATTCTGTATTCTGGAATGTGGAGATATTTGGGGGAGAAGGAGGAGAAAGGGAAGGGAATACAATGATCATGCATTATTGAGATCATTAGATTGGATAATCTAAATGGAAAATCTATGCTTCTCAGCCCCAATGGGGCCACTGCTTCCCCAAGCTTCTGGCTCAAGCACTGAACATTTTCTGAGAGGACAGCCTAAGGCCTGGATCAACAGCTTTGAGGCTGAGGCTCAGGGTAGCGGGGTAGTGTTTACTCTACATGCTGGGCAGCTGGTCTGAAAGCTGGGGATTACCTTTTCAGTTTTCTTACTTGCTCCCAGTCAGGGTAGTCTTCTTTTGGAATATACTGCATGTTGAAGTTTGGCTGGGAGCCATAGATTTTCTTTGAGTTGCTGTCATATTGGACTACAGTGGTACTTGAAGATGGTGGCTGGAAGCCATAGTTTTTCATTGATTCGTTGTCGTATTGGGCTAGAGTGGTACTTGAAGATGGTGCATCCATTTTGAGAACAGGAACTGCCCGAGGTATCTTCAGCTTTGGAAGGGAAGAGATTTTAATACATCACAGTGAGGCACAGATTCAGGTACCGGGAACTGACAATTAAGTATATCAGTTCTTGAAAGAAAGAGAAAGGAAGGAGGGAAGGGAGGGAGGAAGGGAGGGAGAAAGGGAGGAAGGAAAGAGGCAAGGAAAGAAGAAAGGTATGAGCAAGGATATGGAGCAACTGGAACTCATACTTTTGCTGGTTGGAGTATGAAGTGGTACAACAACATTGGAAATTTGTTTGCAGAATGTAGTAAATCTGGATGTGCATCTGGTCATACCCTATGACTCATAAATTATATGTATATATACCCAACAGTGAAACCAAAAGACCTGTAAAAGAATGTTCATAGCAGAATTATTTTAATTAGATAAAAACTAGAAACTGCCTACACGCCCATCAAGAGAATAAAATAATAAACACGTTGTGGTTGTTGAAGGCTGAACAATGGTCTCCCGAACATGTTCATGTCCTAATTCCCAGAATCTGTGAATACCTTACATGGTACAAGGGACTTTGCAGATTGTAATTAAGTTAAGGATTTTGAGATGGGGTGACTATTCTGGATTTTATGGGGATGGGCCTGATGTAGTCAAAAGGGCCCTTATAAAAGGGAGGTAAGGTGGTCAGAGATTAGAGAGCTGTGAGAATGGAGGCAGAGATTAGAGAGCAGAGGAGCTGCGACCTTCTGGTTCCCCAGACGGGGGAAGGAGCCAGGAACCAGTGAATGTAAGTACCCCTTAGGAACTGGAAAATGCAAGGAAACAGATTCTTCCCTAAAGCTTCCAGAGGAAACACAGCTGTGCGGATCCATTTTAGACATAAGCTCTTCCGAACTGTAAGAGAATAAATGTTTGTTGCTTTAAGCCACGAAATTTGTGTGGTAATTTGTTAGAAAAGTAATAAGAAACCAAAACAGTTGTATATTCACACAATTGAATTCTATACAATGATAACAGTAAACTACAATCACATACTAAAAAAAAGGCAAATCTCATAAATTGAAGAAAAGAAGACACACAATAAATGACTATACACTTTATAATTCCATTCATATAAAAGTCAAAATCAGGCAAACAATCTATGATGTTGTAAATCAGGTTAGCAACTACTTTTGGAGGGTAGTAATGACTGAAAGGGAACATCAGGGTGTCCCTGGGGTTCTGTGATGTTGTGTTTTTTTATCTGAGGGTAGATTATAGAGAAGTGTTCAGTTTGTGAAAATTCATCAAGCTGAACACTTAGGATTTGTGTGCTTTTCTATGTTCATGTTATACTTCAGTTAAAAATTCACAATATGTGTGTGTGTGTGTGTGTCTGCGCATATGTGACAGACAGAGATGCATTTAACATTTTTGTCAGGCTGTATTTTACTTTTTCAGAAATTTCATTTACTTGGAGTTAAGGCTTTGACATTCTGGAAATTTTAATTATGCAGGACAGTGTTATTTATGAGCTGTGAAGTGGGCTATCTCCAAAGAAAAATGCACTGGGAACTTCCTTAAATGGAAATCATTTAAGGAAATCTCTTAGAACAGAACAGCTAGAGAGCTGATTTTTATTTCCTCCATTCAGAAAATAAGCCCTCTACTGAACACTCTGGTAAAAAACAAAACAAAGAAAAACATACTTTACATGATACCCTCTGATCCATGGTTCATCTGGGAAGCTTATAATCAAAACAGGCTTATGAACCCTTAGCCACTGATTTGCCTAACTGATAATTTTCAATATATTGGCCAAAAAATTCCCTGCTGGAGACTAGATGCAATGGTTTCTGGCTCTTAAATTATCTTCTGCTCTTAGAGTTGTCAAAAACAAACTTTATTGGTAATTCATTCTTTTTAAAGTGCAGAATTCAGTGACTTCTGTAAACTTATCAACTTGTATAACCATCACCACAACCCAGTCTTTCCGTCACTCCAGTAAGATCCCTCATACCTATTTGCAGTCAGTTCCCATCCCTACTCTGGTCCCAGGCAACCACTGATCACTCTTTGTTTTTATAGATTTGCCTAATCTGGGCGTTTCTCCTAGGTGTTTTAGAGGACCATACTTTTCAAGCTTCAGGACTGAAACATATTTTCAAACCCAAACAGCAATGTTGCTAATAACAAAGTAAAAACTCCTAACCATTATAATTGTTTCCTAGGGCTTCCATGACAAATTGCTACAAGTCTGGTGGATTAGAACCACAAAAATTTATTATTTCACAGTTCTAGAGGCTAGAAGTCAAAATAAACGTTTCAGCATTGCTGTATTTACTCTGAAGCCTCTAGGAGAAAATCTTTGCTTGCCTCTTCCAGCTTCTGGTCGTTCCAAGTTGCTATGGTTTGGATATTCGACCCCTTCAAATCTTTTTTTTGTATTTGTTTATTGTATATTAAAGTATACATTATATTTATATATTGCAACATATAATATGTTAATGATATTAGATACAATTTGTATATGCATGATATTGTATGTTATACAATGTGAAAGGAAAATATCTTGTGCCCTCAAAATCACTAAGCTAAAAGGAAAATTCAAGCTAGGAACTGCTTAGGGCAAACCTGCCTCCCATTCTTTTTTATTTTATTTTATTTTATTTTTTATTATACTTAAGTTCTAGGGTACATGTGCATAACGTGCAGGTTTGTTACATATGTATACTTGTGCCATGTTGGTGTGCTGCACCCATCAACTCATCAGCACCCATCAATTCATCATTTTTATCATGTATAACTCCCCAATGCAATCCCTCCCCCCTCCCCCCTCCCCATGATAGGCCCCAGTGTGTGATGTTCCCCTTCCCGAGTCCAAGTGATCTCATTGTTCAGTTCCCACCTATGAGTGAGAACATGCGGTGTTTGGTTTTCTCTTCTTGTGATAGTTTGCTAAGAATGATGGTTTCCAGCTGCATCCATGTCCCTACAAAGGACGCAAACTCATCCTTTTTTATGGCTGCATAGTATTCCATGGTGTATATGTGCCACATTTTCTTAATCCAGTCTGTCACAGATGGGCATTTGGGTTGATTCCAAGTCTTTGCTATTGTGAATAGTGCCGCAATAAACATACGTGTGCATGTGTCTTTGTAGTAGAATAATTTATAATCCTTTGGGTATATACCCAGTAGTGGGATGGCTGGGTCATATGGTACATCTAGTTCTAGATCCTTGAGGAATTGCCATACTGTTTTCCACAATGGTTGAACTAGTTTACAATCCCACCAACAGTGTAAAAGTGTTCCTATTCTTCCACATCCTCTCCAACACCTGTTGTTTCCTGACTTTTTAATGATTGCCATTCTAACTGGTGTGAGATGGTATCTCATTGTGGTTTTGATTTGCATTTCTCTGATGGCGAGTGATGATGAGCATTTTTTCATGTGTCTGTTGGCTGTATGGATGTCTTCTTTTGAGAAATGTCTGTTCATATCCTTTGCCCACTTTTTGATGGGGTTGTTTGTTTTTTTCTTGTATATTGTTTGAGTTCTTTGTAGATTCTGGATATTAGCCTTTGTCAGATGAGTAGATTGCAAAAATGTTCTCCCATTCTGTAGGTTGCCTGTTCACTCTGATGGTAGTTTCTTTTGCTGTGCAGAAGCTCTTTAGTCTAATCAGATCCCATTTGTCAATATTGGCTTTTGCTGCCGTTGCTTTTGGTGTTTTAGACATGAAGTCCTTGCCCATGCCTATGTCCTGAATGGTACTACCTAGATTTTCTTCTAGGGTTTTTATGGTATTAGGTCTAACATTTAAGTCTCTAATCCATCTTGAATTAATCTTCGTATAAGGAGTAAGGAAAGGATCCAGTTTCAGCTTTCTACTTATGGCCAGCCAATTTTCCCAGCACCATTTATTAAATAGGGAATCCTTTCCCCATTTCTTGTTTCTCTCAGGTTTGTCAAAGATCAGATGGCTGTAGATGTGTGGTATTATTTCTGAGGACTCTGTTCTGTTCCATTGGTCTATATCTCTGTTTTGGTACCAGTACCATGCTGTTTTGGTTACTGTAGCCTTGTAGTATAGTTTGAAGTCAGGTAGCGTGACGCCTCCAGCTTTGTCCTTTTGACTTAGGATTGTCTTGGCAATGCGGGCTCTTTTTTGGTTCCATATGAACTTTAAAGCCGTTTTTTTCCAGTTCTGTGAAGAAACTCATTGGTAGCTTGATGGGGATGGCATTGAATCTATAAATAACCTTGGGCAGTATGGCCATTTTCATGATATTGATTCTTCCTATCCATGAGCATGGTATGTTCTTCCATTTGTTAGTGTCCTCTTTGATTTCACTGAGCAGTGGTTTGTAGTTCTCCTTGAAGAGGTCCTTTACATCCCTTGTAAGTTGGATTCCTAGGTATTTTATTCTCTTTGAAGCAATTGTGAATGGAAGTTCATTCATGATTTGGCTCTCTGTTTGTCTGTTACTGGTGTATAAGAATGCTTGTGATTTTTGCACATTAATTTTGTATCCTGAGACTTTGCTGAAGTTGCTTATCAGCTTAAGGAGATTTTGGGCTGAGACAATGGGGTTTTCTAAATATACAATCATGTCATCTGCAAACAGGGACAATTTGACTTCTTCTTTTCCTAACTGAATACCCTTGATTTCTTTCTCTTGCCTGATTGCCCTAGCCAGAACTTCCAAGACTATGTTGAATAGGAGTGGTGAGAGAGGGCATCCCTGTCTTGTGCCAGTTTTCAAAGGGAATTTTTCCAGTTTTTGCCCATTCAGTATGATATTGGCTGTGGGTTTGTCATAAGTAGCTCTTATTATTTTGAGGTACGTTCCATCAATACCGAATTTATTGAGCGTTTTTAGCATGAAGAGCTGTTGAATTTTGTCAAAAGCCTTTTCTGCATCTATTGAGATAATCATGTGGTTCTTGTCTTTGGTTCTGTTTATATGCTGGATTACATTTATTGGTTTGCGAATGTTGAACCAGCCTTGCGTCCCAGGGATGAAGCCCACTTGATCATGGTGGATAAGCTTTTTGATGTGCTGCTGAATCCGGTTTGCCAGTATTTTATTGAGAATTTTTGCATCGATGTTCATCAGGGATATTGGTCTGAAATTCTCTTTTTTGTTGTGTCTCTGCCAGGCTTTGGTATCAGGATGATGTTGGCCTCATAAAATGAGTTAGGGAGGATTCCCTCTTTTTCTATTGATTGGAATAGTTTCAGAAGGAATGGTAGCAGCTCCTCCTTGTACCTCTGGTAGAATTCAGCTGTGAATCCATCTGGTCCTGGACTTTTTTTGGTGGGTAGGCTATTAATTGTTGCCTCAATTTCAGAGCCCGCTATTGGTCTATTCAGGGATTCAACTTCTTCCTGGTTTAGTCTTGGGAGAGTGTAAGTGTCCAGGAAATTATCCATTTCTTCTAGATTTTCTAGTTGATTTGCGTAGAGGCGTTTATAGTATTCTCTGATGGTCGTTTGTATTTCTGTGGGGTCGGTGGTGATATCCCCTTTATCATTTTTTATTGCGTCTATTTGATTCCTCTCTCTTTTCTTCTTTATTAGTCTTGCTAGCGGTCTGTCAATTTTGTTGATCTTTTCAAAAAACCAACTCCTGGATTCATTGATTTTTTGGAGGGTTTTTTGTGTCTCTATCTCCTTCAGTTCTGCTCTGATCTTAGTTATTTCTTGCCTTCTGCTAGCTTTTGAATGTGTTTGCTCTTGCCTCTCTAGTTCTTTTAATTGTGATGTTAGAGTGTCAATTTTAGATCTTTCCTGCTTTCTCTTGTGGGCATTTAGTGCTATAAATTTCCCTCTACACACTGCTTTAAATGTGTCCCAGAGATTCTGGTATGTTGTATCTTTGTTCTCATTGGTTTCAAAGAACATCTTTATTTCTGCTTTCATTTCGTTATGTACCCAGTAGTCATTCAGGAGCAGGTTGTTCAGTTTCCATGTAGTTGAGCGGTTTTGATTGAGTTTCTTAGTCCTGAGTTCTAGTTTGATTGCACTGTGGTCTGAGAGACGGTTTGTTATAATTTCTGTTCTTTTACATTTGCTGAGGAGTGCTTACTTCCAACTATGTGGTCAATTTTGGAATAAGTGCGATGTGGTGCTGAGAAGAATGTCTATTCTGTTGATTTGGGGTGGAGAGTTCTATAGATGTCTATTAGGTCCGCTTGGTGCAGAGATGAGTTCAATTCCTGGATATCCTTGTTAACTTTCTGTCTCGTTGATCTGTCTAATGTTGACAGTGGAGTGTTGAAGTCTCCCATTATTATTGTATGGGAGTCTAAGTCTCTTTGTAAGTCTCTAAGGACTTGCTTTATGAATCTGGGTGCTCCTGTATTGGGTGCATATATATTTAGGAGAGTTAGCTCTTCCTGTTGAATTGATCCCTTTACCATTATGTAATGGCCTTCTTTGTCTCTTTTGATCTTTGATGGTTTAAAGTCTATTTTATCAGAGACTAGGATTGCAACCCCTGCTTTTTTTTGTTCTCCATTTGCTTGGTAGATCTTCCTCCATCCCTTTATTTTGAGCCTGTGTATGTCTCTGCATGTGAGATGGGTCTCCTGAATACAGCAGACTGATGGGTCTTGACTCTTTATCCAGTTTGCCAGTCTGTGTCTTTTAATTGGAGCATTTAGTCCATTAACATTTAAGGTTAATATTGTTATGTGTGAACTTGATCCTATCATTATGATATTAACTGGTTATTTTGCTCGTTAGTTGATGCAGTTGCTTCCTAGCCTCGATGGTCTTTACATTTTGGCATGTTTTTGCAATGGCTGGTACAGGTTGTTCCTTTCCATGTTTAGGGCTTCCTTCAGGGTCTCTTGTAAGGCGGGCCTGGTGGTGACAAAATCTCTAAGCATTTGCTTATCTGTAAAGGATTTTCTTTCTCCTTCACTTATGAAACTTAGTTTGGCTGGATATGAAATTCTGGGTTTAAAATTCTTTTCTTTAAGAACGTTGAATATTGGCCCCCACTCTCTTCTGGCTTGTAGAGTTTCTGCCGAGAGATCTGCTGTTAGTCTGATGGGTTTCCCTTTGTGGGTAACCCAACCTTTCTCTCTGGCTGCCCTTAAGATTTTTTCCTTCATTTCAACTTTGGTGAATCTGGCAATTATGTGTCTTGGAGTTGCTCTTCTGGAGGAGTATCTTTGTGGCGTTCTCTGTATTTCCTGAATTTGAATGTTGGCCTGCCCTACTAGGTTGGGGAAGTTCTCCTGGATGATATCCTGAAGAGTGTTTTCCAACTTGGTTCCATTTTCCCCCTCACTTTCAGGCACCCCAATCAGACGTAGATTTGGTCTTTTTACATAATCCCATACTTCTTGCAGGCTTTGTTCATTTCTTTTTCTTCTTTTTTCTTTTGGCTTCTCTTCTCGCTTCATTTCATTCATTTGATCCTCAATCGCTGATACTCTTTCTTCCAGTTGATCGAGTCGGTTACTGAAGCTTGTGCATTTGTCACGTATTTCTTGTGTCATGGCTTTCATCTCTGTCATTTCGTTTATGACCTTCTCTGCATTAATTAGTCTAGCTGTCAATTCTTCCACTCTTTTTTCAAGATTTTTAGTTTCTTTGCGCTGGGTACGTAATTCCTCCTTTAGCTCTGAGAAGTTTGATGGACTGAAGCCTTCTTCTCTCATCTCGTCAGTCATTCTCTGACCAGCTTTGATCCGTTGCTGGCGATGGGCTGCGCTCCTTTGCAGGGGGAGATGCGCTCTTATTTTTTGAATTTCCAGATTTTCTGCCCTGCTTTTTCCCCATCTTTGTGGTTTTATCTGTCTCTGGTCTTTGATGATGGTGACGTACTGATGGGGTTTTGGTATAGGTGTCCTTCCTGTTTGATAGTTTTCCTTCTGACAGTCAGGACCCTCAGCTGTAGGTCTGTTGGAGATTGCTTGAGGTCCACTCCAGACCCTGTTTGCCTGGGTATCAGCAGCAGAGGTTGCAGAAGATAGAACAGCGAGTGTACCTGTCTGATTCTTCCTTTGGAAGCTTCCTCTCAGGAGTGTACTCACCCTGTGAGGTGTGGGGTGTCAGACTGCCCCTAGTGGGGGATGTCTCCCAGTTAGGCTACTCAGGGGTCAGGGACCCACTTGAGCAGGCAGGCTGTCCCTTCTCAGATCTCAACCTCCGTGTTGGGAGATCCACTGCTCTCTGCAAAGCTGTCAGACAGAGTCGTTTGCGTCTGCAGAGGTTCTGCTGCTTTTTTGTTGTTGTTATTTATCTGTGCCCTGTCCCCAGAGGTGGAGTCTTAGTTGAAAATGCAGAAATCACCGGTCTTCTGTGTCGCTCGCGCTGGGAGTTGGAGACTGGAGCTGTTCCTATTCGGCTATCTTGCTCCGCTCCCCCCTTCAAATTTTATGTTGACGTGTGATCTCCAGTGTTGGAGGTAGAGCTTAACAGGAGGTATTTGGGTCATAGGGGCGAATCCCTCATTAATGGCCTAGTGCCATTCTCATGGTAGTGAATGAGTTCTCACTCTATGATTTTCCATGAGAGCTGGTTATTGAAAAGAGTCTGTCACCTCCCTTCCGTCTCTCTTGTTTCTTCTCTCTTACCATGTAATTTCTGTACACACTAGCTCCCCTTCCTTCCTTAGACTGGAAGCAGTCTAAGACTCTCCTCAGGTGCAGATGCCAGTGCTATGCTACTTGTACAGCCTGCAGAATGGTGAGCCAAATAAACCTCTTTTCTTTATCAGTTACCCAGCCTCAGGTATTCCTTAGTAGCAACACAAATGGACTAAGAAGCAGGTGTTCCTTGGCCTGTGGTAACATAACTCCAATCTCTTCCTAGGTCTTCACATGGCCTTCTCCTCTGTGTATCTCTCTGTGTCCTCCTATCTTACTAGTCATTGGATTTATGGCCCACTCTCATCTTTTGTGTGATTTCATCTTGATCTTCAACTAATTATGTCTGCAAAGATCCTAGTTCCAATAAGGTCACATTCTAAGGTTCTACATGGACATGAAACTTGGGGGACATTATTCAGTCTACTACAATCATGGATTATTTTTTTCTTTCATGTTGATTCACAAAATTATGTGGCTTTTACTTAGAAAGAGAGAAGTAAGTGTGCACGAATGTGTGTAGCTGAAAATAAGTACCCAAGACACCATAGATCCAATAGGTGGGTGGAGATGTCCCCTTGCTTTCAGGTGAACTTCTAGAGAACCACTGGGAAGCCATTTTGTGTGTATCCTGGCATTTGAGGAGGCTCACACCTGCCTGGGGACCCTAAAAACAGGAGGCTGTGGCTATGAATCTAAGACAGTAGAGCAAAAAGAGAGCAGTAGCCTGTACTTCAAGAAAGAGCTACATACAGCTTAATTAACCAGAGCAATCAAGGTTTTGTTTGTTTTCTTATAGGCCAACTCCACCCTTGGGAAAAAGTTGGCTGACAGCCATCTTGAAAGATTGAGGGCTGAAAATCTGAAAATCCAAGAGCTGAGGATCAAAATCTCTCCCCTGTCATAAAACTACATATGGATCTGCCCTTCAGTAGGAAATTCCCAAAAGTCTCCCATGAGATAAAGAATCAGTGCTGGATAATTCACTCAGATACCACCACCACATCATGACAGAAACAGCTATGTGTGTCTTTTTTTAATTAGACCTCGTCTTCCTTGGAACTAACTCTGAAAGGGCCATGAACCTCAGCCACTCCAAAATCCCTCCCCAAAAGCAGGCTGCCAGATGATGCAGGCCCAAGCTAGGCGAAGGATGTTTAACTTGGAATGATGTTTGCAGTCATGTGATAATAACATTGGGTGGAACAATTCAGAGGCTGTTCTCATGATTACAAGTAATGGGGAAATTTTTATCATTTCAGAGTGACTGCAAAACTATGGAATCTGGCAAAGACTTTATTTGGAAGCGGGGAAGAAAGCCCACTGAATAGTTTTGAAGGGATAATGGAGGGAAAGAATTATATTGTTTTCTGCTTTTGTCCTATAGAGTTCCATTTCAACACCAGGATGCTTCCAGGAAGCAGTCTTGGCCATGTTGATGGTAAGGAAAGAATGACAGCTAATAAGAGCTGCCTGTTATGTGTGATGCCATCTTAAGGACATCTCCCACATGTACACATTTTTTTGGTGACTATTTATGGGCTTACTGGCTAGGAAAAGACACAACAATTAAATACAAAAATATGAGATATTACAATGGTTCTATATTGAATCCACTATTCAATACCACCCATAAGTATCGTCTGGAGCTCATGGTTTTTCTCTCTTTCCTGGGAAGTCTAAATGAATTCCACATTTTCTAGTCTTGAATCTGGCAACTCTTGATTTGTTTAATATATCCTGACCATGAAAAACATTTTTAAAATATGACTTACCACTCTGTCTGGGAAGATAGGAACTCTGTATTTCTCTTCATCGACTGCAATATGCAGATTAGCATCTGAGCATTAAAACAAAGTAATATCAGAAGGAAATTTAAACAAAACAAAGAGAAACACTCAATGTTATGAATTAAAAGAATGAACCAGCTTGTGTGAGCAATACTCCAGATTAAGTGAATCCAGACACAACATCTGGAGTGATTCTGTAGCTTTCCTATATAAGGCCCAGCTCCTATGTAGGCCATGTATCCTGGAAAAAGGGTGGATTAAGGCATCTTGGACAAAAACAAATAAAGACACCCAACTTTTTCTTTTAGTTGTTATGCCCATGGACTTCCTGGTAGCTCAGCAGAAGAAGCCAAGGGAATAAATTATACTTGGACAGATAGACAGTATTACAGCTGCTCAGGAACTGCAACACCTCTACACTCTGTAGTTTTCCTCAGAGGCACAGCACCTGTGGCACGCAGAACACATGCTGAGTGTCATCCAGATAGAGCCTAGGAAGGCAATCCCAAGGCAGTGCTCTCTCTGGCCTTTTTCCTGCTCCTTCCAGAAAGTTAGGGCATGGTCAAAGCTGGAATCTGACCCGCTAGGTAATGATAAAAGACCATAGACAAAACCACTGGGGAAAATGATTAACACTATAAGGAGACATTACTCCTCAGTCCCTTACAGTGCAGGCAAGGCCCCATGTGCAGCCAGTCTGTAGAGTTCATTAAATCACTATAATCATGAGTATACAGAGCAATGTGATCTAGTTGAGATTAATAAATATTCATTGTATAGTCTAATTAAGATGGAAAACACAATGAATACTTATTAATTGATTTTTGGGGGATAAAATGACCAGTAATAGCACTAACATGATTGTTGGGTATCAATACTGTTATGAAGTGAATTTTAAAAATGTTTTATGTGCCTCTATCTTTTCCAGTTCATGAAGTTCTATTCTGTAGCTGATCTCATTCAATTCTGTAAAGCCATTGTAATCCAGGCATATTTTGTCCAGGCTGGTAAAACTGTTACCAAAATAAGTTCTCCTATTTTGTATTTTTCAACAACTTTATGTTAAATAATTATAAACTTTAAATATATATAAGTCCCTCTCATTTCCCTGGGAATACAACTCTGGATAGAATCTGATTTCACATCAAGCAACCCCTTCTCTCATGTCATTAAGAAATTAACACACATATACAGAATGGCAAACTGCTTTAAAAATATATTTTAAAACTTGACCATCATTTTAGTATATACAGTGATGAAAAGTGATACTTAAATTATATCTTTCTTTTTTTTTTTTTTTAAAAAAGAATGTTTTTTTTCAGTTTGTGATTTTTGTTATTTATGAGAAGAGCGAGCTGGTTTTCTTATCAAACTGGAAACCTAGCTGTTTGAACCATGATGACATATCCAACATATTCTACCTTTTTGGAGTTTATCTTGAACCAATAAAAATTATGGGAGGAAATAACAGCTCATTGCTTGATTAATGTTTAAAATTTTTAAAATGTTTCTCATGAAATGAAAGAATGGCAGACGTTAATATTGTTATTATCTTAATGGCCATGACTCAGTTGACCCTAGAATGAGATTTCATTTGTCACATAGCATCTGCAAGGCTGAATTTTCATGATGCCAACCCATCTGGCACATCTTGTTTTCTGGCAAGCTCTCCTGGCCTCTGGCAGGTTTAGCCTAATGGAGCACTATCCACCCAAGGTCCAGTCCAACAGAGGAATCAGACATTACATGCTTCCCAGAGGGTACATCCTGGGGCTGCTTTACAACTCTGCTGGCAACACAGGAACTTCCCGTCCACGAAGAACCCACTATGGTACTTGATCAGCAGGTGGGGGTTACCCCTTATCTCTGAGGAGCAGACAGGAAGAAAACAAGACGTTAGCAAACGTTGATCCAAGAGGAGAAACAGATTCAGTAAGTGCTGTAATCACAGAACAATAAAAACCCCATTTGGCCAGCAACCAAAGTAAGAGCAAATGGTTCCGGAAGGATATAGGTCTTTCACGCAACAGTTAATAAGCCAAAAAGAAAAAAGAAAAGTCTAACCATGAGTATGTTGAGAACAACACAATAACATATCATTTTTGAAGAAAAAATAACTAGTAAAATGCATATACAGATCAGCCTGATGTTAGGATTTTAGAGATATATCCGTAAAGAAAGAGAGTGGGTTATAGCACATGGTGTTTTCTTGTGGCAGAAGGGGAAGGGTGGGGCTAAATTTTAGCAAAAAGTTCTTTAAAAAGGCCCAGATAAACATACACGTCTATCTACTTTTTATTGTGAAAATTTTCAACTGTACAGAAAAGTTGCAAGAATAAAATTAATACAATGAGCATCCATATATCTTTTACCTAGATTCACCAATTATTAACTGATTGTCACATTTGCTTTATCACTTTCTCTCTGCACATATGTATTATTTTTTCACTTTTAAAATCATTATTATATTGTGCTTAATATTTATGAGGAAGTAGTAGATTGTATGGCCTAAATAATGTCATCCATAAATGCTTTAGTACATAACTTATATTAACAAGGACATTCCCTTATACAGCTGTAATAAAATTATCAAACTCAGGAAATTTAACACCGATACAATGTGATTATTATTAATTTTAAAAAATTTTTAATTTTTATTTTACCTTAAGTTCTGGGATACATGTGCAGAACGTGCAGGTTTGTTACATAGGGATACATATGCCATGCTGGTTTGCAGCACCCATCAACCCATCATCTAGGTTTTAAGCCCCCCATGCATTAAGTATTTGTCCTAATGCTCTCCCACCCCTTGCCCCCCATCCCCCAACAGGCCCTGGTGTGTGATGTTCCCCTCCATGTGTCCATGTGTTCTCATTGTTCAACTGTCCCTTATGAGTGAGAACATGCGGTGATTGGTTTTCTGTTCCTGTGTTAGTTTGCTGAGGATGATGATGGCTTCTAGCTTCATCCATGTCCCTGCAAAGGACATGAACTCATTCTTTTTTATGCCTGCATTTATTATTTAATAATTATTTCATCTTTAAAATTTTTCTAATTATTCCAATAATGGCCTTTATAATCACTCACTTTTTTTCTGATCAAGGATCCAATTCACAATCACACATGGCACTTTGCTTCCCTTAATTTAGAACTGCTTCTCATCCCTTCCTTGACTTTTGTGACTTTGACATGTTTATACTAAGGAATGAATGGTTTATGGGGCTACTTTCCTAGGAATATGTGCATATTTTAAAAAGCCACAGGAATAGGGCAATGTATAATTCAAATAAATGAAATTTTAATCTATAACAAATTAGCCTCTTTTGAAATACAACAGAGAAACCTACAAGATCTTAGTATATTTTAAGAAGAGTATCTAGGTGAGAAGGGCTGGTTCTATGTGTGCCTTTAACTCTTTCTCTCTTGACTTAATGTTCATCTTGAGATTTCCTTATGTTGATCCCAGGAGAGTTCTGCTTCTCCTTTACAGTCCTGACTCAAGGAAGTGTATGGAGATAATACTTACTTTACCGAGTCTTTGGAAGGCTGTTAGATAATGTATGTAAAGCAACTAGCAGTGTTTGACCCAGAGTAAATAGGTGTTCAATAAACAGTGGGCTTTAGTGATATCATTCCTTTAATTTAACTTAGTTCAGTTTAGCTGAAAAGCTGGCGTTTTCATGTGGCAGAAATCACAAAAGGCAAAAAGAGTTAAAATTATAAAATGTAAGTTTCTGATTCTGGTTCCAAATGGCCATTGCAATCTCTTGGGCACATTACTTGCCTTCCTGCTCTCTAAGCTCCTGGCCTCCGCGTGTTGGGATTCCTATTATTTCCTTACTACATGGATTTGGTTTCCTGAGTAACTAATTCTTTTTCCAACCAAATCCAAAAGTCAACATTGCAACAATCTCACCACCTAATAGTGACAATAAGAGGAACTCATATATTCATATATCTGTAGGACTTTACATTTACATATTTTCCTTTACTTATGTCCTCTAATTTAATCGATTCAAGAACCTGAGGGGTAGCTATTGTTATTACACCTCTCACACAGTTAGGTAAACTGAAGTGCAGAGAGGTAGTACAATTGCTCAAGTTCACAAGCTTAATAAATAGCAGACCTGAGACTCAGCCTCAGGCTTTTTCTACTACATCACAGTGTACAGGTGCCAACTCCTCTGCAAAACCCCCTTCTGTTTAAATTTTTGGAAGGAAGGGCACATTTTTTCCACATCTGGTTAGCTGAATTCAGAACCATGATAGTTGACACACACTCCACACTCCTGTTACCACTGAATCAGCCCAAACCTTCTAAGTGTAGGTTAACATCTGGAAAATTCTGTCTTAAATGTCTACCTCAGTTTATAATGCTTGAGCCAATAATAGACACAAAAGTCAGGAGGAGTCATTATAGCACAATGAAACTTTGTAGGGGAGAATATTTGAGCAGAACTTCTTTCTTTTCCTGCAGCAGGTTAGTTGGCCAACTTGACAGCAAATCCCACGCACCTTCTTTCTCACTATCTTCCAGCACAGAGACTGGAAAAAAAGATACTGTCTCTAGCCTCCACATCAATGGCCATCAGATATAGTTCTGGATCATGTGACATAAGCACAAGTTTGCAGGGAGGCTTCTGGGAAGGCTTGGAATCTCTCCAGCAGCGTCTAAGGATAACAGAGCAGAAAGCTAGGAGGAGCCTGCATACCTACTGACTTCACTGAGTTGCTGCCCTAGCCCTTGACTGACTGCCTACCTTTGCATTTGTTACTGTGGGAGAAGAACAAAAGTGGATTTGTTTCAGCAACTGTTTGATGTCTTTTTACCTGCAGCCCAAAGCATCACTAACTGATACAAACTACTTATTGTGCATAGAGACAAACCACTTATTGTGCATATGGCAGCTGTAGTGATCGGGACTCTCTGCAGTTTTATGAGGGGCTAGGAGATGTGTTTTTGCTTCTTTCTCTGCTCTTCCTTTACATTTCATATGTCTTCACATGAGCTGCTCAGGCACATGAGATCTAGCAGGGCATGACCAAGAGCTGCACATAGGACATAGCACCTACCGCTCAGGAAATTCCACCAAAGGAGACTAAATGGAAGCAGAATCTTAGGGCCCCTCCTTGAAGCCCTAGTGTAACCACAGTGACTCATGTTTGTGCATAAGATATTTTAATATATTTATGAGTGTCTCATTTGTGGCTCGTGACTGCTCTAGGAGAAAAGAAATGTGATCTCCTATTTTACAGGTCAAGAAACTTAAATCCAGAGATGTTAGATGATTTTATTAGGTGACACAGCAAGGCAGGACTTTGCTGCAGGTGTATCTAACTCTAGAGGGGTTGCCTTTCTCATTTCAATGAGCTGGTGGTGGGTAGAGGGAAGCTTCTGTCCCCCAATGGACCACTTGCTACCCGCAGAGTGGGTTGCTAAACCTTTTTATGCAAAGGAAAAATTAAGCCCTATGTGTGAAAAGGGTATATTTGCATCAAAGTGGAGTAACTGCGTGTAATTTGAGGTGTACTGAGAAAGAATCATAATCTAAAACTTAAATAAAATAAAATAAAATAAAATCTTCCTCCATCTAGGAGCATAATACCTGAAATTTCACAACAAATGGAACAATTCATTTGAGTTAAGTATTGTTTTCACGCCATTACCCATCTTTAAAATACCACAGAGGGAAATACTATAGTACCAAATCATTAACAATGATTCTTTCCCTTCTGCCAAAAGTTGTTACCAGGGCGGCCTAAACATTACTGAATAAAAGCTTCAATAAATCTTCAGTTTTGCCTACCATTTACAATGTATTGGTTAAAAAGTCAGGTTTAGGTAATTGAGTTCTGAGTCCCTCATTACTGTATCTATGACATTGGCCATGTTTTAAAAACTTCACTTGTCTGAAAAATGGAGAATAATATTACCTCTTTCCACAGAGTTGTTAGGAGCGTTACCTAAAAAAATGTTTTACAAGTATTTGAAAAGTAGCTGGCGACAGGTAGATGCTCAGTATAAGTATAGATGTAACTTTCTATAAACATCAAAAGTCTGGTAGCTACAGGACTTGACGTATCCCCATGATGACCTAGACTTTCCCCCCTGGTAAGGCAAGCATACTGAGTGGAGAGCAGGTGGCCTGGCTTCCCCTAAGCTGCTGGGAAGGCACAATACTGGCTCTGTGCGGGACAGAGAATCCGACCCACAGGCTTCCCGTATGTAACAATGCGAATGCAAAAATGAGATGAGTCTGACACATTCCCTGATGTTAGTAGGAAAATCAGTAGATTGTCTCTTAGCATTGAGTCTTTTGACTGCCATATCTTTCCTCCACCAAGCCTCAAAAACGACTCTCTTTTATGACATGTTTTTGACCTTTCTCTTTCAATGTTTCTTTTTTTGAATTACCTTTTTGCAATGCTTTCAACCACTGACTTCGGCTCTCTTCATTTGATGCATAGACATAGAGAAGCCCATCTTTATAGACAATCTGGAAAGGAAAATATTTGGTGTGTTATATATAATTGCACTTAGTTCACCTTGGTGCACCTGCACATTTTTTGTCATCCAAAAGAAACCTTGAGTTTGCTTATATAGTATACATCAGCTCTGGAATTAGATTTTAAAAAAAATCTGCTTAAAAAAATCCTCCAGCTATCAGTTTGTTTTATCCCAGACACTCCTACACTTGGGAAAATTACAGCGATGATGCACCCAATAGTAGTAGTGAACACTGAGTTCTCATCACGGATGCCCCGGACTATGGACATTAATATGTAAGACTTTACACGTGTCTTAGGATTGTTCTGGTCCATTTGCCTACCCAGTGCATGATTTCCTTACAGCCCACTGGAAAATGTTTAACTGCTCTATCTTTAAAAATACCTTCAAAGATGGAATGCTCTTTACTATGTCATCTCTGCCAATATCCATATATTCTGATTATTATACAGTTCATACTCACTTTGAGTAAAATATGTCTCCCTGTTACTTCCATCTGTTTCATCATGTGGCACCCCAGGAATCCCCAGAATATATACTTTTCTATTTCTTAAGACAAATGTTTGAACATTTGAAGGTTACAATATCTTCTCCAGATCCTTCTCTAGTTTATTCAACTCTGATTGGTAAATATACACAACATTTGTTAAACACTTACTAGTTGCTGGGCTCTTTCCTAGCTACTTCAATATTTTAATCTTATTTCAACTCTATGAGAAATGGAAGTTGAATATGTGTTTATGGTTGCACAAGTATAAGTGGTGGGACTAGGAACTCTGTGGGGGCTCCAAACCCTGTGATCTTTTGAGCACTCTGTGCCTCTGTGAGGTGAGTTTGCAGCACCTTCCATGAGCATGACCTCCCCTGGTTTCCCCCAACTGGGTAATTTTTTCAATGAAAAAAATGTTTATGTAGAGATGAGTTCTCGCTATGTTGCCCAGGCTGGTCTTGAACTCCCAGCCTCAAGTGATCCTCCCTCTTTGGCCTCCCAAAGTGCTGGGATTACAGTCATGAGCCACTGTGCCTGGCCTGGTAATATTTTTTCCAAATGGGAGGTATGGGTTGTTAATCAACTGGATTATTGTATTTCATTTTTGGCCACAGGTTCCTAATACTAGCACAGGGTAGTCAGGCCATCTGAAAGACAATCCACCTACCTTTAGATCAGAAATGTAATTTTTTTATGATATAAGAAAAGTAGGGCATGACTTAGATAGGCCACTTCCAAAAGGTACTGTCAGCATACACTCCATACCATACCATGTTTAAAATACTTCAGGATAAAATGAAAACTCCTTAGCATGGTCACCTCTCCAGGCTCATCTCTTTCACTGCCGCATGGGCTTCTCTATTCATAGGGACTACTTAGTGCTCTCTAAACATGTCATACTATTTCACTCATCCGTGCCTTGACACCTTGACACCTGCTGCTTCTTTTATCCCACTGTCCTTCTCATATTTGCTGGGCTAAATTTTACTTGTCCTTCCCAACTTGAGTGTCACCTCCAATAGAATATCTCTCTAGCCTCTTGGAGTGAGGAATGAAGCTTCCACATCCTGGGACTCCATGGATGCGTTCTGCTGGCCTCCACCTTAACACTCACCCTCACTGCTTTGTAATGGTCTGTGTATTCGTTTATTTTGCCACTTCCCTGTCAGTGCCTTGGGGTAGGGGCAGTGTTTCGTTCCCCATAGTATGCCTACTACTGTGTACCACATCAGAGATACTCAGCAATGTGTTAAAAGAGATGATCAGACCTGAGACAGGTCAGGTCACTGCGACTTACACTCCTGTCTTGCTTCCCTTCCCTCCAGAGAAGGCAGATTGTGGACAGAATTTTAGCAAAATGCCCAACTCCCATGTGGGAATATTCCAAGCCTTGTTATTGTCTGAATAGATTATTTTGAAATATCATTATTTTTCCTGGATATATTGAGTTTACAATAGAAAAATTAAAGGAAGAACTATCCACCCAATGTAATGTTGTTCTTCCCTTTACCTGAAATGGGTACTGTCTCTCCACAGGCGTCTGCTCCTCGAGATTTACTTTCTCCACACATCTGATTTTCTTAATTTCAATGGATCCTTTTCTGCTGCCCCTTTTCTGAATTAAAAAGCAAAATGTAAGATACTTCATGCAATACATCATGGTGCACAAGGAAAGGCATAAAGCTCAAGTTATGCTTGAGAGGGAGATTGGGTTAGGGGGTGGACAATGGAGAGTCACTTCCCATTATCCCGTAATAGTCAAAATCCAATGACAACAGAATCTATTCCTTGAGTCTGGACACAAACACATACATTCCAGTGGTTAATAATCTTGTTTGATTATCTTGAAATGTGTTTCAAATCACCTACCATGTGGTTAATATACTCAGGAAAATCAAGATTTAACTTCTGCAAAGCATCTTCATTTTGGTTCAATCTTATGACAGTATTTCAGTATTTTTACTATAGTAGAATTCTCAACTGTACAGGAATAGTCTTATTTCTAGCATTGTTTTAAGGTACTATTGCCATTTAAGCCTGGGTAATTATTTGTTGTGAGGACTGTCCTGTGCACTGCAGGATGGTTAGCTGCATTCTTGGCCTCTACTCACTAGATGCCTTTAACACTTACTGTTCCTATCCTCCAGCTGGAACAACCCAAAATATCTCCAGTCTTTTCCCAATGTCACCTGGGGAGCAAAAATGCCCTCAGTTGAGAACCACTGTTCTAAAGTAATAATTTGCCTTAGTAAAGTTAACTAATGTTTTAAAATCCTTTATCTTGAATTCATTATACTTTCATTAAGAAAAGGTCATGTGATAAGTGGATAGAAGTGGATCTTCACTGTGTAGAAACCTGATATTCTTTCATTATGATCAAGTACATTGTGGAGACTTAGGAAAAGTAATAAATAGTATAAAAACAATGGAACAACACATGATGTCTCACCATTTTGTCATATTCATAGTAGGAAAGGTTTGTTTTGGTCAAAACAAAAAGCCGTTCTTTGTAGTTATTTGGTGACATTTTCTTCTTTTGCTGTGACCTTTTGAGAAGAAGTTCTTCTAGAATAGATTTTGTATCCATATTATCATCCTAAACAAAATAAATAATTAAAATGAGTATTTGCAGCATCTAGGTAAGTTCTCTTTACCTTCACATCTTTTCCTCAACTATTTCCTATTAAGGTATGATATAAATGCTAATTTTTTAAAAATGAGACTGACTTAGGATTATAGAATAAATTACACAATAGCTACAGTTTTTCTGCTGCCTTTGCTTTGGATTTTATAAATATGCTGATTTTTAAAAACACTTTATACATTTGACTTCTCCCACTGTGGATAATAAATCATCATCTTTGCCTCATCTCCAGACCACCTTATCAAAATGCTCCTTACTCTTTAAATGTTCTATATGTGTTGGTTGAATTGAATTGGATGTAATAAAACTTTAAAAAATTTAACTCCAGACTGCTCACAGTTTATGAAGTAATGGCCAGTAATTTGACCAAATTACCCAAACCACTATGAGACACTGACATTATTGTAAATAACACCTGCAGCCCCTGATCATGACCAGATATTTAACATAAATTACACAGGTATAATTTTCAATATCTATGAGAATTTAAAATCAAAGTGAATGCCTAAGGTAAGATAAAATGAGGAAAATGTATGAGGCTGCAATAACAGATGCTATCAAAAGAGATGTAAAAGAACTGAAAAAATGAGTACATTTACAAAGTAAAAAGACCCTTCCTTTTTATTCCAAAATCATGTAAAACATTAAAATTTAAGGTATTTCTGAAAAATAAATGCATTAATTTTCTACTTCTACTAAGACAGTTACTTCATCCCTCAGTCTGATATCAGGTCTGATCATGAAAAGTAGCGATGTTGAGCAGTAGGCCAGAGAGACAAACTTTCTTATGTTCTTCTTTGCTTTGTGAATTGCATCGTTATTTGAATTCAGATGCCCAATAGTTAAGATCTTTCTTTATTGATAATCTGAAAGCTTTACTCACCTTAGACTCGCTAGAGCCGAAGTATACGTGTGGTCCTTAACTTTAACTCTCAATCTCTAAGCAGAAAGTTACTGCTTTGAGGCACCATCACTCATATTCCCTCTGGCTATGCAGGGTCATGCATTCAAAAGAAGATATTTGCATCCCACTTATCAGTCTTGATCAGGAAGCACCCACACAGGCATTGCTCTGTCTGCATGGAGGCAGGTGCCAAGTGAACCCATCCAATCACTAGAGGGCACTTCTCACTGGCCTGGGAGTATGATGGACCCACTATGGCAGAAGAATGAAATGAAAGGGAGACTAAGAAATACAGCCTGGCATTGAATAAACCATGGTTGACTCCAGCCTGCATTCCTCCTAACATAGACCACACAACTCTCAAAGTGGAATTAAGAAAACCAGCTTTTATTATTTACTACATAGAACAAAAGATTATTTATTAATTCCTAAACTGTCCTCCGAGGGCGTTATTTGATTTTTAGACAGAAGTAGTGGAAACCTTATCCATTCAATATAATAAAGTCTTGGTTACTTTTTGCTTGGGATATTGTTTTAGCTATTTAAAAAGGATAATTCTTTCACAAAAGTAGAATGGGTTTCTTCTGAGTACAATGGTGCTATTTGCAATGGTCACTGGTTTCTTTGTCCAGTGATCAAAGACAGGGCAGAGATCAGGGTATAGTAGAGCCTATGGAGGTAGGTAGCATGCCTTCCTTTTATCTCTGCTTCCATTGTGAACTCTACATATCCACCTGCCCAGATAAGCTTATTTTCTACATCCAAAGTCTGTGGCCAGAAGAGAATTTGCTCGGAGACTTATAGAAACCATGAGGGTCTACTTTTTTTGAGTGAAAGCCTCCTTTGGAGAGGCAATATCACACTGCACATAGTCGTAGGGTACTTTTGCCTTTTATATTTCTATATTTTACTAATGAGGCAGAAGGAGAAAACTGTGAAAACTCTTGTCAGTTTTTTATATCCACAGCTGAAACATCATTCCTCAAAGCAGAGTGCTAGTTAAATAGATCTGATTAGTTGAATAGAAAATTTACTTTTTAATTTTTTTAGATGCTGAATCAATTTGTGACATTAACAACACTGTTTTAAAAATGTAAAAATCCCAATGTCCAAGGAGCTATTCAGTCTTTCCCAGTACTACGTGCTGATATATATTTTTTCTGCCTATAGAACTTTCACACCTAGGCAGGACACAGTGTCTCATGCCTGTAATCCCAGCACATTGCACATTAGGAGGCTGAGGAGGGAGGATTGCTTGAGGTCAGGAGTTTGAGACCAGCCTGGGAAACATAGTGAGATCCTGTCCCTAGAAAATGTTTCTAACAAATTAGCAGACACGGTGGCATGCACCTGTAGTCCCAGCTACTAGGGAGGTTGAGGTGGGAGGATCACACCAGTGCGTTCCAGCCTGGGCGACAGAGTGAGACCCTGTCTCCTAAAAAAAAAAGAAAGAAAGAAAGAAAAAGAAAAGGAAAGAAAAATAAAACTTTTATGTGCATGACACTAAAGGTGAGAATTTTTGGAATTTTATATAAAAAATTAATAGATGAGTCATAGAGACCACTGACAAATTCACAAAGTTGCCTCTGTATAGTGAAAGGAAGAACATTGAGTAAAAAGGAAGGTATTGAGCCCTCAAGCACCATCTCCAGTAACCTCCAGGGGTTTACAAGCGTTGTTACAGCTGATGAAATATAACTTGTGAAATTTCAACATAATTATTCATTTCAAAATCCTGCCTTTTATACATTTTTTTGCTTTCACTTTAAGATTCATATACAATATATGTTTATTCTATAAAGCCAAGAGCTACAGACAGGGAAAAGAAAAACACAGCACATCTCTAGATGTTTTTCTTTTCAAATATTTATGTACATATGCTTATTTTCTCAAAGATGGGTTCACATACTGTGCACTTGAGTCTGTAATATGTTGTTCTCGTGTAACAAACACCTGAAGCTACAGACTTTTGAGGTACCCATCCAAGAGGAACAGTCTTTCAAAGTTCCACTGCCTAAGCTGGGCTACTGAGGCTTCCTAACAATCTTGAAGGACCTCGTCTTGATGAGTCAAGCTTTTTTCATTTCCGGATCAGTTTCTTCTAAGATAAACCATGTGGTTTCTGCTTAGGCTTGGACTTGCCTTTCTCCTTCTATTTATTTCTGTCCTTCCTTATACTCTCCTTTCTCCTCTACATGGCCTAAATTCTAATTCGAAATCATTTCTATGGTCTCTCTTGATATAGAAGGATAGTTGGATAGTTGCTGATGATTAATTTTTAGAAATGCAATATCTTCCCCCCTCGTCTTTTGACAATAAATAAACAGGGCTCACTGTTAAGTCAAATGCCTGTCCAACAACTAGCAAACCCTGCTCTTCTTACGCTTATTTAAGGAAAATTCAGTTGGGAAGGTCAAACAAAAAACCTTTTATAGTAAAATGAGATCCTAAACCCAGTCAATATTAACAAGAAATCTATTTCCATAGAGGAGCTAGTGGGATTTGGGTGGACTCTCATATTACCACCCACATAGAATAAATAGACCTATCAATTTGCTTACCAAATAGCCCAGGCTGCCTATTTTCATAAACAGATGAAACTAGAAAGTGATTAAGGCACAGAGGAGACACAAAAACCTGGCAGAAATCAATATAGTATTTCCTATGAGGAAGCCAGCAGCCATTAGGTAACCTCTTACATACATAAAAGGTGTGTGTTAAATTAACATGACTTGTAATCACTATAGTTTTTTAGGATTTATAAGGAAACCATGTCATGAGAGTAAGAAGTTCAAGTCTGCAGTTCTATTTGACACGCCTGATTTTGAGCCTACAGTGTGTCCAACATTGAACGACTGGTTCCAGAAATAAAGATCAGCTGTCCGTGGCCCTGAGTGACGATGAACAAGTTTGAGAGATAGGCTGCATAACTAATTAATATGCAAGATTGCTGTGGGGTGGCAAACTTGGAAGGCATGGAGGAGGTTACAGAACTGTCATTTGTAAACCGTGTCACCCTGGCCAAACTCCTCCTTGCACTAACCTTCAGTTTTCTGATCTGTAAAATGAGATAGGTAACAACTCTCTTACTTTACGGGAGTTAAATGAGAAACCTTGTGTGAAAGTATTTGGCACATTGTGGGTACCAACTATGTTTTAAAAAAGAAAAGATGGGGAAAAAATGTAGGTGCTAGAGTAGAGTCCATTCACTTTGCTATGAAAGGTCCAAGGAAGGCAAAGCTGTTTTTTTTTTCTTAAGGTAACCAAGTAAGGTATTTGAGAAGGGAACACATTGAAATTAGACTTTGAAGGATGAGAGTGATTTTGTGATAATGATCCTAGCCAGTGCTTAAGGAGGGCTCACTATGTGCCAGGCTGTTTAGAGTTTACTGGTCACAACTCCTCTATGGGGTGGGTCATGACACCTCCACCTTATTCGGTAGGCCAGAACACCCACACCCTATGGGATATTTTGTGATACTCCCAGCCCATGGAGTAGGTTGTGACACAGTCACCTTATAGAGTAAGTTGTAACATCATTCCCTGCTTATAGCTTATGGAGCTGCAATAGATAAATAAATTGCCCAGCTCACACTGCTAGTGGGTGGAGCTGGATTTGAATCCTGGCAGTCTAACTCCACAGCCCATATTCGTGACCATGATTCTAATGCTAGAGAAGGACATGCCTGCTGTGCGACCCTCCTAAACCAGAGACTGCTCTAACCTAAAGGAAGGCAGTCATAGGATGTCAAACCTTATAGGAAACTTAGAAGTCATTTTACAGATGTAACACTGAGCCCCAGCAGCCTAAGTGACTTAGCCAGTACCATTAACAAGTGACTTAAGAGGCATGGCCCTGGGAGCCAGCTTCAGGTGTCATACCTGTACAACGTCCACTCCACTGATGGCAGTAAACAGAGTAGGAGATATCTATGTGTTCAGCCAAACATACTACAGCTTTGTTAAGGGACATAGTTTGGTGAAACTACCCGTAAATTTGAGTCTTAACAGACCCGTGCAAGAGACATTTTATTGGATATATCAGAACGATGTTGCTTATAATCTTTCAGTAGGAATCTCCTGCTGAAAGGCAGTGTTAAATAACAACATTTGAAACCACATTTTGGAAATAGGTAAGAACATACAACCTCAAAAGTTGGAATAAATTCTCAGTGGTACGGAAGGGGAGCAGGAGACAGGATACCAAGGGAGACAGGGTTATCTAGTTAAATGTCCATTGGATACTTCCCTCAACCAGGAAGTGTATTCCCTGACTGGCTCAGGGTGGTGCCTTTAAAGATTTATCCTTTAAAATTCAGAGATAAGGATAGCAATTCCTTGCCCTTTGACTTGGTTTAGTTATCCTCTCTTACTTTACATGCCATATAGCTAAAGATTTTGGTAGGTGTCAGGATGTTAAAATAATACATGTGGTGGGAAGGCAGTAGAGCAGGAAGGGTGGGAAAGAAAGGGAAGACGCTCCAAGTGGGGCAGGATCTGGAAGGGAAACTGGAGGGCCCTGTGACAAACTTGATCTTCAAATATTTGCCCAAATGCCAGGCCTGCTTATCTTCCTGCTAAATAACTGAACAAAATGTGATGGTAAGTTTAAACAAGAACAAAAAGTTTGACTGATAATCAAGTAAAGTGGTTCCAAAAGTCTTATGATGCTGGCCAAAGACAAATACTGGCTTCACAGAACCTGACAGATCCTTATTTCACATGATGTTATTCAGGAGAGGGTAAGTTAAAGTTGATCTTGGCATGATATGGACAGAAATCTTTTCACATTGACAGTCAAATTCTCAGCATCTTGGAGCATCATACCTTAATTGATCCAAAATGAGTGTATAAAAACCAGACACTTTGGGAAGATCATTTTCTCACAAAGAAGGCAAGAATCTTAATGCTAGTCCTTTTGGAGCTAAGTTTTGCTTTAGGTGTGAGATTAATCTTCAGTGCCCCATAGAGCTTTTCTAAGTCTTTTCCTGTTTTCACTAACCTCTTTCTTTCTGCTCCCTCTCCTCTGCCTAGGGCACTCTCTCTGGGCACCTTCCTTGGGAGAAAAGCAAAAAATAATAAATCCATGAGCTAGCATCTCATGCTGAATTAAACATGTAACACTGCTTACGTGATGCAGGTTGGTGTGAGTGAAAGCACCGAGCTGGGTTCGAATCCCTGCTCTGTCTCTATGCAATCTGTCATGTTACTTAACCCAGCTAAACCTCAGCTTCCCCATCTGTAAAGGCAGTGAAACCATAACCACTTCGAAGGGTTATGAGTAGTCGAGAAGATGGCAGCCTAATGCCCAACACCCTAGTAGGTGTCCTAAAAACTTATATCCCTTCTCATCGCTCCATAGGCAAAGTTTTAAAAAAGACCATAGCAAAGTTAAAAAACTAAAGACAATGAAATGATAATGATCCTTAATGATAAAATTTTACTTCCCATCCCTCTGTCCCCAGCTCCTGGGGATAGGAGATAACTGGAGGCAGGAAGTCATGTCAACAAACACCAGTCCATAGTAGGTTTGTAGCAGACTTTCCAACTTGAGACGAGTTACCATAAAATGAGGTTGAACCAGCCCCTTATTGACTGTGTATTTGCGCCACATATGTCCTACAAATAAATACTTGGGTGTGACTCAAAGTGTGGTCCGTGCACTTGCATCATCCGGGCGTTCATTAGACATGCAGACTCTCAGTTCCCACCCGAGACCTTGCACAGCCAAATCTTCATTTTAGCAAGATCCCCAGGCGATCCATGTGCACAGGAAAGTTTGAGAAGCACTTATATGGACCACAAAGTTGTACTCCTTTTCAAATCCAATGAAATCATTGTGGCCCACAAAATCTTTTAAAATTATATGGATGTGAGTACAACTGTATGGTTCACCTCCCTCCCATCTGTCTATCTTCATCTAAAATACATAAAGCACTTGATTTAGGGAGACCTCAGGAACCTAAGAGCAAATATTTGTAGCTAAAGTAACATCATAAAAACACAGGTAAAGAAGGTACAAGGACACTTCTATGTTTCTTTGTAAGCAGTTATGAGGCCAATACGAAAAGCTGTGGAAAGGCAATACCTAAAGAAGAGGATGGAGAAAATTAGCAGAGTATACAGCACAAAGCTAGATAGAACTGATGGTGAAATGTACACAACCTGATAGCTTCCTAACAGATTTTGAGCAAGGAGTGAATTTTTACAGTGAAATTATAGCAGTTTCAGCCATTGACCTCCAAATTACCTGGTCCCATCTAAAGTCCCAGAGAAAGCCCTAGTAATTTCATATTCAAAATGTTGTACTATTTTTCTTAAAGTGAGCTTCCCAAAGTTTGTAACTTCAGGCCCCACAACACCGGGAACCAAACCTATTTTCCCCATAGTATATGACACTGAGTAGCCACCTGCCGCTTAAACGCACCATCTCGGCTTGTTCCGTGCTTGCCTGGGTCCGCCGTGGTGGTTGGTCTGCTCTTGCAGGAACACAGCCCCAGCTGTCTTGTTTCCAGAAGCAAATTGTTTCACATTTTCCTGGCTGCCGGGTCAGAAATGGCTACATTACTCAGTGCCCCCAACACATTTATTGTCCTACAGAGCCTTACACAATCCCACAGGAAACCACGCTCAACACTTAGCCAACACTTGTTGATCTGATTGAACGCAACAAAAACGGAGACAAAAGCATACTTCATAAAGGTTAAAATTTTGATAACTATAGCTCCCGCTTTTCCCAGGCAGCTCTCGGGTACATGTGATAACCCTGCCTTTGTTTGTAGAGCTCTGTGCTGGAAAGGACAAGAAAATATCTCGGCAAAACCCGACTGCTGACGCTGACTTCTCTCACACGAGCCAGGAAACCATTAGGTAATGCCAAAGCGCACAGAGAATATGCAATGAAAACTTCAACTCAACATTTGGACAAAGGAAGGCCAGAGAATATGTAAGAACAGTTCATATGGTGGAAAAGGAGCTTATTTATATATTTTAAATTATTAAGACATCCAGAAATGGAAAATAGATTGTTTTTTTCTAAGGTATGGTACACCCTGATCACAATGAAAAAGTGTGTCACTTGACATCATTATGACAGACTCACAACTTTTGGCTTCCCCCATTCCACCATTTTCTCTGGTGCATACTGACTGGCCTTTTGTAATAAATCTAAGGGCATGTTTTATATCCTGCTATGGATAGCCAAGAGAAGTAATCATCCTTTTGCCATGCATTGACACACTGTGTTTACTTATAAATTGTTGCTTACTGTAACTTATTTGTAAGTATCTATGATGTGAAGAAGTCTTGGGTTGGCAGAGGAGGGTGAAGCTACTGACTTTCAAAGAGGTATTCTTTTGAGTGTACATGGAATTAGCATCATTTCTTTTTTTTTTTTTTTTGAGACGGAGTCTCGCTCTGTCGCCCAGGCTGGAGTGCAGTGGCCGGATCTCAGCTCACTGCAAGCTCCGCTTCCCGGGTTTACGCCATTCTCCTGCCTCAGCCTCCCGAGTAGCTGGGACCATAGGCGCCCGCCACCTCGCCCGGCTAGTTTTTTTTGTATTTTTTAGTAGAGACGGGGTTTCACCGTGTTAGCCAGGATGGTCTCGATCTCCTGACCTCGTGATCCGCCTGTCTCGGCCTCCCAAAGTGCTGGGATTACAGGCTTGAGCCACCGCGCCCGGCCGCATCATTTCTATTAATTTGTTCAGTCAGGTCTTATTTGAGAACCTGCCATGTGCTGAGCATTCCGTGAGGGGCTAGAGACACAAGAGCAAACAGAGGAGAAGCAGCCCCCATCTTCAAGGGGCTTATGTGTGTGTGTGTGGGTGGGGGAGCCACAAGTAATGGTTTAATTACAGTAGAGTGTGGGAAAAGTAACTTGCAGAAATATTTTTTAACATTTCAGTTTGGAAACTGGAATTTTGGGAAGGGCAAGGAGTCCTTCATAAGAATTCAAAAGAGTGTAACTTACATTCTAATAGCAAATTAAAGTCACTGATGGATTCCAAATAGCTCTCTATTCTTTAGGAATATAGTAGGTAGTCATTCAAAAAATTAAGGGTGAAGCAGGGCAACAGTAGCATAACAACCTGGCCAAATAAATTAATTCTACACTCTGCTAATTAATTTCCTTTTCCACATGGTGATTTGTATTTACTTCACAACTTATATATGGTAATATGGCAAAAGTTCGATTCTAGAATAAAAAGTAAACTTAGGGCAGGGGAAGGAGGAGTTGGTGATATGGTTTGGCTGTGTCCTCATCCAAATCTCATTTTGAATTGTAGTTCCCATAATCCCCACATGTTGTGGGAGGCACCTAGTGGGAGGTAATTGAATCATGGGAGTGGGTGTTTTTGCCGTGCTGTCCTCATGATAGTGAACAAGTCTCACCAGATCTGATGGTTTTATAAAGGGCAGTTCCCCTGCACATGCACTCTTGCTTGCCACCAGGTAAGACATGCCTTTGTTCCTCTTTCACCTTCCACCACGATTGTGAGGCCTCCCAAGTCATATGGAACTGTGAGTCCATTAAACCTCTTTTTCTTTATAAATTACTCAGTCTTGAGTATTTATTCATAGCAGTATGAAAATGGACTAATACAGTTGGTATAACTGTGGAAACACCTGGCCACAATCTCTTGGGATTTCCATGCCTTCTTGGGGCATAAAACACCCAAGGACAGCTGGAAGGAGTGGTTTCCTCTAAGGCAAAATGTCACGGATTTATTTACTTATTCTATTCATTCATTTCCTCTGCTACTTCTCCTGACCATTTCTTTGGCTCTGTATTTTCCATGAGTTTAGTTACAACCTAACTTTTGGCAACCTGCTATTTCGATAATATGGCTTCATTACTCAAATTATACTCTGCATTGTCATCTTTATTCAGAATTTTAGGAATTTTCTCCAAAGCTTGTTCATGCAAGCCTTTAGCAGGCAACAACTAAGGGACATGGCATGGGATAATTTGACTTCATGATGTGAACAAGCCTGTTTACTTGTGCTTACATTTTAAAATAAAAAAGAACCTGGTAGAATCCATTGTGAGAGAGAGAGAGAGAGAGAGAGAGAGAGAGAGAGAGAGAGAGAGAGAGAGAGAGAGAGAGAGAGGAAGAAAGAAAATGAGATAATCAGAGTCCTTCTGGCTTGTGACTGACCTGTATTTTTCTCTCACTTTAAAAATCCATTTGACTCATGGCTTTAAACACCATCTATATGCTTATGGCAGCCAGGACCTCTTCCCTGAATTCCAGACTCATGTTTGACCGTCAACTTGTCCATCTGTACTTGGGATATCTGATATATATGTCAAAACTTGTCCAAAGCTGACCTCCTGATTCACACCCCCACCCCAAAACTAGTTTTTCCTACAGTCTTCCTCTTCTCAGCTAATAGGAACTCTCCCCTTCCAGTTGCTCTAGCTAAAGAATATGGAGTCATCCTTAATTTTTACCCTTCCCTTGCACCAAACCTTCAATCCTTCATGAAATAAGGTTAGCGCTATCCTCAAATGTACCCTGTTTGGCCACTTTTCAATACCTCTACTGCCACCTACTGGTCTGAGTTGCCACCGCCCCCGGGGGAATATTGTATAGTCTCCAGACTCTTCTCCTTCTTACACTCTTGCCCCCTGCAGTCTATTCTCCACTGAGGGGCCAGAGTGATTCTTCAAATGTAAGTCACATCTTAGCACTTCTCCAGTCTGAACCCTTCGCTTGTCCCCCCATTCTGGTCCCCTAGGACTGTCTCTAACATCATCACATGATTATTCTACTTCATCTTACCACTCCTAAAACTGACATCTTTTCTATTCCTCCAATATTCTGAGCAACATCTGCTCCAGGGCCATTGCATTGGCAGTATCGTCTGCTTGGCAAACTGCCCCAGATACCTGACTGGCTCATGTCCTCATTTCCAGGTTCTGCTTCTAGTGGCATCTTCCTAATAGCCCTACGCAGACCACCCTGTTTAATATCACAGCCTCGCCCTCCACCCAGCACTCCAGTCTCCCTTCCTCTGCTCTAGTTTTTCTTTCTTCTACAGGACTCATCACCTTATAGCAAAATACATAATTTACTTATTTATTACCTTTATTATTTGTCTCTCCTCACTGAAGAGTAAGACCACAAGGGCTCCAACAGCTTATCTCTACAGTTTGAACTTTGCTCATGGGCATCTCTTCTTTAGGGGCATCACTCCATTACCTCCTGCATGTATTCCTTCTGGTGCTAAAATAATCTGCTTGAAAGTTGGGATCCGATGTGAATTATTCACACTTACTAGAATTGAAGATTAACATGCCACCTCTCCTAAGGGTGCTTGCATATCAAGCCTCAGGTTCAGTGCCAGAACGAACTGCCCTGTTTTTTATGAAAGGAAATGGGTGAGTAGGAGGTGGAGGCAGACACAAAAATGTTTGTTGTTTCTTTTTGTTATCACCTATGTCCTGTTTTGTCCCCCATGAAAGCTTTACGTAGACTGTTGGCATTTTGTCAGTCTTACTCCTATTTTTCTAGTGGAAGGTAAGTATTTGTGGTCTACATGGAGTTGGCTACTATGAGCTCCATGAGTTTTTGTGAATAAAATTTATTGGAACACAGCCACTATTCCTGCCCCATGGCCTTTGCATTGATGGTACCCTCTACTTGGCAAACTGTCAAGTGTTGTCTACGTCTGCTTTCAGTCTACAACGGCAGAGTTGAGTAGTTGAGGCAGAGACTGTATGCTCACAAAGTCTCAAATACTTACTATCAGGCCCTCACAGAAATAAATCACCAACTCATACTCTGAAAGCATCCTGCCAGCTTTGGAAGTGATCTTGCAACTTGGAATTTAGTTTAACAGCTCAATTCAACAGAGAGTCACTTCATTTACTGTGTACAAGGTGCTAGAGTTGGAAGCAAAGAAAGTAGACAAAGGGGTATAACGTTTTGGAATCCTTCTAGTCCTGATTCCCACTGTGACTCAAATTATATTTTTCCTAAGATTGTGTCATGAAACATTTCAAAATATAGAAAAGTTAAAAAAAAGTCAAAGAACCAATACACCACCATCTGGATTCTACAATTCACATTTTGCTGTATTTGCTTTGTCATATATCATTTATCCATCTCTCTATTCATCTATTAGTTCACTTTGTTGTCATTTCTATTATTACTGCTGCTATTGTTATTTTTTGGTGCATTCAAAGAAGTTGCAGACATCAGTACACCTAATCCATAAACACTTCAATGTACATAACATTAACTAGAGGTTGTTAGTTATTCAAATTAGTTTTTAATTGTTACTCCAATACTGTGATCTTGAAAGCAGTCTTCATTCAGCCAGAAGACAGAACTTTACAAAAGTTGAAAACTGAGAAACGTTATCAGGGTAATTGAGGTAAGTATCAGGGGAATCATTCACCTACATTTCTCCAGTTTCCTGGTTCAGAGATGAATTGGCCTTTCAGGCCTGAGACTATTTTGCTTGTGATGGATTCTAAGAAAGTTCTGCGGCTCAAATGAAAGGGTCATAAGCTTTTTTTTTTTTTTTTCTGAGACACTGCCAAAAACCCAAGGAAAAGATAGAGAAAAACACAATTATGAGTTTCATGCAACAGCTGATCACATGTAGCTTCTGGGTGAGAGCACTGGTCGATGGAACAGACCGTGCTGTGCAGAATGCTGTCATGAGGGTGGATACGGGAGTCAGGCGTACTCATCTTTTCTGGATATATTTGGATGTCTTCAACCACCTAGTGTATTTATGGCCTTCGTAAACTAGCATTTACAAAATAATCAGTCCTTGACTTGGAGCCAATTGATTTCCTGGGTCAATGAGTCTGAGTCTTTAATATGGAATATTTCAGAGACATTTGTCATCTAATGAATAGCAGCTACACTGCCCTGAAAGGCAAATACACAAAATCTACAAGAAAGAATTTTTGAGTTGATGGCTTGAAGAAGAAAGAAACAAAAATAATGAAGTGTTTAAGATGTCCATGTACTTTTGTTTTTTTAATTTTTGAGACGGAGTTTCACTCTTGTTGCCCAGGCTGGAGTTCAATGGCATGACCTCAGCTCACTGCAACCTCCGCCTCCTGGGTTCAAGCAATTCTCCTGCCTCAGTCTCCTGAGTAGCTAGGATTAGAGGCATGAGCCACCACGCCTGGCTAATTTTGTACTTTTAGAAGAGACAGGGTTCCTCCATTTTGGTCAGGCTGGTCTCGAGCTCCAGACCTCAGGTGATCTGCCTGCCTTGGCCTCCCAAAGTGCTGGGATTACAGGAGTGAGCCACCACGCCTGGCCCCATGTACTTCTATAATATGTATCTTTGAAAAGAAATTCAATAAGTTTTACAGAGGAGGAAAATGAAATTCTTGAATAAAAAAGAAAAAAGTCAAAGTACGTCAATAATGTGGTTGTCTTTAAAGATTATAATGGTGTTATTTGGAATCATTTAGGGAAGGTTTTGTTCATTGTCATATCAGCATGAGTTTTCTTTATGCTTCCCAAGATTCCAAAGGTGATCAACAGTCCGTCTACACACTCATATATTTAGCCGCCTGCTCCATATCTTGATCTGGATGTCAATGACAGTGTGAAAAGTGCTCAAAGCTTAATATACAGGGTGACATTTCTCATCTCAAAACAGGACCCTGTTACAGTGAAACATTATACACCCTTTGTTCATTTGTAAGATTCTTCCCTCTCTCACCTTTGTTTCTCCTCATTTTAAGTCTTCTACCATTTTAGACTTGTTCTTTTTTTTTTTTTTTTCCTGCAGGGGCCTGTAAATGGAATTCCTGCATCGCTCTAACCATGCATACCCTTGGACTTAGCTTTTACCTGTAACCGGCTTCTGAGAGACAAAGAGGAGAAACCTTTACTCCTAGTACACCTATTACAGCTGCAGAGGTGGAGGAGACAGTTGCAGAACTAGTTACAATGATGATAAGAAACAATGCTTTGTTATTCCCTAGCACTTTTAATGTTCATGTGTATTATCTCAGCTAGACTTGAACCGCCTAAGTAAGGTGATGAGGACGGGTTTAAGCCCCACTGATATTTTAAAAGCCCAGAGAAAAGTGTTTGTTCCTCTACTAACCTGTTCTTTTAGAGCAGGGATCTGCATACTCGGCCTACAGCCAAAATGAGTAGGTAGCCCACTACCTATTTTTGTATAGCCAGAGGGCTAAGAATGGTTTTTACATTTTAAGTGGTTTTACTTTTTTTTTTTTTTTGAGACGGAGTCTCGCTCTGTCGCCCGGGCTGGAGTGCAGTGGCCGGATCTCAGCTCACTGCAAGCTCCGCCTCCCGAGTTCACGCCATTCTCCTGCCTCAGCCTCCCGGGTAGCTGGGACTTACAGGCGCCCGCCACCTCGCCCGGCTAGTTTTTTTTTTGTTGTTGTATTTTTTAGTAGAGACGGGGTTTCACCGTATTAGCCAGGATGGTCTCGATCTCCTGACCTCGTGATCCGCCCCTCTCGGCCTCCCAAAGTGCTGGGATTACAGGCTTGAGCCACCGCGCCCGGCAGTGGTTTTACATTTTAAGATCAGAAGAAGGATAATATTTCATGATAATTAAAAATTATATGAACTCAAAGTTGTATGAATTTTTTGAATTTAAATTTCCGTACATAATTAAAGTTTTATTGAACTGCAGCCACATTCATTTATTTACATGCTATCTATGGCTGCTTTCTTGCTACAAAGGCAAACTGGAGAATGTACATGGCCTGCAAAGTCAAAGTATTTACTATCTGGCCCTTCACAAACAAAGTTTGCCAACCTTATTTTAGGGACACCACTGTCTTTCCTGTCTCAAAACCAGGCAATGAGCCTTCTGGTGTTTAGAGAACAGAAACTGCAGCTATGCCTGTACCACTAGTTGATAATCCTAGTAATGAACTAGATCCCCTCACTGGCTTGTGCCAGCTCCTCATTCTTCTGGAAAACTCTCCAACGCCTGCCCACTGTTTTCCAACAACATACAAACTCTTAACCAATTATCTCCCCATTAGAGTGTGCCTTCTCTTCAAGCAGGAATAAAGACGTATGGCTGCCCGTCCCCATCCCCGCACTCCTTTTCCCGCAATTCTAACTGACAAACAGCAGGCAACTTATCTTTGGAACAAACGATTCTGTAGTGCTTAGATTGTGACAGGCTCGTTTAATTCTCATTGCAGCCCTATGAGGCTGGCACTATTATCATCACCATCCTCATTTTATAGAGTAGGAACCAGAGGCACAGAGAGGCTGAGCCACCTGTCCCAGGTCGTGCCAAGTGGTGCCTCCCAGCGGTGGAGGCAGCACTGGAATCCGTGCCGCCAAGCTCCGCGAGCTGGGTGACATGGAGATTCCTGTTAAAAACAGATTTCCCGCAAGACCGGTCAGAGCACCGATCGGAGCACCTGTTCGGGCCACACATTTCCTCCTGGAACACAGCAAGTGCCCCCTAAATTATCCGAGTGAGCATCTCTTCCCGGCACGAGAGGCAGGGAGGCCAAAGGGCCGCCAAGCCGGCCTGGGAGAGGCGTAGGGCGGAGCGAGAGTGGAGTGACATTCCCTAGGGCGGAGCCCCAGGGCCCTAGAGACCAGGAGACTCCCGCCTCCCGCCTCCTCTGGGCCGCCGGCCGCCAAGTGCTGAGTCACGGTGAGGCGACTGGACCCGCACTCTCTTAACCTGCCCTGCCTGCACTCGCTCGCGGCGGCTCTTCGCGCCCCCGCCGCCGCTAAGGCTCCAGGTGCCGCTACCGCTGCGTGAGTACCTGGGGCCCCTGCAGGGGTCCACTAGGTGAGGGAATGCTGGCGATCAGTTTGCAAAAGCCTGCCTTCCCCAATCCGCTTTAGACTCCTAAGGGAGATAACAAGATACTTAAATTGTACTACGAAATTTGGTGAAAATGGTAGACGGCGTTTCTTTCTGCAAGCACTGAGATCTAAGTACTTCATCAGTTGTTCACATGCATACAATTTAATTGTAGGAGTCTGGAAGGACCCAGACATAATCTGGATGGGGATAAAGAAACTTTCTTGTTGCTTTGGTGTAGGTGATGACCGGCCTGTACTGCTTTGAATATTAAGCTCATTTTTGCGCCCTACATTCATCACCCAATAAATATTTATTGATTACTATTCAGGGAGGATACATTTTAGGGTAGGCCTTGACTAAGTGGAGAGTATTGTGGAGTAGAGCCCTTCTGAATAACAGCAGCGAACATTCTCACCCTATTAACTGCACCCCTTTGAGGAAGGCAGTCTTATCATTCCATTTTACAGATAAAACTGAGCCACAGAGAACCTCAGGTCACACAGCTGGTATGTGGTGAAGCTGAGATGCAAACCTAGGCTGTCTGGTTCCAGAGTCTGCTTTTTGCCAAAACACCTCTCTTCCTTTCAGTAGGAATCCTTGAAGGAATGGGTATATTTCACTTGAAAAAAGATTTAAGGGATTGGGGGTACTGTCTGCAAACACTTGAAGTGGAAAAGGGATTGATTATATTCCTTCTGAGATAGTCCATTAGACCCAGACCTCACAAGAGGAAAAGACTTTTGAATAACAAACACTAGCTATAGGTAAGTTCTGAAATATGAGATACATTGCCAAGAGCAGCTGGTCCATGACTTGCCTATGCTCTAGAAGACTTCATAAGTAAGTTGAAAGATTTCTTGCCCAAAATGTTGGCCCTGAACTTCAGGAATAGATGGGTCTTTGAATTCAATGACCCCCGAAGATCCCTTTTAATGCCAAGATCTTCAGCATGTTCTGGTAAGAGTTAGGGACCTCTTTGTTTTTCTGCGTGTTCCCTAAGGCGCCACACAAACCTCCCATCTGTCAGCCTCATTGGTAGCAACTACCTCATGGGTGCTACCAGTGAGGCTGACAGATGGGTGGCACTGGGGAAGGGATGGGAGATCCAGAGAATTCAGTGAAGTAAGAAAGATAAAAGTGTTCATTGGAGGTTTTTAGTAAGTGGCCAACAGAGCTGCTAAAGTCATGCTTCACTTAACGATGGGGATATGTTCTGAGAAATGCATTGTTAGGTGATTTTGTCATTGTGTACACATCTTAGAGTGCACTTAGACAAACCTAGATGGTATAACCTAGGTGTGTAGTAGGATATGTGGTATAGCCTGTTATTCCTAGGCTACAAATCCATACAGCATGTTCCTGTACTGAATACTGAGGCAACTGCAACACCATGGTGAGCATTTGTGTATCTAAACATACCTAAACATAGAAAAGATACAGTAAAAATGCGCCATTATAGTCTTATGGGACTACTGCCATACATACAGTCCATTTATTGTTGACTGTGTAATGTTGACCTAAATGTCATTATACGGCAGGCACATGACTGTATTGCTAACCTTTGCACAAGATGACTGTAGAATTACATGAGATAATTGTAAATAATTGGTGGGGTACTGGGCACCTAGTAGGTATGCATACATGTTCACCATCATTATGGTTGTTTTAAATCACCTAACCCAGGCCCTGCACATAGTAAGACATCAACAAATTGTAGCTGCTACTATTTTGCGCATCTAATCTTAATATCATTTATTTTGTAGTCCTTGGATGTTCCCTCCTTTATGACTTCTTTTTTTGTTGTCCTTCCTTTAGCCCTCCATCCTCTACAGCTCAACATCAGGACACTCTCTTTTTAGACTCCGATATGGGGTCCTCCAAGAAAGTTACTCTCTCAGTGCTCAGCCGGGAGCAGTCGGAAGGGGTTGGAGCAAGGGTCCGGAGAAGCATTGGCCGACCCGAGGTATGCTAGTTGGGTGGCTGCTCCTTGTTTTCTTTTCAGAAGGGACTGGTGGGATGTTGATGGTGATTTGGGAAGAGGGGACCAAGACAGTCATGAGCTGGCCTGTGGGGTGCATAAGTGCAAACTTTAAAGTTTGCAGTCGGGGGCCCTATGCAAACCAGCCCCAGCCCAAAGGGGGTTTCTGTAATGTGAATACAGAGGTCTTGGGCAGAAGGTGCAGCTGAGCTTCAGGAAGTGTCTCTGCTTCTCTCTGCACACCGGCGTGCCACCCTGGGCTGACGTGCTATCTGCCTCAGCATGCGTATCGCCAAACATGCCCACCACACAGCCCCTAAATTTATTTGCCCACACTTCAAAGCATCAGGGAGTAACTCTGATTCTCAATTCCAAATTCCCAGTAGAGGGAATCTGATTGACTCAGCATAGGTCAGGTCTCCACTCCTGGCCAATCTGCCGTTGCCAAGGATTTAGATTCATTGAGAGACTGCTGGGACCCAACTTGTAGACCTCTGGTAAGGGTCACGTGTAGATGGGTCTAGCTCTCAGAGAAGGTGATTATAGATTAGGTAGATGTCTTTCAACTTTAGAGAATGTTTTCGTTTGAATATGGGAAATTTGGGATTTGTGGGGGAAATAAATCTTATATACACAGAAAGGTATCAGATGGTGGTCATAGCCCAGGGAATACAGCCCCTAGCACCATATCAGACCCTCAAAACATTTTCTACTAGAAGAAATACGTTACAGAGATGCATTCCATTTTGAAAAGTGAGACTGGCTTGTCCCTCTTCTTGAACTCTACTCTGATAATTTTAATGCTACTTTGTTGCTCAACCTAAGCTTTAAAAGGGTTGCTTTCTCAACTTTTTGATCTTTGAGATGTATTTATAGAGTTTTAAAAAACTCCTGGCCTTCCTCAATGAGTGCTGACCTACATTTTTGATGGATTCCATATTTTTTAGTTATGTTTTAAATTGACAAATAAAAATTGTATATATTTATGATGTACAAAATGATGTTTTGAGAGGTGTCTATATTGTGGGATGGCTAAATCAAGCTAATTAACATATTCATTATCTCACATACTTTTTTTTGTGATGAGAGCACTTAAAGTCTTTCTTAGTCAATTTCAAGTATATATTGTTATTAACTATAGTCACCATTTTGTGCAATGAATCTCTTGAACTCATTCCTCCTGACTGAAATTTTGCATCCTTTGACCAACATCTCTCCTTCCATATCCTCCCATCCCCTAGCTGGGGTAACCACCATTCTACCCTCTGCTTCTATGAGTTTGATTTTTTTAGATTTTGCATATGAGTGAGATCATGCAGTAATTGTCTTTCTGTGCCTGGCTTATTTCACCTAGCGTAATGTTGATTGGCCACTGAGGGAGAGGAAAAACTGCCAACACAACTCTCCATCAGCCCCATCAGGCCATTTCTCTTTCCAATTAGCTTCCTATTTACACCTGAATGTCTTTTGAGGTCCATCAAACAGAGTTTTCTGAAAACAAGATTATTCTAATTACCTGCAAACAAGATTATTCTAATGGCTAAATGCACAGGGAGTGTTGGGGAGATGCAGATGGAGGTGGTATCATATTCCACTAGGCTACATCACCAACAGAACAATTGGAAAGAATTTTGGGGCCCCAAACACACCTGTTAGTAAGCCATTATTATATATTGAGGGTAGCTAACACTTTAATTAGCCCATCTGTCAGGAACACAGCTCCTGAGAATTTTATTGTTTTTGTCCTGTGAATCCCTTTGGCAATTTGATGAAACCTTTGGCAGTTTGATGAAATCTATCAATTTCTTCTGAAAGCAATGTTTTAAAATACATAAAATACATAGAATTACTAAAATAAAACACATAGGATTACCAAGGAAAACTTTTATACTGAAACATGGTTAGGAACAATTTTAAAAACATTTGGTGGCAGTTCTAGTAACTCCTGAATTTCAAAGTTGTGAAGAACATGAACAATATTTTGATATATCTACTAACAACTGTAATGTGATATGAAAATAACTGATTTCAATTGGTGACAAAGTCACAGGTGCTGGTAATTTACTGTGGTGCATTGACTACATTCATAATTGAAGTTAAATTTCAGTCTGGAGATGACAGTGATGGTTGCACAATGTAAATATATTTAATGCCACAAAACTGTACTCTTGAAATGGTTAAAATGCTAAATTTTATGTTACGTATATTTTACCACAATAAAAAAAAAAAACAGAAAAAAATTAGTAGAGGTTAGTGACAATAAAGGTGTAATTTTTTAGCAGTCCAAGTTTACAACCCTTCTGAGTTCTATCAGTGGTGCCAGGTAAGAGTCCATGGCTGATAACTTATGCTTTAAATATCCCCATATTTTACTGATTCAGGTCTCCTGTACCCCAGGAATGACTCTACCTTAAGGAAAAATACATGGATAGGAATCATTCCTAATCCATCAGCCTGGTTTAATTACTATTGAGACAAAGGGTCTTTTTGTTTGTTTGTTTCCATGTAATTGTATATTTTACATCATGAGATTATATAGAATAAACAATTTTGTGTTCCAATGTTTTTTTATTAACAATGATAGCGTACGGACTTCGTATATTATTATAAATTCCTCATAAACATCATTTTAATAGTTATACCTTTTCCTGTGTATAAGCATAGCATTATTCTCTTACTCGTGAATCTATTTTTGACCATTTAGATTGCTGCCATATTATTTTTGCACTCTACATACTACCAACTTGTCAGAAAGGCAGACTCCCTAACCCTCCCATCAGCAGAGAATGAAAGCATCTGTGTAACATCAAGAGGTTACTTTTCTTTCTTTCTGTTTTTTTTTCTTTTCTTTTTTTTTTTTTGAGACGGAGTTTCACTCTTGTTGCCCAGGCTGGAATGCAATGGCGCGATCTCAGCTCACCGCAGCCTCCGCCTCCCTGGTTCAAGCGATTCTCCTGCCTCAGCTTCCCGAGTCGCTAGGATTACAGGCATGCGCCACCACATCCTGCTAATTTTGTATTGTTAGTAGAGACGGCGTTTCTCCATGTTGGTCAGGCTGGTCTCAAACGCCCAACCTCAGGTGATCCGCCCACTTCGGCCTCCCAAAATGCTGGGATTACAGGCATGAGCCACCGCGCCCGACCAACAGGTTATTTTTCAAACTCTGCACCAGAGCTTCTGTCTCTAAAGAAATATGCCATAAACTTTGGACCCAGAGCTATTTTAGCTTAGTATCTACAACAGTGCTCAATAGTCACAGCCGCAAGTGTTTTGACTCCTTTGACTGCAAATGTGGAGATAGAAGAGGAATTTACAGTGCTCTCACTGTGCCTTTCTGTGATTTAACAACAAGGAAGAGATGGAGTTGTGCTGGCCCACCCCCTTCATCACAGTTATACATGGGCCAGGCTAGCCAGATTGGAATTTGAATGGCTGAGTAGCATGTGTGCTAGGGAGTGGTTCCTCTGTGCTCCCAGCAGGAGGGAAATCCACTACTCATCTGCACTTGCCTCTATGCCCACTCCTGCTACCAGACATTCCTCAGTGGAATGTGATTCTCCGTGGGTCACTCTTATTTTTATTTTGTTAAGGAAGAATTTCAATCATCATAGAAAAGTGGAGAAACGGTACGATGAATCTCCATGTTCCTTGTATCCACAATGATCAACTCATGGCAATCTTATTTCATCTATATTATCATCCATTACTCCCCTCAAAGTATTTTGAAGAGAACTCCAGCCATTATTTTATTTCACTTATAAATATTTCAATTTGTATCTCTAAAAGATAACTTGAAAAAAAACACTACAATCTCATTATCACACTTACAAAAATTTAAAAATCCCTTAATATCATCAAACAGCCTTGACGAATCTTGGTCTTCACTGATTTAGCCTCTGTAGATGGTGCTTTTCATTATCAAGGTCTCTAGATATTGAGTCAAGGAAGTGGGCCATAGAGTCACAGCTCAAGTCCATTCGAGGTTGTATCTAGATCTCAGTCTAGGATATGTGCTGCGGTTTCCTTCTGCCTTCTCATTGTTATCCCCAGGTTCCAGTCTGGAGGCCAAGTAAACCCAGAAGGTAGCCAGAGGTGTTGGAGTCTATCTTGAGGAGTCTGTTACTTCAGCTGCTGCCATATTGTCTTGACATAGGCTGACCTAGAATCTCCTGATTCTTGGCTACTACCACAGGCATTATTGCCCTTATATCAGTTAGGATTAGGTTCAACTGCGTGTAACAGAAAGCATCCTCCAAAAACAATGACGTACATAAGTAAGGGTTTGTTTCTCTTTTGTAAAGTGCCAAAATAGGCACTCCAGGGTGGTCTTCCACTCTTATCGGGGATCTGCGTTCATTCTATCTTAGGTCATAATTCTTAGTACATTCTTAGTGCATCATCTTATAGTCCAAGACAGCTGTTAGGGAAATGGCAACCATTTACCCTCTGTCACAGAAGGAGGAAGAGGGGAAGGGCAAAATGATACTCATCTCCTGTCCATCCTCCTCTTATAAGGAATTTTCCTAAAAGTTCCACCCTGCAACTTCTACATTGTAGCTAGATTCAATCATATGGACACAACTAGCTACAAGAGAGGCCATGGACCTAACACAAGTACCACTCAGTATATTGTAGCGTACCTTTTATGTACACAGAATTATTGTAAGTTCAGTGGAGCATCGTAAAAAAGCATAGCATCAGCCCCATCCTCAAGGAACTATTATTCTTGGTAGTTACTTCCGGTGCTTCCTGATGTAAATAAAATGCCAGGCTTTATTATGGGAGTACCACATGCCTGAGGGTGGTGGCCGCAAGTTTTGATTGACCTTCTCTTTTTTTTTTTGAGACAGAGTCTTACTCTGTCTCCCTTTGCTCACTGTAACCTCTGCCTCCTGGGTTCAAGCGATTCTAGTGCCTTAGCCACCACGCCTGGCTAATTTTTGTATTTTTAGTAGAGACAGGGTTTCACTATGTTGGCCAGGCTGGTCTCGAACTCACAGTCTTAAGCGATCCATCTGCCTCGGCCTCCCAAAGTGCTGGGATTATAGGCATGAGCCACCGCGCCCGGCCTGATTGGCCTTAAGAGACTAAAAGAGGTAGATTGGAAGCTGCCACTTGAATTCAGCAGCTAAAGGATTTAGAACTATTTGAATGAAAAGAAATTCTCATGTGATTCAAAAACATTAAAAGATTGTCAATTTGATATGTAGAGAGAGAAAGATGTGAATGAATTGGGGACTTAGTGAAAACATTTTAGAAAATTGGAGTTTTATAAATTAGATCTTGTCTACAGATAACACATGTTTATTTTACATGCTATTGAATCCGTGCTAAATGTTTAGAGAATGTTAGGAAGTTTGACGAGCACTAATACCCAGTACTGCAAATAACACTTTAGTACGACAGTCTAACGCAAGATATTCTTACTTTTTTGAGGGAAAGTGTGTCTTGCACATATCTCCAATTTTCTGGCAAGATAATCAATTCATCCCTCTGACTCTTACCTCAATCAGCACCCTAACTTCTTCAGTCTCTTTCTTGTGCTGGCTTTCTTCCTATGTGTGTTCATATTTCATCGATTGGTGACCAGAAGGGTCAAATGGGCGATAAATATGACAAATAGTACTAATTTGGTCTGAATCTATGTGTCTTCCCTACTCCAAATTCCTATCCTGAAACCTAACACCCAGTATGACGGTATTAGGAGGGGAGGCCTCTGGGAGGTGTTAGGTCATGAGGGCAGAACCCTCAGGAATGGGATTAATGCCCTTATAAACGAGACCCCAGAGAGCGAGCTGGCTCCTTCCGCCATGCGGGGACACAGCTAGAAGGCACTCTGTCTGAACCAGAAAGTTGGCCCCTCACCAGACACCAAATTTGTTGGTGCTTTTATCTTGGACTTCTTAGCCTCCAGAACTGTGGGAAATAAATTTCAGTTGTTTATAATCCAACCAGTTTATAGTATTATGTTATAGCAACTCAAACAGACTAAGACAGAAAATTGGCACTGAAATTGTCCATTGTCTTGAACAATAGGTCCTGGTTTCTGTTTTGATGTCTGACAAAGCTCCTTATTAAATGGTGAAATGGTCATTTGGCCACACCCTTGGTATTTTCTCCTGAACATGTTTCTCATTCTTTGTAATATGGGTAGGCTGAAAATTTTCCAAATCTTTAAGTTCTGCTTCTCTTTTGATGAACGGTTCTGCCTTTAAATTATTTCTCTCTTCTTGCATTTTTCTATATGCCATCAAGAGTAACCCAGTCCCTCAACGCTTTGTGCACAAATAGCATCAGCTAAACATCCAATTTCATTGCTTACAGGTTCTACCTTCCACAAAACACTAGAATATGAACACAGATCAGTCAAGTTATTTTGCCACTTTATAACAAGGGTAATCTTTCCTTCAGTTTTCAATAACATGTTTCTGTCTAAGACCTCATCAGAATGGCCTTTACTGTCCATATTTCTACCAACAATCTGTTCAGGATTACTTAGATATTCTTTAAGAAGATTGAGGCTGGGCACAGTGGCTCATGCCTGTAATCCTACCACTTTGGGAGGCCGAGGTGGGTGGATCACTTGAGCTCAGGAGTTTGAGACTAGCCTGGGCAACATGGTGAAACCTCGTCTCTACAAAAAATACAAAAATTAGCTGGGCATGGTGACTGGCATCTGTAGTCCCAGCTACTTGGGGCACTGAGGCGGGCGCATTGCTTGAGCCCAGGAAACGGAGGTTGCAGTGAGTCGAGATCATGCCACCACACTCCAACACGGGCAACACAATGAGACCCTGTCTCAAAAAAAAAAAAAAAAAAAAAAAAGAAAAGAAAAAAAGAAAAGAAAATTGAGACTCTTTCTACAGCTCTCTTCTTTTCTTTCTGGGCCCTCACCAGAATTGCTTTTAATGGTTCATTCACAGCAATGTAGGCTTTTGCTAGCATGACTTCAAGACTTCTAGCCTCTATAAAGTTTAAGCAGTTCCAAGGCTACTTCCAGTTTTAGGTATTCATTACAGCAGTGCTCCAAGTTCTTGATAACAATGAATAACTACTGTTCTGTGGGTGGTGGATGGTGATAAGGGTAGGACTAAAAAGAGAGAACCCTTGTTCTTCACAGTTTATTTGACAGCAGGGCATATTTACTCATTTAAACTTTTAGATACAAAGAAGCAGTAAGTATTTCTTTATCTCATCTTTACCCATATTTTAATAGAACCACAACAACATAGAATTTAAAAGTTATCTTAGAGCTCCAAACACTTTGTTTGTACCTGGGGAAGTGATGGCTGTGATGTTTATAGGACTGGTGCAGTATAACAGATTCTACCCATCTATGTAGAACCGACAGTGTTTTGGGCACTGGACCAGGTGTGCTACATTCATTGTTTTCAATCCTTATAATCTTCCAGGGTATATATTATCATGTGAGGAGAAAGCAATGTGTAATAAGGTATGAGAATTCTCAACCTCTCCTCCTACCAATCCCGTTTCTGTTCCTGGACTTTTAATAAGGCGATGTGGAATAATGAATGACAAGACTGAAAGGAAACAAATTTGCTTGGTTGATTTTCACTGGAAAGGGCAGAGAGTTACTAGTGGAAGAGAAAAGAGTAAATACAGAAGGTGAGAGGAGAGGACGAGAAAAGGAAAGAGGTGTCTGCAGATGATTTGAAGTGATTTGAAGAGTTAGAGTGACAGAAATTGGAATCATGGGAGACAGATGTATACATGGAGAGGGGTAAGAGGGATTTTAAACATATATTTAAATTGAAGCCTCTTTTGGTGTTTTTGAGAGGATTCAACAAACAATTTGAATTTATTTTCAATTACTTTAAAATATTGGACTAGATGAAACACCGGGTTGAGATAGGCTACAAAGTGCCCCAGCTTTATATGGGCTGCAGTCCACATTTTCAAATGAAGAAACTGAGAATTGGTTAGGTTAAAAAACTTGCAGTAGCTTGTTGAATTTATATATAATATATATGTTATGTATATGAGTGTACATGTTTTTTCATAGAAAGTTAAAATAAGAAAGATAAAACCAGAGATAGACAGTTTCATACTTTCATTTCTAGTAGTAATGACAGAGTAGACATCCTGAAATAAATAACTTAAAAATTAATTAGCTGAGCTGCCAAGAGGTTGGTGAAACTCTTAGAGTATAAAAACAATAAGAAAGAAAGAAAAAATGGAAAATCTGAAGTTTCATAGCCATAATGGTAATCGAATGAATATTTTAAAAGTTTATAACAAAGACAATAGGACCAGAAGATTTTACAGACAAATTTTACAAAATATTTAAGGTGTAAGTAATTCTAATAATGCACAAACTCTCCAGGGGATGAAATCCAAGGAAGTGCTCCTCAAGTCACTTCATGAAGCTGACATTGTCTTGCTATCAGGACCAGACAAGGACAGCCAATGAAAGAATAATTACATCATATTTATGAAAATGTTTGCAAGAATCATAGAAAATTAACCAACCAAATACAACAATGTATTAAAAGATAATATATCATGATCAAGTTTGGATTATCTGAAGAGAGCAAATTTGGTTTAATGTTAGAAAGTCTATTTGTATATTTTATTAACATTAAGAGGTTAAAGGAGAAAAAAATCATATAAGTGTCTCAGTGTGGAAAAGGCATTCAACAGAATTCAACATCCGTTCATGTTTAAAAAAAACAACAACTTTGTAAACTAGAAGTAGAAGGGAAACTCTTTAACCTTATGAAGGGGATTTATAAAACACCTGCATTAAACAACCAGATTACCATAAAAGTTTATAAGCAATCTATGTAAAATCAGGGAGAAGACAAGGATGTCTACCACCACCATTTCTACTCAAGACTGTTGTAGAGATGCTCACTTGTAAAAATGCAAGGAAAAGAAATAGAAAATATAAGGATTGAAAATGAAAAGAAATCCCTTCTTATTTGGTAATGAGTGTGGGTTGAAATATTACTGCCAAATATTCACTCCTTCTCTATAATAGGATTTTACACCCACATCCATTTTTAGGTACATTATCCATGAGACACATAGGGAGGGATTAAGTGCCCTCCTCCCTGACTTTGGGCTTGGCCATGTCACATGCTTTGACCAATGGAATGTATTAATGTGATTGTGAATGGTTGACCTGACTTGCTTTTTACTCCTGCCCTTGGCTGTGAGAACATAATGCCCTTCATAGGAGCCACTGTTTCAGCTTGAGTCCCAGAGTGAGAAGACATGTCAAGACCAGCCAGGCCCATACAAACCCAGAGAAATTGCAGTCTGCCACGGCTTTAATCCAATGCGAGACAAAATTTTTTTTGTGAATTATTAAGCAAAAGTTTATTGATAAATACACTGGTGATATGAACATCTAAAAGAAAACCCAAAAGAAACTACAGATGAATCATTAAAATTAATAAGAGGCAGGGTTCAAAAATCACCTAGCACGTTTCTAATTTCCAGCAGCAAACTGTTCAAAATATAATGTGTAAATGCTGCTTGCAGTAGAATTCCATTAAAAATACAAATTAGCTAGAAAAATAATTTTTAAATATATGTAAGACCTTTATGGAGAAAATTGCAAATCCTTATTGAAATATGTTTAAAGACCTAAATAAATGGGGATAACCATGGTTCTACTGAGGAAACATTGAGGAAAAACTCAATGTTATATAAATGTCAGTTCTTCACAAATTGATCCATAGATTAAAACCAATTCCAATCAAATGTTCAAAATTTTTCTTCATAGAATTTGATAAATTTTCTAAAATTTATGCAAAATAACATGGTCAAGAATAAGCAAGACAATAACAACATATGTTGATGACAGCCAGATATGTTTCTACCTCTCATTTGAGCTTGAGATTGATCTTTAGTTGCCTGCTAGCCTTTGCATAATATAATGTGCACTCAATATTAATAGTTCTATTTATACAGATAACATTTATATGGATATATCAAATTCAGTGTGACTTAAAATGAAGTCACCATAGCTATTTCAAGGTAGCTTCTTCCATTATGTTCTTTAAGTGCTGAATGGCCCTACCATCTTCCCAGACACCATAGTTAAAAATTTGGGAGTCAGTTAATGCTCTTCTTTTTTCTCTCATAAATATCTACCCAGTCACTCAACCACTCTCCATCACTACTGCCATTGCCTTAGTTCTGGCCTTTGCCTTTGCTCAGACTATTTGAGATAACCTTCTAGATATTCTTTGTTTCCTGTCTTCCTTTACCAAGCCATCTTCCACGGAGTGATCCTTCTAAATCTGATCATATCAAACTCTGATGAAAACTCCCATCACCTTCAGGATAAAATCCAAACTCCTTTAGGATTTCTCCTCCATCATCTGCCCATGTATCTCATAATTCCATATGCATCTTTTGCCCCAACAGATTAGTTTCCCTTAGTTCTTTAAGCATGCCAAGCTGATTTTCTGCTTTTCTACCTGGAATATCTTTCCTTCTCCTTTTCTCCCATCTACTTGATTAACTCAACCATGTACTTCAAGACAGAGATTAAGTGTCATATTCCTGAGCTTTCTGACCTTCTCTGATCCCGTCCCACTCTCATATTTGTAAAATTGTCTTCCTCCAAAGCATTTATCATCTTGTTGCAATAATTGATTTTCTAGTCTGTTCCCCTGTAAATCTGTTTAGGATACAGAATACATCTTGTTTGTACTTGACTATTTATATCTTAAATGATTATGAAATGTTTGTCCACTTTTTGCGCTTCTCATAAAATGTCAACTCTCTAACACAATCTGTGAATCCTTGTGTGTATGTGTGTGTATTAGTCCGTTTTCACGCTGCTGATAAGGACATACCTGAAACTGGGCAATTTACAAAAGAAAGAAGTTTAACTGGACTCAAACAGCTCCACGTGGCTGGGGAGGCCTCACATTCATGGTGGAAGGCAAGGAGGAGCAAGTCACATCTTACACGGATGGCAGCAGGCAAAAAAAGAGAGCTTGTGCCGAGAAACTCCCATTTTTAAAACCATCAGATCCTGTGAGACCCATTCACTATCACAAGAACAGCACAGGAAAGACCTGCCCCCATGTTTCAGTCATCTCCCACTGAGTTGCTCCCACAACACATGGGAATTATGGGAGCTACAAGACGAGATTTGGGTGGGGACATGGAACCAAACCATATCAGTGTGTATAAGAAGTTCTTCCTGGCCGGGCGCGGTGGCTCAAGCCTGTAATCCCAGCACTTTGGGAGGCCGAGACGGGCGGATCACGAGGTCAGGAGATCGAGACCATCCTGGCTAACACAGTGAAACCCCATCGCTACTAAAAAAACAAAAAAATTATCCAGGCATGGTGGCGGGCGCCTGTGGTTCCAGCTACTCGGGAGGCTGAGGCAGGAGAATGGCGTGAACCTGGGAGGTGGAGCTTGCAGTGAGCTGAGATCTGGCCACTGCACTCCAGCCTGGGCAACAGAGCAAGACTCCATCTCAAAAAGAAAAAAAAAAAAAAGAAGTTCTTCCTGAAAGCAATTTTCATTGCAAAAAGTTGCTCATTGGCTATGTGGTTTTCAGTGAGGCTTGCTAGATCTGTTCATAAATGTAGCTCTTGGTGGTATGGTTTAAAAGACATACCTAATCTGCAAATTTTGCTTTTATTTCAGTTAAAAAATCTGGATCCATTTTTACTGTTTGATGAATTTAAAGGAGGTAGACCAGGAGGATTTCCTGATCATCCACATCGAGGTTTTGAAACAGTAAGTACAATAATTTGACTGCAGAAGTGTGTATTTTGAAACATACCTCTTTCTTCTAATAGAAAATTCAATTTTAAAAGCAATAAATAATAGGCTAAAAATTCATTCATAAGTTGCAGGCTATTTTACATAAGATATACTCATTTTATAAAATACTTTTATAAATACATTTTATAAAAATACTTTTATATAGAAAACCTGTTTCTAATCATGCCACTACCCGGCAGTCTGGGCAACAGAGTGAGACCTTATCTTAGAAAAAAAAAGAAAGAAAAAGAAAAAAACCTGTTTCTATCTTGTTTCTACACAAGAATGTTCAGATGTGTGTAACCTCTTGTAATATTATAAACTCCAAAAGACAATCCAAGAAGTATATGAGTATTTATACTAACTTCTAAGGAATTATAGAATCAAGGGGCCTGAATATAACATAGCCTAAAAATTATGATTTTAAGGACATACATATACATTTACTATTTAATTGCAAAATTTAGAGATTCTACTGAACACTTAATGTTCAGTTTTAGTTAGATACAGAAATAAAAATGTGTAACATAATATTGTGGCACTTTCAAAGATTCTCATTGTCCACACACATATATTCTGTGGAAGCTCAGGGATAATTACGTCCTAGTTACAATGTTTAGCCATCTACTCACGAGAACAACCTGTATTCGTAGGGAAGGGACCAGGGCTTGTTAAAGGCTCGGTGTGTTTGTAAAGCCAATTAGTGAATGAGTAAATATTTATTGAAGGCTAGTGATATGCAGGCGTTGGTGTAGGGTGATCTTTTGTATGTTAGGGTGTGTTGTGTGTTGGGAAAGTGTGGGCAGAAGGCAGATGGAGGGAGGCTAAAGAAGGGCGAGGCATGATCCCTGCTTGCGTCCTATGCAGTCTAGTTAAGGAGGTTAAAGATGTTTGGGAAAGAGGGCACCACTACAGTGTAAAAGGATAATGAAGCAAGAAGTTTCTGGAAGTAGGATCAGGGTAGTTGAATTCTTTTCCCTTCCTCATTTAGCCATTTGCCTTCCAGTTCCCTTCTCTGCTAACATGTTGAAGGTGCTGTGGCTTGCTTTGCAGCAGTGATGGAAGCCATTCCTTTCACCTACCCTACACTCATGCTGGATTCTGACCCTGTTCCTGGAAGATGTCTCCACTCTGTGCTCTTGCTCGAGCTGCTTCTTGTCCACTCCATCCCATAGCTCTACTTACCACCTTACTAATCCTTCAAGGTCTTTTCGGATATCACCATCTCCATCAAGTTTTGCAGACAATCCCAAGAGGATGCACTTTCTCCTTCCTTTGGTCCTCATCGCGTTATATTTTTACCAGTCTCATGCACATTATGCCTTTTTGATGACCTCGATTGTATACTATCTGTCTTGCATTAGAATTGGAGATTGCCCCAACCTCCCCTCACATACCCAAGAGGACCATGAGATCATTCTCTGTGTTCTCTATGTGGAGATACTCAGTAACTACCAGCTGAATTTAAGTGGATAATAAAAAGTTGAAGACAATGAATATATATATATATATATTTTTTTTTTTTTAATTTGAGATGGAGTCTCGCTCCATTGCCCAGGTTGGAGTGCAGTGGCACGATCTCGGCTCACTGCAAGCTCTGCCTCCCGGGTTCAGGCCATTCTCCTGCCTCAGCCTCCCAAGTAGCTGGGACTACAGGTGCCCGCCACCATGCCGGCTAATTTTTTTTGTATATTTAGTAGAGACGGGGTCTCACCATGTTAGGTAGGATGGTCTCGATCTCCTGATCTCATGATTTGCCCGCCTCGGCCTCCCAAAGTGCTGGGATTACAGGCGTGAGACACCGCGCCGGCCGACAATGAATATATTAAATAAAATGAATGATTAAATAGATTACTTTCATTTCCATTATGCAAAATGCTTTCTGGGGGGGAATGCTTTATAAATTATAAGGTACTCAGCTTTAAGCAACTCCCTGAAGGAGTATAGTTGTAGAATATTGGTGTTTGGCTCTTTTGATTAAGAATTTTCCTTAAAACTGTAACTGTAATTATTTGTCAGTTCATTTACTTGCTAAAATGTATTGGTAACCCCCAAATCAGTACTTGTGGTGCTTTTGTGGTAATTCGTGGACATGTGAAAGTGGCAAAAATTTGAGCTGCCCACTGCACACGTTCCCAGCTGAGGCTGAATGAAGCGATGCTCTTTTTTTCTTGTTTTACAAGAAAGTGTCCTTTCACAGTATGCTTAGTGCCACTTTTTCCACACTTTTGTGCTTTGTGTGGGTAATTTCACTGTTTAAAATGGCTCCCACACACAATGCACTAATGCTGTCTAGTGTTCCTAAATGTAAGAAGACTGAGATGTGCCTTACGGAGAAAATATGTGTATTAGATAAACTTTATTCAGGTGTGAGTTGTAACACTGTTGGCCTAGAGTTCAGTGTTAATTAATCAACAATATCTGTTAAATAAGGTGGCTTTAAAGAGAAAGACACATAAAACAAAGTCATGTATTGATCAGCTGAGCAAAATATTGTGACCAGAGGCTTGAAGGAACACAATCCTGTATTTATCCTAGGAGCAATGGTCTAGTGTTCTCTAATTCAGTGATCATGGCAACTACGTAGAACATTTTTCTGTAAAAATGATGAGAATCAACTGTATCAGTTTTCCCCAGGAGTGTAGGTAAGCCAGAGACTCAAGTGGTAAGCCATTATCTCTTAATGTGAGCTTTAAAAGTCTGAAATTTAAAGCCAGGCCCACTTGTAGTCTCTCATCACCTCCCTGGAGCATTTCTAAATTATGCAGGCTTGTAAATTTTGAAAATGCTGACTAGGATAAAGAACAAATTTGGGATCACCTGTGATGTTAGCGCACCATCCAGAAATAGGTATTGTTTTTATTTTGATATATTTTCGTTCAGTACTTTTTTTCTGGTACCATGCTATTTATGTTTTGCATCTTTTTGTTAGCTTAGTATTATACCATAGGCATTTAAAAATATTATTTAAAAAACAATTTTAATGGCCTCATTAGGCATCTGCCATGATGGTTGTACCAACTGATATTACCACAGTGATGTGTTCTGAAGGTTCCTGTTTTCCCTCAACATCACCAACATAAATGTATTTATTTGACTTTTCTTACCTTTGCCATTTTTACAAGTGAAAAATAATGCTTTATGATAGTTTTAATTTATAGAATAGTATTTTCCACATTTCTTCGATCTCTTATTTGAGCGAGGTTGATTTTCTTTTCATTGTAAAACATTCATTCACCATATATATTTAATATTCTTGGCTTTTTTTTTTTTTTCCTGCCGGGTTGCTGGTATTCTTTTCATTATTTTATAGAAGCTCTTCACATATTAAGGAAGTCAGATCATTTTCAGTGATAGGAATTGCAATAGTGTTTAAGAGGGATTGGGCTTGTTTTGTATGCCTCCAAAGGTAAACTTTCGAATACAAAGCATAGATACAAAATAGAAGGAAGAACTTTGTAACAATTAGTTATGCAAAGATAGAATTACTAATATAAGCATGCACTGGAGCAACATAAGCGTGTACTGAATGGTCACATACTTGATGTGCTGTCAGGATCAAGGTCCTCAGAATAGTTAGTGATGTGCTGGAGCTCACATTTATTTATTTTTTAATAAAAAAGAAATTTTACTAACACATGAGCATAAAATGTAACTAATATCCATATTTTGAGCGCACACTCACATTTATTTTAACTGGTAGTGATACATGATCGAAGAAATGTGGAAAATATTATTCTATAAAATCTCATTATCTCAGGTGTGACCCATGAACCAGCAGTGTTATCATTTGTAGCCTCAGTCTCCATTCAGAGCTCTGAATCAGAATCTACATTCCTACATCATCAAATGATTGATATACACATTAAAATTTGAGAAATGCTGGCCTAGATCTTCCAAATCAGAAATACGATTCTATAAGTAAGAGAGAGACCCCAATTTTACTGGGTTAATGGCTAATCCATTTTTAAACTTAACTCTTAGGTTTGAATAGCTATATATTTTTTATTAAAAATCTGCCTGAAAATTGAGAAGGCATACTCTAGGGAAGAGGCACAGCCGGTGGGCACAAGACAAAAGGAGAAATGCATTCAGTTTTTCCTACCAGGAGTTTGTTTTCTGGGGAGGATTGTTTTTCAGAAGGCCTGAGTGGTAAAAGGTGAAATAGTTTTGCATGTACCCTGTTTCTGGTCAGGCCTGATATTGTGATTTGTTTAGGGCAACTTTAGTTATCAGAAACAAAGAACAATCAGAGACATGGGAAAGTTCTGCTAAAGTTTAGCTCGAAAAAGGAGGTACTTATAGATCAGACTCCGTTGATGAACCTCTCACCTACCCTAGGAAGAAACATGCTTTGTGCCTTTTAAAATCATCCTTAAATGATAGCCTCTGGAGTTTTCAGGTTTTAGCACTGAAAGGCTCCTGTCCCCAGGAACCTCTCATTCCTTAAGCAAACTGAGATGATTGGTCACTCCTGTTTAATTAAACTTAAGAACTATCAGGAGAAAACCATCCTGCCTGCTTTTCAGGGATATTTTAGGATGGCCTTGTCTATTGTGTTCTCAATTAGGCTGAGAAGTGTTTTTCAACTGTTTTCACTACAAGCCTCAGCAAGTTCTTTGATGTTGTTCACGAGAACAAAACCACCTTGTTTCCAAGGGTGTGCCCATCAGAAAAGCCACGCTCATATTTACTGGTTGGTAGCTGACAGTGTTTGCATGCAATGCCTGAACAATACCCAGGAGAGGAAGGGAAAGGTCCTGGTGATTCACACCTAAAACTTATGACCGGATTCAGACCTCCCACCTCCCACGTAGCCTGTTTTTTTTCTAGCTTTCTGTGCACCACTTTCAAAAGCAAACTCTACCATCAAGGCTGAAAAAAAAGACTTGATAAAATTCAACATCCATTTTGGAAAACTGGGGAAGGATACTTTTTCAATATCATAAAGACTCTCTATTGTTCAGGGAGCATCTTTTGTTATATTTAACAGTGAGACATTCATTATATTCCTATTAATATGAGAAAGAAGACAAGACTGTCTACCAGTACCATCACAGTTTAATATGATTCTGGAAACTTTGAAGCTGTTAATAAGTAAGAGTTACAGTGTTGGAAAGGAGGAGAAAAATTATTTGTAGGTAATAAAATAATAATAAAACTCACAGTGGCTTAATGTGGTTTTGGTTGGTGATATGGTTGGAGGAGGGAGGAAGGCTCAGGATTTGTCCTGAAGTTGTGATTACAGTGAAGCACACAAATCTTAGCATATATATTCATTTGGCATGATTTGAGAGCGAAGGTAACAGATATAAGAAGGAAGCTGGCCAGGCATGGTGGCTCACGCCTGTAATCCCAGCACTTTGGGAGACTGAGGCGGGCGGATCACGAGGTCAGGAGATCGAGACCATCCTACCTAACACGGTGAGGACCCCCCACCCCGTCTCTACTAAATATACAAAAAAATTAGCTGGGCGAGGTGGCGGGCGCCTGTAGTCCCAGCTACTCGGGAGTCTGAGGCAGGAGAATGGCCTGAACCCGGGAGGCGGAGCTTGCAGTGAGCCGAGATCCGGCCACCGCACTCCAGCCTGGGCGACAGAGCGAGACTCCGTCTCAAAAAAAAAAGAAGGAAGCTAAAGCCACCCCTACTCTCAAGACACCCCTTGGCACCACTGTACTAAGAATGTCAACCAAAACCTATTAGTAAATGGCTGGATATAAAATAACTATGTAAAAATCAATAATTCTCCTGCTTAAAAGCAATAATCAGATGTAATGGGGGGGGGGGGGTGTTAAAACGAACTAAATATGGCCTGAGAAGGACTCTGTATTTCTATATTTGAGTCCTTGTGGAGGCACTGTAACCTAAGTTAATAGATAGACAAGATTAAAAACCTAACTTAAGAGTATGTGCCTGTAACAATAGCTGGGTCTTGGCTGATCCCAGCAGCCATACTTGAACCACTCATATACTGCTGAGTGTTCAAACAAGCCAAACGCTTATTGAAACCAATCCAGCTGTTTCTGTACCTCACTTCCGATTTCTGTACGTCACTTTCCTTTTGTTGTCTATACATTTGTTCTGACCACGTGGCATCCCTGGAGTCTCTCTGAATCTGCTGTGATTCTGGGGGCTGCCAGATCTGCTAATCATTTATTTTTCTTGGTCCATTAAACTCTGTTAAATTTAATTTGTTCGAAGTTTTCTTTTAACAGGGGAAAGCATCGTACTCATAGTGGCCGTAAGAACCCAATATAATTCCCTAGAAAAAAGTTATTCTCTTTTAACCCAGTAATCCTACTTCTATTAATCTATTTCTGGGAAAAATCCAAAGTAAGAAGAAAGGCTTATTAACAAATGTTTATTCTAATACAGTTTTTAAAAAAATAAAAAAGAGAGGCTGGGCACGGTGGCTTACGCCTGTAATCCCAGCACTTTGGGAGGCCGAGGTGGGCGGATCATGAGGTCAGGAGTTCGAGACCAGCCTGGCCAACATAGTGAAACCCCGTCTCTACTAAAAATACAAAAATTAGCTGGGCGTGGTGGCAGGCGCCTGTAATCCCAGTTACTTGGGAGGCTCAGGCAGGAGAATTGTTTGAACCCGGGAGGTGGAGGTTGCAGTGAGCTGAGATTGCACCATTGCACTCTACCCTGGGCAACAAGCAAGACTCTATCTCAAAAATAAATAAATAAAAAATAAAAAATGAATTATTCAAAATAGTAGAGGAATAATTACATATCTAGAAATTATCTATAAGAAAATTATTATATATTTGAAAGATGGAATGTTATGCAGCATTATCTATAAAGACAAATATTGTAGCCAATTTAAATATTCATCAATCATAAACTGTTTAGATTTTTTTTTTTAACCTGCACAACTAGTGACTTTTTGGGTGCATAATTCTTTGCTCTGGGGGGCTGTTCCATGCATTGCAGGATGTTTAGCAGCGTCCTTGACCTCTACCCACTCAGTGCCAATTGCATCTGCCTACACCCAGTTGTGACAATAAAAAAGTCTCCAGACATTGTCAACTGTCCTCTGGGGGGTGAGAGAGGGCAAAATCACCCCTGGCTGAGAACCAGTAGTTTAAATACATGTGTCCAATAGCATGGCTTACCATACAGTCATTAAGGAGAATGACATAGCTTGATAGTCCTAATATAGAGCAATCTTGATGATATTTGGAAAGTGACAGAGGCAAGGTGCAGAATTCTTGTGGCATAGTGTAGCATTTATATAAAAAGCAAAAACTATGCCTTTTTTCTTTTTTAAATGACTTATTACCAAGTTTATTGTGGGGAAGATGGATTATTATAATAAATGATTATTTCTACAGACTACCCTGATGCAAATCAAATAAAATTACAAAATACATGTTAGAGTACCCAAAGAAGATGGTGTTTAGAGAGAAAATGAACACATCATAACAGGTGCAAATAAGCATTTACAAAGCTTTTTTAAAAGTAGTGGTTTATATCATATTTATAGGATTGTACAACCATCACTGCTGATTCCAGAACACTTTCATCAGCCCAGAAAGTAAACCTGAACTCATTATCAGTCTTTTCTCATTCTTCCTTCCTCCAGCTCCTAGGAACCACACTTTCTGTCTCTATTTATTTGTCTATTCTATTTCATATAAAATGAATCATATGGTATGTGGCCTTTTGTGTTTGGTCTCTTTCACTTAGCATAATGTTTTCAAGGTTCATTCAGTTTGTAGCATATATATATATTTTTATGCCTGACTAATATTCTATTGTATTGTGTAGATATTCTATTGTATGGATAGACCACATTTTGTTATCCAATCATCCACTGGTGGACACTTGAGTTGTTTCCATTTACACCTTTATTCATGGACTTGCCTGGATTATCTCTGAAAGGACCCTCAAGAAACTCATATTGTGACCTCTAGGGAAGGTTAGTGGGTGACAAGGGAAAGTTGTGGACAAGATTATTGGTTTTCACGGAACCCTTTTTTTCTCTTTGTACCTTTAGAATGTTTAGTTGTATTTGTTATTTAAGACATTCATGTTTTCAAAATTCCCTCTTCACACACCAGCCATTCAGATATTTAAAGATCAACTGTGCCCTCATGGTTAGTGAAGGTCCTGATGATCACTTGTTCTCCAGGAACTCTTGCTGAGGCCTCCCTCTCCAGATCAAGTGAACCTTACTTGTGTTCTATTCCTGTCAACCAGATAAGCTAATAATACACGCCAATGTGTAGTGGGGATGAGGACTTTCTCTAGAAAACATTTGTGCACCATTAGAGGGGCCCATGAGATTTAAGAGTGCCTTAAATCAAAAACATAACTTTCTCCTCCACAACACATTCCCTAGCTGAAAGGAAATTAAAATAGTGAGTGCACTCATGAGTTTAGAAGTGGAGGCAGAGGACTTTCAATTTGCATGAAAGTTAGAAAATAATTAAGGAGGAACAAGATGGGTATAGTTGAAGAAGCTTCATGTTTTGAGGCAGAAGCTATCCCTTCTAACAGAAGGATCTGGGAGGGCTTCAGGGAAAATTCGGCCATTTAGTAAGGCCTTAACCAATAAGTAAGATTTGACTCTCTGGATAGTGGAGGTAGAGGTGAAAGGTGCGATATGGGGATATAGTAGAAACAGTGAGTCGTCTAATTGGGCTTACAAATGGGATGTGGAAGGATGGGAGGTGGAGGAGTATTATAGGGTCTAAAATTTTAGGTTGGGCCATTATTGGAGAAGGACTTTAAAGCCCAAGCTTGATCTCTAGCTATGGATGAATGAACAATATTTCACATCCTGAAACTGTCAACTTAACACAATTATGTTAAAATAAAACCATCTTTAGCCTAAAAGTTCTGCTTTTTGTGGAGTGCTGTCTATGTCAGTGGTTCTCAACTGCAGGTGATTTGTCCATCTGGGTCACATGGCAATTTCTACACTTGATCTTAGCCAAAAGCCTGAGAAGCGACTCATTTGGCAATTTCTGTAGTCATTGCTGAGTGTCACAACAGGGGAGTGCTACTGCCATCTAGTGGGTAGAGGCCAGGGATGCTGCCAAACCTCCTGCAGTGCACAGGACAGTTCCCACAGCAAAGAACTAAAGCCTGGTCTGTGTTAACAACGTAAGTCACATGAGGGAGAGTAGAAATTTAACTGAAATATTCTTTGAAAGTAGTCCAAGTAAATTCCCAACAAATTTCCCTATACACCCCACCCACACCACATTGCAATTACAAACAAAAACCATTCTTGTCTTAAAGGCTACATTCCAAGAGTTTTTAAGTAGAAAAATTGAGTGTTGTGGGGGTGGGGGCTGGGGGTACCGGGCAAGGTGGCTCACGCCTGTAATCCCAGCACTTTTGGAGGCCGAGGCGAGTGGCTCACCTGAGGTCAGGAGTTCAAACCAGCCTGGCCAACATGGTGAAACCCCGTCTGTACTAAAAAATACAAGAAGTTAGCTGGGCATGGTGGTGAGCGCCTGTAATCCCAGGAGACTTGCTCAAACCCAGGAGGTGGAGGTTGCAGTGAGCTGAGATCACGCCTTTGTACTCCAACCTGGGCAACAAGAGCTAAACTCTGTCTCAAAAAAAAAAAAAAAAAGAAAGAAAGAAAAAAGAAAAATTGAGGGGGGGAAATGTAATAAAGACTATAAGCCAATCGTTAAAACATTATTTTATGTCATCAAATATAAAATAAAGCTTTTCAAGTGAAACGAGAAATAAGTCCAAAATAAATTTACATAGATCATCATATGATAAAAAGCTTCATGCAAATCGTCCACATTATTAACAAAGCTACTTCAGAGTCATCCAATCAATAGACTCTTAGAATCACAGGCCTGACTACATGGGATTAAACTTGAAGGAAATTTGCCATACAATAGTATTAACTGCTGATTTATGAGAAGCTTCATATGTCGATACATTACCTGTAAGCCTCACAACAACTTTGAAAAGTAAGAATTGTTATCCCCTCATTTTACAGATGAGGAAACTAAGGTTCAGGGAGGTGGTGACTTGCGAAATTCACACAGGCCATACAGAGCAAGATTTGGTGGGCCTATATGATTCCAGGCCCACGTTTGTCCACTCTATTTTGCTACCACTCTTTCTGGAACAAAGTTCCCTTTCTATATATCTGATATTTTCTGAATACTTTGGCACATTCAGATGATTAAAAGATTTTTCATACCATTACAAATGAGATTGTACAGGTGACATAGATCATAAAACTGTGAATAAATGCCCCATACTCCTTCTGCCACTCACTTATTGTGGGACCTATGGTTTCATGGTCCAGGGATCTGAATTTTCCTACCTGTAAGTGCAAAATAGTGTTCTCACTTGTCCTCTGAACTTCTAGTACAATGAGAAAATGGATTAGGTTGATTGTACCTGGCTATTTAAGGACAATCATTTACCTTGCCTCTTATAGCTGCAACACTGTTCATGATGTAGTGGTAACATGATAATAAATTCATGTTTTAGTTGCTTATAACTTACTACAACCTAATTTTTCCCTCTTTCCATATACATTTTCTTCTCACCCCACTTTTTTTCCCCCAAATTTCATCTTTTTAAGAGTCACCTGGGAGGATTCCTCCTCCACAAATTACTCCCCCATTCCTCTGGATTCTTTGTCACAATCAATCTTTCCTCTAGATTCGCTTGTACTTCTCTTTAGCTTTCATTTCTCTTGTCTGCATATTTTAGTGGTTTATCTTCTGCTACAGTGGTAGCTCCCTGAAGGTATGGAAGCAATGACCACTGTGTTCCTTCTAGGTAATTCCTGACTTCCTGTTTCTGAGTTTGTAATGACATTTTATCTTGGGTGGGCCAGAACGAAAGAAAGAAAAAAAAAGGGGAGGGAGGAATGATTAGCAAAGTAGTGGGCTTTTCCTAGAGATAAATTTATTTTATTTAAAAGATTGTTCTTTATTCAGATATTGCTATTCTTCCTTGTTTTGGTCGTTAGAATGGCCTTTCTTTTATAAAATGATGACCATAGTAGATACTTTTTACCTTTCACAATCTGAATTTAAAAGTTGGCACCACCACCCACCATTGAGGAGCACTGTATAAAATACTTCACCAGTACTCTTCACAATTATCAAGCTCATGAAAAACAAGGAAAGAGTGAGAAACTGTCACAGATGGAAGAAACCAAGGAGACATGATGACATGGATCCTGGACCGAAAATGGATATTCATCGAAAAACTGGTGAAAGCCACATAAGTGATATACTTTAGTTAATGGCAATGTATCAATGTTGGTTTCTTAGTCTTGGCAAATGTTCTGAGGTTATGCAATATGTTAATAGCAGGAGAAGTTGGGTGGACTCTCCATACTATCTTTACAATTGCTATGTAAACTTAAAAATTATTCCAAAATTTAACTTTTATTTTTAAAAGACTAAGGAAGGCAAAAGATTGGCATCCCTCTCTCAGACCCCTTTATTATAAAATGTTTTATTGCTTCTTGATGTCCAAAATCCTGGGGCCTGCCTGGGGCCCGATAACATCAAGTATAATGATCACACTCACTAAAAGTTTGAGAAATTATATCTACAGTGAATTGAATCAGGGAATCATAATAATAATGTACCCATAAAAATGTGTCAGCTGCTTAATTAAATATTATAATTAATTTTTAACAAAATATTAAAAGGAAAATTGACATGAGTCTCTCAAACCTATTCCTCTGTAAGACCCCTGTGAGTCCCAAATCTGCCCAAAGTATGTGCAAACAAGTATATTCAGGCACCTCATTCTTAGGTGTCTGCCTTAGTAACTTTTAACTGGAGACTGAGCAGAACTTCCCTCTACGCCACAACGTAGCTGATCCCTTAATGACTAGGTGGCAACCTGCCACAGTGACACACAGTCTTTAAGCAGAGACAACATGCATGTGCTGCAAGACATATTTAGTAATCAGTGGATCTATTGGCAAGACATAGATCTGGTTTGGTGAGGTTTGATTTTAGGAAAAGAATGAGCACGTGTCATTTGTGTCAGCAGAGGGCTCTCTTAAGCAACAGTAGTTCTGACTACCCGTTTTCTCCCTTAGGTACAGAGAACACTTTTGTATGTGGAAATTTGCGTGATCATAGAAGTTAGCAAACCATTCCCTTCAGGCCCCTTCAGTATAACGTGGGAATTAAAACAACGGAAATGAACATCTTGAGCACAGTTTTGCCAGATGTAGGTGGTGCCAGTTAAGAAGTTGGGCTGCTGATTACATGGAGACCCAGGCGTAGCTTGTCTGAAGAGATATCCCAAAACATTTATTCCTGGTCTGGGTTTGAATGAAAAGGGACATTCCTGGTCCTGGGGTTCTAGAAGCAGCTGGAAGTTTCGCAGGGAGTTTGTAATTCAGCTCTCTTGAGTAGTTAGGTTTGGGAATATGATTATCATAGAACCCTGATGTCTGTGTCAGAAATGTTAATCAGAGTGAAAGAAAAAAATAGGTTTGGGAGACTTGAGAATGGGAACAACATAAAAAAAAATAGAGACAAGTAAGTCAGTTGTTCTTCTCTTTGTAGTTAGATGTTAGGTAGAACTCTTTGATATCCACACCAAAGAAGGATTTCATGATCGCCTCGTCTCAGGATCCTGTAGCTTTGGGATCGTCTATAAACCTCCTCCTTTCACTCAGAAATCATGAGGCCTATTTTCAGCTTTGTGTATATTAGCAGTAGAACCCTTTCTTTGCCTGAAATAGTCAGTTTGCCTGAAGCCGTTGAAGTTGGCAAAGTCCTCTTGTTACCTGTGTGAAATCCTCGCAGTTCTGGCTCCTATTGCAATTGTCATGGCATTTCTCCTCTGAAACAAGCCCTGTGCTCCCAGCACGTACATTACTGGCAATATGCCGTCAGCATTTGTGAGGCAGCATGGGGGTGGGGGAGTGAAAGTAGTTTTATTCTCAGGGACAGAAAATGTTGGTTTAGATCCTTGTTCTGCTATTACTAACTGTAACCTTAATCTCATTAAGCCACGATGTTTTCATCAATAATGTATAGGTGATCGCATATTTCCAGGATCAGATGCTTTGTAAATGCTGAAATGCTATGCAAATATAAGATGCTATTCATCCATCCATCCATCTATTGATTGATCAATTCATTCCTTAATTGAACAAATCTTCAGTGCCAGCTGTATGCTAGGCACCATTGTAGCTAAGTTAAAGAAGTAAGTTTAAAAAGTCCCTGCCTTCATGGGGCTTACATTCTCTTAATGAAGATGGACAATACATGAATAACAAATAATTACATAATCTAGTGTCCCATAGTGAAAAAGCTAGGAAGAAGAAACAAACCATGGTAGGAGGATAAAGAATTGGTTGATAAATTAGACCAGATGGGCTGGTTGGAGATGGCCTTTCTTAGGCAGTAACATTTGAACAGAGGCTTGAGTGAAGCGAGGAGGTGAACTGTGAGACTATTGGAGGGGGTGGGGGAACTATTCCAAGAAGCCTGAATGAGGATCCACGAATGGGATCTCTGCCCCACGGAGCTGGGTGGCTGTGCCAACTCTAGAACTTACTCATCACCTGTTATGGGCCAGGTGCTTTGCACACATTACTCACTTACTACTTATCACACTCGGAGACCTCACCTCCCAGGTCTATTCTGTACATGAGGAGACTGAGCCTCCAAGAAGTGAAGGGAGTTCACCCTGCATACCAACCGGGTAAATGGCAAACCCGAGGTTTGCACCAGAGCCACAAAGCCCGAGTAGTTTTTGGGGACAGTGCCACACCTGCAGGGGGCAGAGTGGCGGGAGTCTCTGGAGCACTGGTGCTTCCGCAGGGTAGTGGCAGGGACATGTAAGGCAGGACCTGGTAGAGCTTTAAAATACTTGGGTTTGTCCATTGGCTGAATACTTGAACTGTGTTGGTTATCTTTTCCTTTTTGTTAAAACCACCTTTTGGAACTTGTGAAGGTGCGTATGCGGGGTTGGGATTGGGTGAATCAATTAGTGGGGTGATTTTCCAGGTTTCTACTCAAGTCATGAAAACATTTTTATAAAATAACTTGAGTCCTTAATTGTATGGATTCAAATATCCTTGAAGACCAGTTAGCAGCTTCTATTATGCAATATGTTCCTTGCTGGCATCTCTCATCAGCCATGACCTCAACTCGTGTTTTGTTTTGTTTTTCTCTTTTTCCTACCAAGCCACTAGTAGACAAAAAAAAAAAAAAAAAAAAGCCACTATTTTAAAGCAAATGGAAATGAAAGGAAAACATAGTTTTCCCTATCATATAAACATTTAACGAAGAGGTCTTGCATCTTATTCCCAAACACTGGATGAGGTACTCAGACTCTGCCTTCTAAATACCAGCCAGAAAGAACAAACTATATTCTCTCTTGCTTTGTAATTCTTCAGAATTAATGTATAGCTCCTTGAGGTGCACCTTTCCTAAACTTCACATGGCAAGTGACACTTTTCTTTCATCACTATTGGGTGTTTTGTCCTTCTGCCCCCAAACACAAACACACAAGGAAATAAGAACTGACAAGGAAGCAAAAAATATTTAGTAAAGACCCACGGAAAGAATTAGAAGGGGAAAAGAGGAAGCGGGACCAAGAAGCACATCAAGTGCTTTAAGAAAACACCTGTTTCAGATTACAACTTTCTTACTTAATTACACACATGCAACTCTTGAGTTTAAACATAACACTCACAATTCGTCAGCCACCCACGGCAATTCTCCAGGTGTTTGTGATTATGTAATACCCTAAAAAATCATCTGGATTGTGTCAACTCTCAGAAGTACTGCTTCAGTTTTTTAGAAAATCCTCTGCAGACATTAATTTATATGTAAAGTCTCAGTCTAGCATTTACACTACTTAGCAAAAAAACAAATAAAAGGTTATAATAAGTAAAAGGTCAGTGGTTTCCTTGGTTTCTGATTTTTTTCCCCAAAGACTGAAAGTGTGTTTTTTGCTTTAAGTAGTAAAAGGTAGGCATTTTGTATTCAATAAAACTTCATTGACCAGACTTCTCTAATTCAGATTTTATGATATTTAGGATAGGAGCAACGAGGTTTAATTGTATAACCAGGGAAAGGAACATCCACACTGCAAAAGTAGAGGAAAGGGGGGATAACTGTTTCCTGAATCTTTTTAAAAAAGTGTTGAAATTGCTTCCTAAAATCAAATTTGGAAAAAAAAATCTTGATGTCCACTTAGATTTTCATCCTTAAATGAATCAAACACACCACAATTTACTTTTTAAAGTTGCTTGACATATTTTTAGATGGTTAGCAACCTGAAAGCCCTTAGGCTTGGATAATTGAAAAATATTTGGGGATGGAAAAGAATATGATTTGAAAGGGACTCCTTTGAGAGCCCAAAAGGGAGCTTCAGCCCAAACAGAATGGAGAGTGCCTTTCTCATGCAATTATTTTAATTAAAAATGCATGTGCAGCAGGAAAAGCAAAGCAATTCTAGACACCACCCCTGATAGTTTGGCTGATGGTTTGAAATCTGGAAGCTTTTGTTTGTCTCCTTAAATTTTTAAGCTTTGTATTAGATCCTAAATAGTTTGTTCCTATTCTGACATAAACGCTCTCTGTAAAAAATGCAGGTCTTTCCCACACAGTAGCACATGTTCAGGTCGGAGCTGCATTGTCCTACATGTAATATGGAGTTACTCTTCCGATTCTTCGTGTTTCCTCTTGTGTCTCACTGCCTTTCTATCCAGCCCCAGTTCACCTAAGCAGGGAACAAGATACTCATCAGCATCTATGTAAAATAAACTATACCACTTCCAGTGATTAGTGGCAGCATCTTTGTTTTTTCCAAAATAAAATGTTGCTTTCATTGTATAAAAGCCAATTCATTATTACAGAAAATTCAAACTATCAGAAAAATGGAAAGAAACATCTGAAATTCTACTCTCTGGAGATGACCACTGTTCACACTGTGATGTATGTTCATCCAGGCACCTCCATCCATACTAACACGACTGGATCATTTTATTTAAATGAGTCCATTTAAATACATTGTTTTATTTGTCCCCTTTAAATAGAATTGCTGTTCTGTAACCTGCTTTTTCAATTAAATAATATTTCTTTTTTTTCCGTGTCAATAAATAAAGATCTATATCACTTTTTAACAATTGCATAGGGCCGGGCGCGGTGGCTCAAGCCTGTAATCCCAGCACTTTGGGAGGCCGAGACGGGCGGATCACGAAGTCAGGAGATCGAGACCATCCTGGCTAACACGGTGAAACCCCGTCTCTACTAAAAAAAAAATACAAAAATCTAGCCGGGCGAGGTGGCGGGCCCCTGTAGTCCCAGCTACTCGGGAGGCTGAGGCAGGAGAATGGCGTAAACCCGGGAGACGGAGCTTGCAGTGAGCTGAGATCTGGCCACCGCACTCCAGCCTGGGTGGCAGAGCGAGACTCCGTCTCAAAAAAAAAAAAAAAAAAAAAAAAAAAATCAATTGCATAGTATTCTCTTATATGGCTACACTGTAATTTAGTTGTGTTACTATTAACCTATCATCCAGAATGTCCCTGTCTTTTGCTATTACAGTAATATTACAGAGAATAGAATTGTGCAGAAAATCTTGTATTTTTTTGTCTCCTTAGATTTAAATCTCAGAAGTGTACTATTTGCATTTAAATCCTTCATCTATTTGAAACATGTTTTTGTATGTAGTGGGGGATTACTGTCTTTTTTCATATGGTCATTTGTTCCAACATCATTCACTGGGAAATACATCCTTTCCTCACTGATTTAAAATTGCTACTCTCATATAATAATTTCGCATACAAATGGGTCTCTTCTATCCCTGTGCCAATGTCGCATTGTTGCCATTACTATAGCAAGCTCCCAGATGGGGGTTTTAGACTTCAAACCTAGAACCTCTTATTTTTGTAGCCATCTGCCTATGGCCTGCTGGGGTAAAGGCCCTGCCTAGGCTATTCTGTTCACAGTATACCTCAATGATATTGTTCTGCAGGATGAAACGTGGAGAGTCCTGGTGTCAGCCAGCCCTGATTTGCACTGTATTACGTGCTCTATAAATATTTTGATTCAAGAACTGGCATCCAGTAAAGTTAGCTCAGGAAGAGGTGAGTTTACTATAAATCTGCAATATAAAACGTCAACAACATGACAGTAGCAAGGCTTTTATTGCTTTTAGTTGAGGTATTAGGAGGCATAATAAATACTAACTTGTTCTCCCAGCCTGAATTCTCAACCAGTTGAGAAGATAAAGGAGTAAGAAAGATGGCAGACAAAAATACCTTTATTTCGGATAAAGCTGATATTGGAGAAGGTAACTTATATCTGCGGGCAGGTAGGCTTCTGAATACTGCACCTGGAAATAAGGCAGACTTACTCAGATCTCACCAGCTGTCCTAGACCCCTGTTGGCTACCACCACAGGTGCTAGTCACTCTCACGGAGACCAAGAGAGAAAGAGGGCACTTGCTTTCTGTGGGTGGGCTCACTGTTAAGAGGAGGAAGAGAGGAGGGGGCTTGGCTCTACAAACTCAATTTCTACTTTCAAATCTACCAGTCCTACTTACTGTATATCTTCCTCATGAGAATATAAGCTTTCATGAAGACAATTACTGTATCTGTCTTCTCCACTTTTTTATCTCCCAACACAGTACCTACAACATTATAGGACTTCAGTGAGCATTTGTTCAATGAATGTTGTTGGTGCACTTACCTTCTCAATATATTATTTTAAAGTTATTGTATCATAGCTTTTATATATTTGAATGGATATGTTATGATTATGTCAAATATACAAATGTGTAGGCAGAATAATAACCATTGCTGTTTAGGATTTTTTAAAACAACCTTTTGAATTTTCATATAAAAAAAGACTAGTTAGGTCTACTTTTTATGCCTTAGGATAAAGCAAAAACATAGACTACAAAAACAATCTGGCTTTGACATATTTGATGAGTGCTTGTATAGAGGAGGAAATAACAATTTTGTTTGTGTAAAACAGCAATATCTGATGTATATGCTGAGAACCTCATAAATATTTTCTCTTCTCTTGCCTCCTGGGCATTTTTTGTTTTTCTTTCTTCTTTAAATCTTATAATATTTCCACTCTGTTGTTTATTTTGGATTTAGGGATTTGTTGGTAAAAAGCATTGCTTATTCTTTTTAAGTACTGATTTAAATTGGTTTATTTGGTTGAATATATTTGAGTGAAAATTAGGTCTGGCTACATAATTACAAATATGTTGGGATTTTAGTCAGAGGTTACATTTTCTGGTTCACTCATTTAATAATAGTTAATAAAATTTTGAAGTAAAGTGTCCAAGATTAAGAAGGATAAACACATTAAGTTTTAAAGAAAACATTGAGATAGCTAATATACAAAAATTCATCCAGTAATGATAATGTAAATGTTAGAACTTGTCGCCCTTAAGCTTAAGTTGGGGAGCCACACGTGTTTTGCAGATAAACATGGTTTTGCACATGCCTTTCAGAACTGTTTAGGCTGATTGGTATTTCTTGAAGGAGTTGCAGATAAATTTCCCAAATGCATACAAAATGGATGTTGAATCCAAATAGATTATACTAAAACAGCCCATGTCCTGACACACAACATTTTACGCTTTAAGTGCTAAATTATATATTTCAGATAACAATGTTACCATGTTCCCGAGATAATTTTAAGTTCTTGCGAATTATTTGGTATCTTTTAATCTTTATTTGCTAGAGTATCACAATAGCCTTAAAATGAGAAGTTTAGAGTTGCTTGATTTTTCCCTTTAGTAGAATAATGAAATAAGAAGGGTTTAATTTTCTTCTGCTTTTTAGAGTTGATGCGATTCTTGTTCTACCAAAAGGTACTGTGATTGCAGAAAGTCCTGGGAAGGTTTTTCTATGTACACAAAATGCCTACCATAGTTGACTACTGCTTTTCAAATTCATTCTATCTAATCTGTGCTATCAAATGGAATTCTCTGTAAAGATGGAAATGTTCTATAATCTGCACTATCCAATATGATAGCCATTAGCCGGATGGGGCTTTTGAGCACCCAAAATGTGGCAGGTGCACCTGAGGTGCTGAATTTTAAATTAAATTAATTTTTTTTTGTTTTTGTTTTTGTTTTGTTTTGTTTTGAGATGAAGTCTCACTCTTGTTGCTCAGGCTGGAGTGCAATGGTGCAGTCTTGGCTCACTGCAACCTCTGCCTCCCGAGTTGAAGTGATTCTCCTGCCTCAGCCTCCCCAGTAGCTGGGATTACAGGCGCCTGCCACCACACCCGTCTAATTTTTTTGTAGTTTTAGTAGAGATGGGGTTTCACCGTGTTATCCAGGCTGGTCTTGAACTCCTGACCTCAGGCGATCAGCCCATCTTGGCCTCCCAAAGTGCTGGAATTACAGGCGTGAACCACCACACCCAGCCAATTTATTTAATTTTAATTAATTAAATTTAAATAGCTACGTGTTGCTAGTGGCTACTCTATTGGGCAGCATAGAATTTCTTTTCACTTTTAGATTTAGTATAGACATGTCCCTGGAAAAGTTGACTTTAATTTATGAATTCATTTAACGTATTTTAGAAACATTTATTGAGCACCTAGCGAGTTTGTGTGCTTGGTGTCAGAAATACGTTTCCTTTGGATTTCCTGAGGCAGCTTTTTGGCGAAGGTGTGGAGACCTCACGTATGTCATCCCACACACCTGTGTGAACAAGCCTTGGTAACAGGGACCCTGCTGGTTCAACAGGAGCTGTCTCTCTTTCACCCTGATCTCCAGGGCCCACCATGCCAGGGCCATCATCTGCTGGGCTGAAGAGGTGAGTGGCGGCTCTTTTCACTCAGCTGTGAGCTCTGGCAGGCTCAGGGATGCATCTGCCAGGAGGAAGGGGCACCTAGGTGAAATTCTCTCAAAGACATTTTATGGCTAATGTGGCCCGGTCACAGAGATTCTTTCTCTCAGTTTACTCCACTTAGTTGCTCCTGACACTTTTCTCAACAAATTTTCTGTGGAAAAAGCAAACACATCTTCACAGCTACCCAATACCTACTTTTTCTTTTTCCTTTTTTTCGAGCTTTATTGAGGTATGGTTGACAAATAAAAATTGTTTATATTCAAGGTGTACAATGTGATGATATGTATACAGTGTGGAATGATTACCACAATCAAGCTAAGGTATCCATTACCTCACATGGTTACCTATTTTTATGGTGAGAGCACAGAAGTATACTCTCTTAGGAAATTTAAGTGTACAATACTTACTATTAATTCTAGTCACTATGCTGTGATTTAGGTCTTCAGAACATATTCATCTTGTCACCGCAAGTTTGTACCCTTTAATCAACATCTTCCCATGTTCCTACGTCCTGACCCCTGGTAGCTATCCTTCTACTCTGTTTATGTGAGATCATGCGGTATTTGTCCCTCTGTGTCTAGCTTATTTCACTTAGCATAATATCCTCCAGGTTCATCCGTGCTGCTGAAAATTGCAACATTTCCTTCTTTTTTAAGGCTTAATAGCATTCCATTGTGTATATAATCACATTATCTATTTATTGGTCAACAGATACTCTAGTTATTTCCATATCTTGGCTATTACGAATAATGCTGCAATGAACATGGGAGTATAAAATAACTCTTTGAGATAGTGATTTTATTTTGTTTGGATATATACCCAGGATGAGATTGCTGTGTTGCTAGGAATTCTATTTTTCATCTTTTGAAGAACCTCCATATTCTTTTCTATAATGTCTATACTAATTTACCATCCCACCAGCAATGTATAAGGATTCCCTTTTCTCCACACCCTCACCAACACTTGTTTTCTTTTGACTTTTTGTTAACAGCTGTCCTAACAGATGTGAGATAACGTCTCATTGTAGCTTTCATTTGCATTTTTCTGATGATGTTGACTGCCTTTTCATATACCTGTTGGCCATTTGTATGTCTTCCTTGGAAAAGTGTCTATTCAAGTCATTTGCCTATTTTTTTTTTAAATGAAAGGCAACTCACAGAATGGGAGAAAATGTTTGCAACCATATATCCAATAGGGATTAAGTTCCAAAATATACAAGGAACTCATACAAGTCAGTGGGAATAATTAAATAATAACCCAATTTAAAAATAGGCAAAGGGTCTACTTTTTTTCCTGTTTGTTTTTCAAAGGTATCCTACCTCCTGGAAGGGGGCAGCATGGCCCATGAAGACTTCTGTGGACACACTGGTCAAATGAACCAGGAGATTTGCAGGTATGGCCAAGGACAAGGAATTGCTGGTGGTTTAGTAGTTTTTGGGTGCACATGCTTGATCCTGCCCACTTCCAGTATATTCACCCTTTCCACACTCTCTCTATTATATTCTTGACTTCTCCCTTTCTACAGATTCTTTTACTCAGCCTGGAAACCACACAGGTCTCTTATATTCTTCTTTCACACTTTCCTTGACCCCTCAATCACTTTTTAGTTCCCACCTAGTCTTTTTCTTACATTTCTCAGATGTTAGACCTAAAACCATAAAAACCCTAGAAGAAAACCTAGGTTATACCATTCAAGACATAGGCATGGGCAAGGACTTCATGTCTAAACACCCAAAGCAACGGCAAACCAAAGCCAAA